>NC_057825.1:61575536-61900036 GCF_910594005.1 Cervus elaphus
AAGAAAACTGTACAGGAATTCTAATTAATTCAAATCTGAACATGTCCAAGAGGAATGCTCCAGCAACCCCACTTCTGAATAAAACAAAACAAAAATAACCCTTGGATAATGCTTTCAGATTGCACAGGAAATTAAGAAATACTTCTCAGCCGGAGTATTCCAGGCATTCCTTATTAAATGGTGAGAGAAATTACCTGCAATGTCTGAGCACTTGGCTTTTCAGGTATGGACCATATAAAGCATGTAGTTGGGGGGCCCTTCACTTGGCAAGATTCATCAGTGGAGTGGACCAAGGGATTCCACCTTCGTGTAAGCACTTCAGTGGGTCTGAAGGTGTGGCTCCTTCTTCTCTCCTTTGCAGGTTTCTCCTAGGGCATGTGAGGCTTTTAAAGAGCTCTTCACACTCCCCATATATATTTATATATATATATATATATTTTGGTGTGTGTCTTTTGGACCAATTCCATTTTCTTTTTAGCCACTCCTCTTCCAGTTCTTAATCCCAGTCTTTCCATCTGACTTGAGCTTTCTGCTGTTCTTCCATCTCAGGGAACCCTGGGATGTCAGAAGACCAAGGCAGGATTTTCTGTTGGGTATACCTGAATCACGCAAGTGGTGTCCCATTACCACAGAGTTATGGGAAGAAGTGGATGTTTCGCTATTAGAGTAAGATTTCCAACCCCCAGAAAACTGAACCATTTGATTAGGGTACCTGTTTTCCCTAAATCACAATTCTTTCATTTAACAACTTAAGAACAGGAACAGCAAAAACAACAGCACTGACAGCTAACATTTATCAGAAGCTTATTATGTATTAGATACTTTACTGAATTCTTTACCTGGATTATCTCAATTAATTCTTTCAATCACTCTATGAAAGAGGGACTCTTATAGTACCCATTTTATGGAAGAAGGATCGAGGCCCACTGTTGACTGTTAAATCAGTTGATAAACAAAGACCCCTTTTGTGTTATTCACATGATGCTCTTGCATTTCTAAATAATTTAATGTAAATTCTCTTTTCTTTCATTCTCTCTGGTTAAACTGGTGGGGAGTGTGGTTGGAAGGAGAGTGATTTTCTCAGGATGGGTTTGACTTCTGGACTGACAGCAGCGTGGCTCCTGTTGTGAGCACAGTTTTGCCCACCATTTTGAATATTTACCTCTGGACACACCCTTGACTTTTGCTCTGTTTGCTTCCATTCATATTACACAATGGTTCTTGTGGGCAGAGATGCGTGAAGAAGCACTGATTCTGTGCGTATTTGAATTCATAGCTCTTTTTTAACCATCCCTGGAGTTTTTGTTCTAATAGGAATCTCATGCTGACTTTTGGTTATGTTGATAATGGGCATGTAATGCTACTTTCCTTCTGTGGTGTGGGTCCCTAGAGCCTTCCTCCAAGGCTACATGGCCTTGATTTAGGGGGAAGTGGAGAGTCAGTAGCTTCCTAGTTTGGTAAGAATAGCCCACAAGTGTTTGCTGGAAGCAATTCTAATAATAGCACTCTGGAGAAATTCTAATTCTCCTGGATAGGTGAGGAAACCAAGAATTAGAGAGTTAGAAATTGGACCAAGGTCACATTGCCAGTTATGTGGTAGATCCAAGAAAGGAGCTAGAGTGTAAATTCTCCTCCATGTGTCCACCTCTGCATGTTCATGGCACCACTCCCACAGAGTCCCTCCTCTGCCCCTGTAGCACCCTGCAGGAGACACAGAACTCCATGCGGCTACTCTTTCTTTCTCTCTTGCTTTCTAGGTCATCCGTTCAACTTGGGAGTGAGGGAAGTACAGAAGCTGCCCGAAGACTCACTGCAGGGAGGGTTATGCCAACAAAAATGGCTTTTGTGCAGGGTATCTGAGAGTGAGGCCCTCTAGCCTGGAGCCTCCTAAAGAGTAAGTTTAAGGATTCACCAGTCTAGCAGAGGACTTGACACAGTAGCTCCTCAGTAGAAGGAAGCTGACATTATTATTATAGCTGAGAGATGTGAAGATGTTGTCATGGGAATATATACTAGCTGGCCAAAAGCTACACTACATGTACATTTAAAAAGTACTTATTATGTCACCTTCCTTAAGTACTTAGTATGTACCAAGGCCATTGCATACATGCAATTAGATTCTCATGACAAACCACTAAGGTTGGTACAACTGCTGTCCCCAACCCAAGTCTGAAGAAATTGGATCTTAGAGACTAAGTCAGACTTTTGTAAGATCTCACAGCTAGTAAAGGGCAGAACCGGGATTCTAATCCAGGCAAGTGCACACAGGAGTCCAGCTCCTAAGCAACTAGCTATGCCCATCACAGACTCATAGTGCAAGAGGGGGTTCCAAAGGCAAAATGTGAAGAGCTTAGTGAGGAAGGGCTGTGGACCTGGGGTGGGGGTGGTTAGGAAGATAATCTTTTCAGCTGGAATGTCACAGATAAATGGGGTTTGGGAAGGCAGTGGATGATGGAGGATGAGAGAGATGCATAGGCCTCACCAAAGGTGGGAGCAGAGGGCAGCCCAGCCAGGGGGCCTGGAGCAGAAGCGCTCACAGGGAGAGAGCCCCTGATTTCCTTTCACCTCTCTTCCCTCTCAGGGTTCTGCCGGGACCACTTTACAGATGGCCTCAGCTTTGGGCAGACCCCCCTTACCCTGAATGTAACCTTGCTCCTGATGTACTCTCCTGAGCTTGCTTCTCCTGTGGGGGCAGCAGGTGCCCTTGGGACCACCCACCCAGGGAATGACTGGCTGTGGGCTTCATGGTCTGAGGTATAATCCCTGCTTTGTGTGCTTTGAGAGACGTGTGCTAAGGCCTGCAGTGGCCAAGCTCTGTTTGTTGGTCTGGCCTCCTGGGGATTTTCCCAGCCTCACCTCAGCCCCCTGCAATCCTGTCCTCCCCTATGAGGAGCTTCTGGAGTTGAGGAGGCCCTGGCAGTCCTTATGTCTGCACTCTGCTTCTGGGTTTTGAAATCCTCCCCAGTTTTTGAGTAATGAGCACTCCTCCCGCCTGTTGCTGAGGCTAATTTTGACCTCATGCAGTGAGATCTGCTTTTAAAGTGCCCTGGAGGGGTGTGGCTGGAGCCCTGGATGGGCAAACCAGGATGGCTGCCACCCAGGTGCCCTGTGTCCTGCTTGCTCTGTAAAGTTGGACCAGGAGTCCTGTCTGGGATCTGTGTGTGGTGGTGATGAGCTCTGGCTATGGGATCTGACTGGAGCTAAATTCTACATCTCCTACCACCAATAGAATGGCCTTGGACAAGTCCCTTAACACTGCTGTCTGCAGCGTCCTCATTGCCCCTCTCTCAGAGCAGTGGAAACTTACATGGAAAATACTTAGAAGGGCATGAGGCATATAATAGCTGCTCAATGAAAGTTAGCTATATTTTTGTACTGAGTTCCTAGAAGCTCATCATATCTGCCCACTTTGCTGATGAGACGCCTGAGGCCCACACAGGTTGTTTTCCTGCCTAAGACCACCTACCTGGTATAAGAGCTAGGGTGTTGCTTCAGCATACTGGCCTCCTAAGCCAGGGCTTTTCCCCACTTAGCATTAAGTCCCGGGGTTTGGTCCGTTTCTTGAAGGAGGACACAAGATCCTATTCATCTTGTTCCAAATAGATTTTTGGACCCCAACCTGGACCCATTAAAACATAATTTCTAGAGTGGTGCATGAAAATCTGTAATTTAGCCAAGACCATGCCCTTCCCATCTACACTTTCCAGTTGATTCTTCGGTACTCTGAAACTTCAGAACTGTTGGCTTAGTTTTGTGTGAATTGGTAAAAACATAGAAGGATCAATCTCCACAAAGTCTCCACGTTCTTCGGCCAGCCCGGGTTTGTGGCCTGCCTGCTGTGTGCCCTTCACGCATGTCCTCAGGGACCTTGCAGATCTGTTGCTCAGCGTTTGGGAGGATGGGGTGCTGGTGAGGAAAGGGGAAGGTGAGAGGGGGTTCACATGTTCAAGGGGAGGCAGAGATGACTGATGTTCAGAGAGGGCAAAGGCCGGTGAGTGGGCAGTCAGGAGGGGCTCAAGTGGGGAGCTTTGAGAAGCAGAGGAGAGAACCAGGGGCAGCTCTACCCAGTCTACCCTCGGGGAATAGAGCTGCAGGGAACAGGCGTCACTGGGGGCAGCTGCGAGGTGTGGGGTCCGGATGGCCCGACTTCCAGCTACCAAGAAACCCACGCCCTTCTTTTGATACCATCAGGCTGCTCTTTTATGATGGACAAACAGCCTCTCCCCCAAAGCCACTGTCGACTTGATGTTTATCTTTTTGTATGACTGTGGGGGAGCTGTTTGCCCTTTGATAACTTTGCTCCTACAACCCCCTCAGGGAGAGTAGAGGCCAGTGTGGACACGGTGTGGCCCCAGGAGGCATGGGAGCAGCAGGCGGGAGGGGCAGGAGGGAGATGATCTGGCAGGGAGGGGTGCCACCCCTGTGGTGCTGGGCAGAGCACCAGCTCCTTGTTCCCCATCTGCTCCCTGGTTTACCCCCTGTCTGTTCCCTGGTTATACCAAATTTGGGGTGGCAGTGAAAATGCCTCCCTGAGCCCTTTAAAGCCAGAGGTCAGGGTGTGTGTGAGGACGAAGGCCAAGCAGCTACTGCCATCTCAGCTGTCTCCCATTGAGCAGAGGCTCCAGCCACACTCTGGATAGATGGGAGAGGGCACATGTGATAACTGCTGATATTTCCAAATGCTGACCATTGACCATTCACTCTGATAAGCCCTTTATATGGAGTAGCCCGTCAGGATGGGTACCAATATCACCATTTTCCAGGTGAGAAAAATTGAGGCCCAGAAGGAATAAGTTAGTCACTCAAAGCTGCACTGGTAAGTAGTAAATTGAAATTGGAACTGAGGCAGCCTGGTTCCAGAGGTTACACTCAAAGCCATGCCACAGAATACCTGCCTTATTCACTCAGGAGGAAGAGGGGCTCTGCATGTATGTTACTAGAGAGGGGCTCAGGAGGAAGAGGGGTTAGAGAGACAGCTGATGTGCTTGGCTCTCTTGTGTTTCAGGATGCTAAAGTCAGCATTGTTTGTGCTGGGCAGACTGGTAGCTCCTGGAAGGCAAGGTTGGAGCAGGTTGAGTTGCTCTGCCAAGGCCCCAGCACCTCTGACTTGTGCGTGATGCTGCTGGTCAAGATGGGTCAAATGGTCAAGTGCAGTTGCTATTGCCCTGCTCAGCATTGATGGAGAACCACCTTTTTCATTACTAGCAAGATCTCCCCTTTCCATTGTATTTTTGTCTGCTAGGTTTAGCATTCATCAGTGGTCATTGCCTGTCCTAGTTACTACAGTATATTTGCTTGATGGTGATTTTCTATTTCTTTAATTTCTTCCACATTTATTAATTGAAATTCTGCTGTAAGAAATAGATGCCCCTTCTCTCTCATCTATTTATTTATTTATTTGTATCAGCTTGTGAAAAGTAAAAGTGTTAGTCACTCAGTCATGTCTGACTTGATGAACTGTAGCCTGCCAGACTTCTCTGTCCATGGAATTCTCCAGGCAAGAATATTGGAGTGGTTGCTATTCCCTTCTCCAGGGGATCTTCCCAACCCAGGGCTTGAACCGGGGTCTCCTGTGTTGTAAGCAGATTCTTTACTGTCTAAGCCACCAGGAAAGCCCCTTGTATCAGCATTTTTGTTGTTCAGTTGCTCAGTCATGTCCGACTCTTTGCAACCCCATAGACTGCCACATGTCAGGCTTCCCTGTTCATCACCAATTCCTGGAGCTTGCTCAAACTCATGTCATGGAGTTTGGGTGTGATGCCATCCAACCATCTCATCCTCTGTTGTCCCCTTCTCCTCCTGCCTTCAATCTTTCCTGGAAGCAGGGTCTTTTCCAATGAGTCAGTTCTTTGCATCATGTGGCCAAAGTATTGGAGCTTCAGCATTAGCATCAGTCTTTCCAATGAATATTCAGGGTTGATTTCCTTTAGGATTGACTAGTTTGATCTCTTTACAGTCCAAGGGACTCTCAAGAGTCTTCTCTAGCACCACAGTTTGAAAGCATCAATTCTTCAGAACTCAGCTTTCTTTATGGTCCAATTCTCACATCCGTACATGACTACTGGAAAAACCATAGCTTTGACCATATGGATCTTTGTCAGCATGTCAGCATGGACCCATATCAGCATAGACCATGGCTGTTTATTATATTGAACCTGTAAGTCACCTTTAAATTCCATTGCCATGTTTGTGAGTTGAAATGGAGCCTTGCTCCATTTCTTGCCTGGATCACGGTATTTGCCTTCTAACTGGTCTCGGGGCCTCCAACCTCCTTCCTTTTAAGCCAAACTTTACATGTCCACCTGAGGTCATGTAATGTCAGTCTGACTATGTCACAACTCTTCAGCTGCTTTCTTTTGCTCATAAATTCCTCTGAATGGTGATATGACAACTAAAATTCATGAGTATTTACTAAATGATTTGCATGCATGTTCTCACTGAATCCTCATGATACTTGGACAGATTAAGTAATATGAGCCTCAACAGCATTCCTCTAGTGCAGATGAAGAAACTGAGGCACGGAAGGATAGGCAACCTCCCCAGGGCTGCTGAGCTGTTATGTGTTGAGCTCATACGCTCAGCCACTAGACTTATCACCTGCTACATAGGCCCTTAATGATCTGACCTTGGCTACTTCTGTAGCCGCATTTTCACCAGCCCTGGCATTCACTGCACTTTCCATAAATACTACTTGTTATGGAAGTAGGCTTTCTCATCCAGTGTTGCTGAGGATCCAGTTGACATTTTGGCTGCAGTGATGGTAGGGACATTGTTAGCAGCAGAAGGAATAGTTTTCTAAGAAGTGTAAACAGTGGCCAATGGTCCTATGACTGTACATGAGTCTAAGCCCTTGTGAGTTTCTCACCTACCTGCCCACACCAGACTGTCTTCCAGGACTTTATTGCCATTTCTCTTTCTCCTTTACCACTCAGGATAAGGTAAACCTTGCCTGCAGCATTCTTCCTGGGCATTCAGTCTGCCATGGTGCCTTTCTCCTCAGATTCCTTCATTAGGCCCCTAACATGTCAATTCTACTTGAGGTCTTCAGAATGTTCTGTAAGAACTCTGGTCAAGGACCATATATTTTAATTCCACCCCCTGGAAAGTTGCCATCTGTATAATATGTGTTCAATTTGAGGATTCCCTGATTGATAACTAGATATAAGACACAAAGAGTTATAACTCTAATGCAAGTGAACTCGGGCCCTGTACTCATTATCTAAAACCCTTTGGGTCATATGAGTTTTGCAATACAGAATTTTTCTGATTTTAGCAAGATATTATGGTGTGTATCTAATATAATTAATAATACCCCTTATGGTATCTGGGAATTATTCCATAGTCAAAGATATTAATATTTTTCTAATGAGATATATGCAAATTCTAGGGGAGGTAAATAAAAATTTTAGATAGCCTCATGGCAAGCCTTATCATCACATAAGTTCCAATTTTTTTCATTTTCAGAGTCTTTTCTATTTTGGAATTGTGGATAAGGAATTGTACACTGGCATTAAGGTATTAATAGGTGGTGTAATGAGGCATTAACATTTTATGCTGGGAGCTGAGATGAAAGACCTCCAGGGATGAGAATGCCAAGGCCACTGCCAGTTGTGGTCAGGGGAGTCCTTTGGCCCCTTGCCTAGTTGAGAATTGAGCCCAATGCCAGGACAAAGAGGCCAGTGAGGAGCAATGACAGTTGTCTAGGAGAGAAGTCGCTGACGTGGGTGCTGGTAACAGGATGGAGAAACCAGACTGTGTGACATGTTACAAAGAAAAGAGCTGCAGAGCTAGAGGGGGTAGTTGGTCAATCAGATGTTCCCAGGCTTTGTACTCTGCAGTTTGGGAGGGTGTTGATGTATTAAACATCATGAGAATAGAGGTGAAATGGGTTGAGGAGAAGGTGGATGCATTTGAGCATTTGGAGTGTACTTTAACCCATTGGGTGGAAATAATTTTTGAGAATAAAAGGGAATGGGAGGGGAGTTTGGGGGAGACTGGGTATATGTGTATGTATGGCTGAGTCCCTTTGCTGTTCCCCTGAAACTATCTTTACATTGTTTGTTAATCAGCTATCTTTGCTATTTGTGTGTGTGCTCAGTCATGTCTGACTCTTTTGCGACCCTATGAACTGTAGCCCCCCAGGCTCCTCTGTCCATGGGATTTTCCAGGCAAGAATACTGGAGTGGGTTGCCATTTCCTGCTCCAGAGGATCTTCTGGACCCAGGGATTGAACCCGCATCTCTTGAGTCTCCTGCATTGGCAGATTCTTTACCCGCTAAGCCACCTGGGAAGCCCAATACAGAACAAAAAGTTGAATAAAAGAGAAAGAATAAAAGAGAAAATAGCATGACGCTACTTCTACAGTGATGTGTGCATTGTTGCCAATATTTAATTATCATCGTCAATTGTTCTATCATTATTATGATGCTATTAGTTTGCATGCATCCTCCTCACCAGCCTGCAATCCTCTGCTGTCAAAGGCCAGGCCCATTCTCAGACCAACATCTGCCCAGTCCAGTCTGATTTGCTCTTGAGTCTCCCAGGAAACCATCACATGTGTGCTCTGTTGCTTATGTTGTTAACCTGTAAGTGGTCACTTATTTATTGAAAAACAACAGGCTTTGTCTCTGAGGGGATGTCTTGATCCCAGTCCTCCCCACAACTGACTAGCTGGCCCAGAACCTGTTCTGGAACCTGAGCTGGAAGGAGGGGGGTGGGACTGGTAGAGATCGCCTCTCTAGAATTCTGTCTCTCTCTCCCAGGGGAACTCCTGAAGAAACCTTGAAGCAGAGAATTTTCCTGCTCTCCTTATCAAAGAGAAGGATTTCACTTGCTCGTTTATAAATGGGTGCTGTCTAGTAGTTAAATCTGCTTGGGGACTGGGGCGTGGGAGCATGTTTGAGAGTTTCTTGATAAATATCACGTGGAAATGGTGTTCTGCTTGCATAAGCCAACTCCTGAAAAATGGGTCCTTTAATGTCCTCTCAATGAGACCAGCTACATGACAACTGGCCCAGGGAGCTGAAATGCTGGTGAGAAATTGAAGCCATAGATCTGTCTCAGAGTGCGGCCTCATCAGCTGTGATTGTTAGGTGTTAAGTTGAAGAGCCTATAGCCCTCTGGTCTCGCCTGCATGTGATGGATGGCAGCTCGGGCGTTAGCCGGGGTCGGATAGGCTGGTGGTGGGGGCTGCTGCTGCTGGGTGCTGATTTGATATGCGTCCCCCTCTGGGACATGCCTGGAGGATGCCTCAGGGGAGGAGAGAGACCCAAGAGTGTTGGTGGTTGCATCCGTCTTGGTCCAGCTGGGAAAACAGGAAGCATCTGTGATATTTCACACAGAGGAGATTTAATGCAGAGAATTGGTTACAGAGGTGTTGGAAGAAAGGGTTCGGGGAGCCAAAGGGAATTGGTAGGTAGATGGGGGGAAGCAGAAGAAAGAAGAGGCAATACCCAGAGACAAGGAGGCTGCCAATCCCGCTGGACCGGGACCTGCACCTGAGCCCAAGCTGTGCTGCTGGAATGACTCAGGAGGTGCGGCCACCACCTTCCCGGAGGCTGGAATCAGGAACATTCCATCCACTGCCACTATGGCAACTGCGGGCCAGCACCGGAGCTACCGCCCACTTTGGGGAAAACCAGCAGGGAGCTTTCCTCTTTCTCCCACCTTCTGATCTCCCACCAGCGCCTCCCTTTGGCTGAGCCGAACCAGATGGCTGGAGAGTTTGTGAAGTGTTCTCCTGGACTCCAAGCTCCAGCAGTAGAGAGGAATGGATAGAAGAGTCTGTGCAAACTGAGAGGCAGCAGATGAATAAAGGACACAGAGTTCTGGGGTTGAGGCATGCAAGTGGAAACTAAGAGAAGTTCCTAACTTGGTATGGTGCCCAGGGTGCATTTATGATTTAAAATCCATTGTGCCCTGAGTAGTTTCTTTCTTTTTTTTTCCTCCAACAATTCTCTGGAGAAAAGGTGTTAGAGTTGGAAATGATCAGTATCTCACCTTGTGCAGGAATATCCTCTGCAGCATTTGGAAGCACTGGAAGATGGTCCTGTAACTGCCGAAACATCTCCAGTGACAAGGAAGCTTCCTACCTGGGTGAAGTAGCCAGTTTATTTCACAGTCAGACAGTTGTAATTACTGGCAAACACCCTGCTAGTGGAAACCTGTTTTCTAGGAACTTCTGTCCACTCGTCCTTGTTCTGTACACCATGGGCAATATCCTTACTTCACTTACTCTTTACTTTGTGTTATGTAAGAGAAGGTGGGCTTTGGATTCTGTATCAGTCCGAAGTAGATTGGTCCATGAAAGACAGGACCCCCCCGCCCCCACTGCCAAGAAAGTCTTAAGTAAAGTTCAGGATCTGGGGGAGGCAGTACAGGGAAAGTTGGGGGCGCTACCCTGTCACATCCCTTAGAGCCCAGCCTCCTTGCACATTTCTACTCTGCCAGCCCCAAAGTATATGCCCCAACCCCATGGATGAAGATGGCGCTGTGGTCATCTCACCCATGCTCCAAGCAGTAGGATTCATGGAGGTGGAGGGGGGGTGGTGATGAGTGGACTGTTACTTCTCTCTGAAGAAAGTATCCTGGAAGCTGCTGTTAGAAACTTCCCCTTATATTTGATTGGCCAGAACTTGCTTATTGCTGTTGTTCAGTCATTCTGTCGTGTCCAACTCTTTGCCACCCCATGGACTGCAGCATGCCTGGCCTGCCCTGTCCTTCATTATCTCCCGAAGTTTGCTCAAACTCATGAACTTGGTTACCTGGTCAAAATCAAGCTGCCAGGAAATCTGGGAAGTGTCTTCTTTACCTGGATACCTCAGTGCCTAGTCCAAACTTCTGTGACTCTGGGAAAGAAGGCAGTAGATACTGAGGTACAGCAAATCCTCCAGCAAGAGAGTCAAGTTTTATAGGCCAAGCAATGTGCTAGGCCCATGCTTCTCACATTTAATATGTGAATTTCCTGGGGCGTTTGTTAAATGCAGATGCTGACTTAGTAGGTCTCACTGAGGTCTGGGATTCTGCATTTCTGTCAGGCTCCTAGCTGACACCAATACTGCTGGTCCAAGGACCATACGGTGTACAAAGGGCTGGACATTGTTGAATAAGATGGACAGAGGCTCATCTTGCATCCTGCAAGTGAAGTTGAATCCCAGACTTTTTTACTATAAACCTGCCTTTGGGGGATGCTGTGAGATTACAAGAGCCCGGCTCCCAGGAGGCCCTGAAATGTAGCCTTCTTCCTGCTTTTGGAGTGTCTCCTCCAGGAGGGCGCTGACTGGGGCAGACTGCATGAGCTGTTCAAATTGTGTATCAGCTACAGACTCCGGGAAAGTGAGCAGGTTGGGGGTCACCCAGAAGCAGTCGAGATTTCAGAAGGGGTCCAGCCGGCACGGACGACCGCAGAGAGGAGGCTTCAGGCTGGGCGGGGGCAGTGCAGGAGAGCACCTCCCCCTGTGCCAGGGAGGACTAGGGCCTGTAAGAAACAAGGCCGCCACCGCGGGCCTGCCCAACTCCCCATCTGCTCGGGAGAGAAAGGACACGGAGCAGAGGCAGGAATTCAGGCAATTAATCCTTTATTTAAAGAATAATAAACAGCCAGATTTTACATACTGAAAGAGGGAACAAGGTAAAAGGGGTTAAAAACTAAAAAGCAAGGATGGCAGACACCAATTAACACAATGCTAATTGACAATTTCCCCAAGCTTCCATGAAACATGCCAGGCCGATTTCCCCAATTGCTAATTAAATCAAACCGCACACACAATACTAATTTCCCTAACTTAGGGAACTCAGTAGACAAATAAAATGAGAAACTAACTTAAACATTTTGTCAAAGTATGGGAAGACGGATGAATGAAATCTTAACATGAATAAACTTTGGCTTCGTGTAAATTTGTTAAAGTTCTGACATGTTTAATGAAGTCGTGAAATATTCCGGTATCTCTGTTCTGCTCACAATTGCATAAACGTTCTTCACTAATCACAAAATAATACACAGCAGTCCTCTTACACTTATGCTCTCTCCCTCTGGTGAAGGGTACCCAGCGCATCACGGAAGTGACATGGAAATTACACCTTTTAAAAATTATAAAATACCTACTTAATTACAATTAAAAACAAAGAAATAACTTTTTCTTTAAAATAGTCCCCGAAGTCTTTTGAGCTGGCTTTTTGAAAAAGAGAGGCCAGTCACTTAATCACAGAGTTGAGTGTGGAGGCAGCTCACGTTGGCTGGTGTTCTGGCGATCCCCCTCCCCCCAGCCCTGCTCTGATCTATCTCAGGGGCCCCGTGGCTCCCTTTCCCACCAGCCCCTGCTGCAGCCTGCTTTGAAGTGTCCCCTTTACGCTCTTGCCTCTTGCTACACTCAGGGTGTGCTAGATGCATCCTCGCTGAATTTCGCTGTCACAGAACGGGGACAGATCTTTGAGGTCATCTGTCTAATTTGCTCATCTTCTTGTTAGGAAACTCAGGTCAAGAAATGTGAATGTGCCTGAGATCTGACAGTTGGCCTGAGGCCCCCAGGTTATTTATTTATTTTTTTTAATTATGTGAGAATTATATGATTGTTTGAATAACTGTGGCTCGTACTTCCATTGTGTTTATTGGTACTGTGTTCCAGCCACTGTTGTAAGAACTCCACACAATTAAGCCAGTTGATCCTTGTAATGATCCTGAGAGGTCAATATCATTATCTCCCCATTTTACAGATAAAGAAACCGAGGCACTGCAGTGTTGAGTAGCTCACCTGAGGTCACATCAATTGCAGGCAGAAGCTTTACCCTCTGAGCTACCAGGGAAGCCCCTAAGTGGCAGAACTAGATTTAACTCCGGGAAGACTGGCTCCAGGTCCACGCTCTTAACCACTCCATTAACCTGCTCTTTTGTAGACTAATTAGAAAATACAGAGAGAAATAAAGTAGAAAATGAAAATAAATGTGACTTGTAATAATACTTTTCAGAAAAATATAACCATTATTAGAATTTTGGCCATATCCTAACTTAATCTGTCCTCCTTCTTCTTACATATTAAAAAATAAAATTAAACATATCTATGTGCTTTCCTGTGATTCACTTGATTTTGCTTTTTTTTTTCTTAACAGTGTACTATGAACAGTTTTCCACTGCCTAGGAATGCACGTGTGCAGCATGATCTTCAGTGGCTGAAATGCATCCCACTGAATGGATCTGCCACAGCTGAGTTAACCTATGCACTGTAGTTGACATTTATCTTGTTTCTTCTTTCTCTCTCATAGCATACTGCAGTGGACATCTATATACAAACATCTTTAGTTTCTTGTTGCATGTTCCTTATGGTGATCCCTTCACTGTTTTATATATATATATATGGAAACCAGAAGATCTGAAAGGTGAGGGGAAGAGAGTGTTAAGTGGAGGTAGAGGATACCCCTAGATGTGCAGATCTAGGAAGCTGGACTCCCAACCAGCAATGGAGGAAACCCCCAGTCCCTAAGTGAAATATTTCACCACGGGTCCATTCTTGTGCAGTATCTTGTGGATCACTGAGGCAAGGGTCACAGTCCCCCAAAATAATATAATGGACACTTACCATCTGAGGTTCAGTAAACTATTCTTTAGGGGTGATTAGCTTCAGGCATATGTGTGTGTGTATGTGTGAAAAGAATTGTTATTTTTTTAGGGTATTGGCTGCTCAGTGAAGTATATGAAAACTAGGCTGTTGGTGAAACTTGTTACATAGATTCACATGTTCCATCCAGTAGCCAGAGGGGCAAGTGGGTATCTTTGCTCAGCCTGGCATGTAGACATGGGAGATGGCCATGAGCAGCCACAGAGCTGGGTTCTTTGGCCCCTTTGTCCTGACTGGCATTGGTAATGCATTTGTCAAGAGGGAGGATGCTTATCTGTCCTTGTCCGTTCCTGGGACAAAGGCAGACCTGTCACTGTGAGATCAAGGGAACTCTGGAACCGTGTGGAAGGACAGCTGAAAGTCTTTCTTGTTCATTGTGATTTATCATAATCACTGACCCCTCCCCCAGGATGAAATAGGAATGAAATAGTAATGTGATAGGTTAATGCTGATAATTAGAGAGAGTTTAAGACCAGTATGAGACTGAACTGTGTGTGTGGGTGGCTGAAATGGCTGTTTGATGTGAAAGTCAATGATTGAATTATTCAGAGAGAGTGATTTCCAAATGATAATTTTACATTTTACATAACTGGTTTTGATTTATTATAGTGGCACCCAGTTGAGCCGCTTTAGGTCTAAGGGGCTGTCAGCTTTTCCCTCCCCAACCCCTGGTTTGGAGCCCACACACACAAAAACCTGCTCATGTCTGAAATTTGACGGTATTGTTGTTATCTCTCTGGCGTGAGTTTCCCCCCTTGTCCCCCATAAGAGTTTATGGCTTGTTTGGCTTTGCAGTTTATAATCTGGCAGAGGGTGTGTGTGAGTGTACACGGGCGAGCGCACACACGCTGTGTGTGTGTATAGTGAATGGCCCAGATAACCTGATCTCTCCTTGCCTTCCCTTGTGGTTTTATGAAAGCTTTGATCTTTTGTCATTTAGCAAGAGGTAGGGCCAGGCTGGGAACGGGACCCCACGGGCAGCTGGAATGAAAGTGGTACGGTGGCAGCGGTAAGTTGCAACGCTGCTTCAGAACTGAGAGGAGAGTGAAAAGCTTGGAGCCCCACTTCCGGATCAACCCAAGAGAAGGAATGTGAAACTTAGGGAACGTATGAACTTATGCCAAGTAAATCCATCTGAAAAACCAGGCCTCCAGAGGCTGCTGTTTCTCATCTGAATCTTTTTTTTTTTTGCTGGAAGTGACGCAAGTCAAGGCACAGTTCTCCCACTGATCTTTTCTGAAGCAGCCTAGAATGCAAGTGCCACGGGACAGGCAGGCAAGTTACTTATCCTAACAGATCTTTTTGGTTGACACCATGCTCCAACCCTCCCCTCCCAACACTGCAGCCTCCATCCCTCCTTTGGGATTGAGGGTGGCTTATTCTTATGAGTAAAAGCAGTAGCAGGAAGATCATTCGTTTAGTGACAACTCTGAGCCCTTACATATAGTGTAATAACGTGGACAGCAGCTAGCATTTGTTGAGTGCTTGCTTTGTGACAGGTACTGTTTTAAGCACATTTACTGTATTAACCCATTTGATTCTCCATAGAGCCCTCGTAGTATTATATTTGTTTTTGCCTCATTTTATACATCAGAGGCTGAGGGTCACTAGGTTGCCCCTGAATGTAGTGTCTGCGCTCAGAATTCTTTTTTAGCACTGGTCCCAGTGAAAGATGCCACGCTCCATGCTTACTCCTTCAGTAAAGGAGGTCTTTATTTTCTGAAGCCTTTTGGATGGCTGGTTGCATGTCTCTGATCTATGGCTCCAAAATGGGCAACAGTAAAACAGACCCATCAGAGAATATGCTGGAAAATTGTGGGGGAACTCAAGGAGTTGGGGATGGTGAGGAAAGGCTGGGTGAATGGAAGCAAGGAAAGGAGTTGGGAGACTACTGTGGGAAAAGGCAGGATTGGGGAGGGAAAGGGAGCATCAACAGATTCAATAAAGAGGAAGTCTAGACCTTGCCCCTCCAGTTTGGCACTTGGGTCAGATTCCCATGATGGCCAATCCTGACAGTAGCTTAAAGTTCCCTAACCTGTAGAACTGGTCAACTCTCTGTCTCTCCTCTCTGCTTTGATCTCATTTTAAAAACAGTGTTCAAAATGTCTCAAACTGGGGCTTATTTTTAAATTAAATTTTTTTAATATTTATTAACTTATTTTACTGTCTTGGGTCTTAGTTGCCATACTCAGGACCTCTCATTGCAGTGTGCAGGCTTCTCTAGCTGCCCTGTGGCGTGTGGGATCTTAGTTTCCTGACCAGGAATTGAACCCAAGTCCCCTGCATTGGAAGGTGGATTCTTAACCACTGGACTACCAAGGGGAGCCCCAAGAACTGGGGTTTAGATACTGCCAGAGGTACCCAGTATTGCCAAACAAATCTGGGGTATGATTTCAAGGAGGGGAAGTTAAATGATTTCATTGGCTAGTAATCAAAATATTACTTTTATAGCAAAATACATCTCAGTAAATTATGAAGTAGAAAACAAAATTCTAATGAATCCTTAAAGCCTGGGATTTCTAAGAACTGAGCTAGGCCCCCAGAGCCCTGGCAGGGTGGATTCGCTCTTCTCTGCCCTTTGGGCCTTTCGGGGAGTGAAGTGGAGCAGTCTTGATGCACGTGTTCCCCTGGGCTTGCCAGGAATCCCGCCGGGCAGATGAGACCTGGCTCCTACCCAGCCCTGTTTCTGATTGATTCCAGGGGACTTCCATCCTCAGAACTTCTGTGGATAATATTCTGATAAATTTTGGGGTTAGGATACTTTTCAAAGGAAGATAGGAATCCCAGAGGCCTTGGAAAAAGAAAAATGGAAATATAACACTCAAAAGCACAAAGTTTGGTACTTGACAAAAGATGACATAAACCAACTCACAAGACAAATGACCAACTTTTGGGAAAAGATATTTGTATCACATATAAAGGATTAATATTCTTAGTATACAAAGAGGTTTTATGAAGCAAAAAGTAAAGGACAATAGGTAGAAAAAATAGGGGAAAACGTACTTTGTATTTTTAAAGAAAAAATGACTGATAAACATTTGAGAAGAAAGCCTTCCAAGTTATTAAAGAAATGTTAATTAATCAGTAACACATACTTTTTTTTAACCTGGGAGATTTGAAAAAATGGAGACAATTTGATGCTGGCAAACATGCTGGGAAATGGGTGGACTCATACAGTGTGGGTGGAAATGGGTGTATTGGTACAGCCTCTCTGGTGAGTGGTTGGACTGAATTTCTTAGACTTTAAAATGATCATATTAAGTACTTAAAAGTGTAATATAGCAGGAGTATTGTGTCTGTGTAATGACGAATGTATAGTGACATTCTTTATAGTTGGTTATGAAGTAGTTGATCACAGCTTAAATGTCCAGTGAGAGGGGAAATGGTGAGATACACAGCTTCATCCATGTGGTGGGAAGTTACTGATTGTGTTGTGTGCTGTGCTGTCATGGCCTATTCTTTATGACCCCATGGACTGTAGCCTGCCAAGCTCCTCTGTCCATGGGATTCTCCAGGCAAGAATACTAGAGTAGTTTTCCATTGTCTACTCTAGGAGATCTTCCCTACCCAGGGATAGAACCCGGGTCTCCTGTGTCTCCTGCATTAGCAGGCAGATTCTTTACCACTGTGCCACCTGGGAAACCCTCATTATCTTATGAGATGAGTCTTTATATGCAGATGTGAGAATAAGCACAGTGCAGTCTGACAGTGTCACTCACTTAAAAAAAGATGTATATTTATTTTTTTTCTCTTATTTTCTTATGGTAGTTACACCCATGTAGAGTTAAGCTGGAGAAACTTTATTAAAGGTGAATCACTGAGCTTCCCAGGTGGTGCAGTGGTAAAGAATCCACCTGCCAATTCAGGAGACACAAGAAACTTGGGTTCGATTCCTGGCTCAGGAAGATCCCCTGGAATAGGAAATGGCAACCCAATCCAGTATTCTTCCCTGGAAAGTTCCATGGACAGAGGAACCTGGAGGGCTACAGTCCACGGGGTTGCAAAGAGTCAGACATGTCTGAACGACTGAGCATGTGCACACACGGGTGTATGAGAGAAAGGGACAAATCCTTGGAGCAGCAATGAAAAACCAGAGCTGCTAACTATACCTGACTCTTTTCAAATTTTTTCAAGGATGTATGTTTATATGTAGTTATGTTGTCTAAACATAGGTACAAATCTTGGAAGAAAAATGTACCAAGAGGGCTATAGTCAGTGAGATTAGAGATGGTTTTTCTTTTATGTGTTTTGTAGTGTTTTTCAGAATTAAAACAAATGCCCTCCTGTCATACCACTTGTTTCCTGTGCACCCTTCACTCAGTATTCAATATTCACCATTTTGTGTTTCTGGTTACCTGTCAAAATAAATATATTTCTCCTCACCACACTCTCCCCCCCCCCCCCACCCCTGCCACCTTACTATACTCAAGGAATCCAAGTTTTCAGTCTGGGAGGTAACCTTGATGTTTCATCCCACCTCCCTACTTTGCGGTGTTTTGCAAATGATTGTGTGAGGCACGTTGCGGTACCCTTAGGCTAGCCCTGATGTGTCTGTTGGGCCACGTCCTGTCTAGTTAGTTCTCCCTTTCAGTCTCAGATGTGTCATGATCTGGACTGTAAATCACATGGCTACCCTGCTTGGAGCAGTCATGTGACAGTTCATGTTCATGACCATTGGTGAGAAGTGGAGACAAGAATGAAACCCAGAGCTCCTGATTTCACTGGATATGGTCAAGGGCAAGTCCTGCCTTCAGTGAGCTTCTAGTAACCCTGGCATTATAAAAGGCATTTTCCTACAAAGACAGGTGGTTCTCTGGGGAGAAATATTGGAGTTAACTCTTGGTTCTGCCCCTACTGGCCATTCTCTGAATCTCAGCTGCCTTATCTGTAAAGTGGGGTTACTGTGCCTGTCTCAGAGGGTTGCTGTGAGTATTAAATACAGTGCTGAGCATTATGCTTAATAAATTAACCTCAATTATGAAAAGAGCAGTCCAATATAATGCTAAATTACATAAGGCTCCAAGTATATTGTTGTTCAGTCACTTAGTCCGGTCCAACTCTTTGTGACCCCATGGACTGCAGTGCGCCAGGCTTCTCTGTCCTTCACCATCTCCCAGAGTTTGCTCAGACTCATGTCCATTGAGTCAGTGATGCCATCTAACCATCTCATCTTCTGTTGTCTCCTTCTCCTCCTGCCTTCAGTCTTTCCCAGCATTAGGGTCTTTTCCAATGAGTCAGCTCTTTGTATCAGGTGGCCTAAGTATTGGAACTTCAGCATCAGTCTTGCCAATAAATATTCAGGGTTGATTTCCTTTAAGATTGACTGGTTTGATCTCCTTGCTGTCCAAGGGACTCTCAAGAGTCTTCTCCAGAACCACAGTTCAAAAGCATAAATTCCTTGGCACTCAGCCTTCTTTACAGTCCAACTCTCACATTCATTCATGACTAGTCAAAAAAACATAGCTTTGATACATGGATCTTTGTCTCTGATGTAAAAATGAAAGTTTGATCATGTACTGGAACTGAAGGACAATAGGTACCTTGGACAAGTCCAATCTTACTTCGTAGGCACACTTTCCAAATACCCTAGGGCAAGTTCTTCTTTAGAGATGCCAGAAGATGGAGACGTTTTGAGTTGCTTGTTAGAAGTTGAGCTTGATGACTGAGTAGGTTGATTCATTTGGGTGAGTGTTGTGGAACCAGAGGCTCTTGCAGTCAGAAGCGAGCTTGGAAATGACGTGGTGCCACTCCGGGCAGAAATTGCTCTGGGAGTGTTTGGAAGCCCGAATCCATGTTGTCTTGCGCTAGTCCCACTCAGAGACAAACACCAAGAGCCCGCGGGACCTCTCCCTTGTCCCTGGCATTCCTGCTCAAGGAGCCCTGGTGGGGAAGAGACCCTGAAAGGCTCACCTGCACATCTTGCTTGGACACTGACCACCTAACTGGTGTCAGAAGCGGTCAGTTCTTACCCTCTTATTCCCTGGAAAAAGCTGAATCTGCTACTAAATATTTCCCTTATTTTCTGGTGGGCATAGAAAAGGTCTTTGGGTTTTCACTTCTGAATTAGCAAGAAGAAGGGACAAAGGACCTGGATGAAAGCAATAACAACAAAAAACAATGCTTCCCCCCACACCCCCCCTCCCCCCAACTTGTTCTGTTTGGAAATTTGAGCCTAAAAGCTCACTCATTCTAAGAAAGTAGATTATTCCAGGACAATGAAGGCATATTCCAAGGGGCTACATGCTTGAACAGGAGCCAGGATCATTGGATAAAAACTTTAGTCTACTCCTTTGTGCACCACAGCAGTACTTTCTAATATTTTGTGAGCATTTACTATGTGCCAGCCACAGGGCTAAGTGTTTTATAAGCATAATCTCATTTAATTCTAGCAAGAACCTCTGAGCTTGGTGCTGTTATTATCTCCATTATTCAAATACTGAGACTGAGGCTTAAAGAAATTAATTTGCCCAAAGTTCTCAGCTAGAAAAATCCAGAATATGAAGCCAGACTCTGATGTCAACAATTATGTCTTGTCTCTATATGCTATGCTGCTGCTGCTGCTAAGTCACTTCAGTCGTGTCCAACTCTGTGCGACCCCATAGACAGCAGCCCACCGCGCTCCACCATCCCTGGGATTCTCCAGGCAAGAACACTGAAGTGGGTTGCCATTTCCTTCTCCAAGGCATGGAAGTGAAAAGTGAAAGTGAAGTCACTCAGTCGTGTCCGACTCTTTGCGACCCCATGGGCTACATACTACCAGGCTCCTCTGTTCATGGGATTTTCCAGGCAAGAGTACTGGAGTGGGTTGCCATTGCCTTCTCCGCTATATGCTATAGTCTCCCTGTTAACATAAAATGTGCCAGGCACTGTCCTAGAGAAGAGCTCTATTACTGGCAGGTTTTGACCATGAATTTTCATGGCACACTTAAAATATTTTTTTCCTAATTCTGATTGACGCCTCTCTCTTCCTCCACCTCCTCCTTTTTTTCTAGAGGAAGAAAGTCTCAAATACCTACTGGTTGCTGTACCTCCTAGCCTATGTGGTCAACATTTAATTACATTAACATTTGTTTTCACTAAAAAAGTAATCACATTACTGCCTTTCATGTCACATTAGTGAAAATGGATACCAATATGATACATATTAATAGAATATGATGGGAAATTGCTAATACAATTAGACTTTCACATTTTATTAGTTCTGGAGTGACACCATACACAGAAGAACAGCTCACGTTAGTGGTGATGAGGAATGGCTGAGAGGTGGTAGATGCCTGTCTATCCCGCAAAGGCAGAGCAGGCTCTCAGGGAACCCTGGAGCATTCAGGGGGGTCTCATGCTAGATTTCTGAGTCCTACTTCCTGTTCCTTCCTGTTACATGAGCACCTTTGGGCTGGGACAGGAGTTCTTCCTTCACAGCCAGACTATGTTGCCTGAATTGTGGTCATTAAAGTATCATGTGACATGATTCTGCCTGGGTGGCCCCAGATCAGATAGAATTAATGTTTCATGATCCCTTTTGTGGCGGCTGCTGCCTGGGAGGGGGACACAGGCAGGGAAATGTCCCCAGGGCCTGTCCCAACACTCTTGAGCAACTTTATGATGGTCCTCTGCCTTAGGGTCGGGGCCTCTGGAATAACATTTGGTTGCTTTTGCCTCCCAAAGGTTTCCACACCTTCCATCCTTCTCTTCCTGCTCAGTCCCCGTTTCCCAACTCACCTGAGTTATAGTAGGAAACCCTTCTTGACTGTGTCACTGGTGGATATCCGAAGGTGCATTGTTCATCCTCAGTCCTGGTTAATTACCTCCTGCTGTGTTGGATTTTATTCCTGTGACTTTGTCTCCTTGCCCACTTGAAACACTGTCCAAATCCAATTTGTCTTTTCAGGCCCATTTCAAATCCCATTTCCTCCATGAAGATATCCCTATATACCCCAAGCCGGTGTTACCCCTGAACTCAATATACACTGT
This sequence comes from Cervus elaphus, assembly GCF_910594005.1. Taxonomy (NCBI): domain Eukaryota; kingdom Metazoa; phylum Chordata; class Mammalia; order Artiodactyla; family Cervidae; genus Cervus; species Cervus elaphus. The sequence goes on from NC_057825.1 coordinate 61,597,118, forward strand.
GTACCTGCTTGTGCTGTCTCATGTGACTTTACTAATATGTGACAGTGGCCACTTCCTGGCCTTGCTTAAAAGCAAAAAAAAATTTTTGATTAAAAACTCTGAGAGTGAAGCAGGCAAAACCTGGTAATATTAGACTTGAAAGAAAATGAGGGCTGCCATGGCCTCTGCAGAGCATGGGGTGTGGTATAGCCTGATATATAAGGACGAGGACTCAGAGAGTGGCAGGGTTCCTGCTTCCTTCCCTTTGCAGGCTTTCTCCTGGCCTTCGATTTTATCTGTCCTTCCCTGGAACAGGATCCAGAATTTGGGACCTTGGACTGAAAGCCTGTGGTGTGACAATTGTGAATAAAAACGGTCACAATGAAGGAAGATGTCCATTACCTTGACAAAGGATTCAGTTTAAAGAGAGGAGAAATAGAGGAAGAGAGAAAAAGGTGAGATGAGGACCACCTGGCCTTTAAATAGTAGGTAATGTACTTTGGAGAAAGTTATACACTGTGAAAATACTAAAAAGAGAACTTATAGCCTCAGAATAGTCAGCGAACGTAAATGAGTATGGCAGCAGGAATTTCATTCACCACCTCTTTCATGCTCCCTTTTTGGGGAGGGCCACCATGGAGGCTCTGGAGAGAATGGGGAGAAGCGGCAGCCTGGGAGCTTGCCCTCTAGAAGCTTATGAGGCTACATGGCCTGGAGGCAGGATCTCTGATCTGAGGATGGTGAATCCACAGTCTGCACTCAGATTCCTCACCTGAAGAACTAAGGGTACTGCAACTAAGATTATGTGTCAGGCTGCATTCTCCTCTAAAATTCTGTAACTTTGCTGAAGGATGAGTATTGCTGTTATTCAATCACTAAGTTTTGTCCGACTCTTTGTGACCCCATGGACTGCAGCACGCCAGGCTTCCCTGATCTTCACTATCTCCCAGGGTTTGCTCAGACTCATGTCCATTAAGTCGGTGATGCCATCCAACCATCTCATCCTCTGTGTCCCCCTTCTCTTTTTGCCTTCAATCTTTCCCAGCTTCAGGGTCTTTTCCAATGAATTCACTCTTCAAATCAGGTGGCCAAAGTATTGGAGCTTCAGCTTCAGCACCAGTCCTTCCAATGAATATTCAGGACTGATTTCCTTTAGAATTGACTGCTTTGATCTCCTTGCTGTTCAAGGGACTCTCAAGAGTCTCCTCCGATTTCTGGCCCGGAGTTCCACTCACCGCCTCCAGCTTCCGACCCGTCCTGGCTGTCGGCAAGATCGTCACCACGTTCCATCATCTCGCAGCCCTTGCGGCACCCAAGTCCGCAATGTGGGGTCCCAACGGGGACCTGGGCACGCCGGTGGGGGCGAGCGCGAGAGGCAAGGAAGACAGCTTCGGGGAAGCAGAATACACTGTCATCAACTCCCTGTTGGACCAGATCAACTCCTGTCTGGACCACTTGGAGAAGAATGACCACCTCCCATGCCCACCTCCAGGAACTGCTTGAATCCAACTGGCAGATACGCCTTGAGTTCTAGCAGCAGCTTGGAGAGACCCCCAGTGATGCCAGCCTCTAGGTTCTGGGAGCCCCCAGCCAGGTCCCAACTCTGCCTTGCTGGGCCAGGCTCTGGCCTGGACACTCACCACCTGGCTTGGATACCTTCTCTAGGCCTGGCCGACAGATCTCCTGGGGGTGGGGGGTCTGCCTGCCTAGGCCACCTTTCTGGTACTTCCCTTGGTGTGCCTGGGCCAGCCTGCACCTCCCAGCATCCCTTCCTGGAGCCAGATGTGGGCCAGCAGCTCACCCACCATGCCTGCCTGCCCAACTCCTGGGCGCTTGCCACTCTGCCCAGGCCTAGAGTGTCCACATTAAATGGGTCTCCAACACCAAAAAAAAAAAAAAAAGAGTCTTCTCCAACACCATAGTTCTAAAGCCTCATTTCTTGAGCACTCAGCTTTCTTTATGGTCCAGCTCTCACATCCATACATGACTACTGGAAAACCCATAGCTTTGACTATACAGACCTTTGTTGCCAAAGTGATGTCTTTTTACACTACACTCTACTTTTTACACTGTCTTTTTACACTCTACTTTTTACACTGTCTTTTTACACTCTACTTTTTACACTGTCTTTTTACACTCTACTTTTTACACTGTTTAGGTTTGTCATAGCTTTTCTTCCAAGGAGCAAGTGTCTTGTAATTTCATGGCTGTAGTCATCATCCACAGTAATTTTTGAAGGATGCATGTACCAGATGTCAAAGGAGAGACCCTGAGAGTCAGATCTGGTGTTGTTGCACAGGGAGGTGGGTGGATATGGGGCAGACCTGGTGGGATCAAGGTGGGTGGAACAGGAGGGCTGGAAAAGGGGCACTGTCAAAGGTGAGTGCAGAAATTCTGGTCAGGAGTATTCAGCATGGTGTCCCCACACCATGTGACTAAGAGGATTTCTGTAGGGAGGGTGAATTGCAAGGCTAGATCCAGGGGGTAGGCAGCATGGGATAACAGCCTAAAAAGTATTGCATTTTGACACTGTAGGTGTAAGGAAGCCAGTGAAAGCAAACCCTTTCTGTTGCCTGGAACTCGCCTCTCTGTGGTGGCTCATGAGGGCCTCCCAGGAAGGTCACAAGTTTTGTCCAGTCCATTCTCTAGGCCCTGGAGTGCTGGTAGACCACCCTGCTGTCAAAGCAGAGGGTCCTGTGGGCGGTGGGTGAGAAGAAAGCCTACCTGGAGTGGGGAGATGTTGGATGGATAGATTTACTAATCAGTTTTCAAAGTGAAGGAAAGGCTGAGAGTGTATTAGAGGCCTCTTTTAAAATTCATATTTACTTTGCCTGTTAGTAGGTACAGGGCTTTAAAAGTTAAGCAGATGAAGTCAGTTCTGCCTCTCTCATCCAGATGTCTCTGTAGGCTTTCTGGCTCTTGCCTTTTAAGAACACACACACACACACACACACACACACACACACACACACAGCCTGCAGGTGACTGTGGGGGTGTGCCTGGCTCAGGCTGAGTCCTACAACATCCCACCCAAGGTAGAAGTAAAATTGAGGCAGTAGTTAATTATTTAATGAACCCAGAGTCCTGACCCCAGTGTTCCATGCCAGAGGGTTCAGGCCACCAAATGTCCCCCAAAGTGGGACGTTTCATTAAAGTCAGCGTTAACTGTTGCCGTCACAGGGAGGATAACCCAGCATCAAAACGTGCTATTGACCAATGTAGTACCCCTTTATTTGTTCTCTTCTTTCTAGTGTATTTCCTAAATGCACAAGTAAAATGGGTATTTGTAAGTTCCGCGGATTGCATATTGAAACCGTTATCACCATGCAGGCCACTGTAACAAACAATACTGATTATAGAGCAGGGATATATTTTGTAATTATAATGCTCTTCAAACTTCTCTGATTGACACACAGTGTATTTAAACAGGATGATCAAAAATTACTTTCACAGCGCAGGCCTTGTCTTCCTCTTGGAAGCACAAAAGCTCTCTTCAGTAGGTAACAGCCACCCGGCTGCCTTTGAGCAGCTGTGTCGAGATGGGATTCAGTTTCTTTGGAGGTGGGGTGGGGCGGGGGAGACACCCCGGCTTTTAAATCAAAGACAATTCAGTTTAGAGAAAGATGTACCTTGTGGAAATAAATAGGAGGAGGCACGGTGTACTGTCAGCTGGCCGTTTTAAATCAATAATGCAGGCAGTCCATCTTGCATGCCCGTTCAGCTCCCCGCTCAGCCTGCGTGAGGGGGGAGGGGCACCTGCCTTCCAGTGGGGTCCCGGAATAGAAGCCCTTTGTGGGGAGATGGCCAGGAGAGCAAGTGGGTCCTGCTCTGCCCTTCAAGGCCTCTCTGGAGCTGGCCTGGCAGTGTGCCTGTCGGAGGTCTGAGGATGTTAATATCTGGCACCTCCAGATCACATCAATCTGCATCCCTTATTTTGCCAAACAGGGACACCTGGATGGGAGGCTCTGTTTTCTTTCGGTGGCCCCTGGCTTATAAAGCAAAACCAGCGAAGAGCACGCAATTCCTTTGAATCTTCTTCTGGTGTGCCTAATAGGGGTTTCTCAGAGTGCCAGCTACTGTGGGAAGACTCTTGGCTTTAAAAATAAAAATAAAAAGCAAGCAAGCAAGGCAGCATTTTTTAATCATCTTCTTTGTTTACAAAGTGGTGACATTCAGTCTTGAATCAAAGGGAACAGTTTCCAGGTAGAAAAGTCTCGTGTTTGTTTTTTGTCAGCTACCAGCATGTCTCTCCTCCAAACTTTGCACAAAATCAGCTTCCCTTGATTTAAGCAACAAAGGAAGGGCTGGGGGTTGGAAGGATGGGAAGGGGGGAAGCTTTTAAAAGATTATCCTTTTGGAGTTTTGATAGATTAAGAGAGTGATCAAACTAGGCAGCATCTTAATAATAGGGCCATGTGAAATTTGGCTAGATAATGGAAGCTCTTTTGTCAATTTCCTGTAACCTGTACTTGACAGGACTCAGGAAATGGCACGACTGGCCTACCTTTGATACCTAGAAGGGGCTTAATGAGATTTAAAGTTGCAGTACCATGACTGGAGTTCCCCACATTAGGTATAAGTTACACACAAAGTCCTCCTATGCACCAGTTCTTAGCTGGCTTTGTCGCCTGTCTGCAGAATTCATACTGTGTTTTCTCTATAGAAGTAACAGCTGAAAGTGGGCAGCTGAATTTCTGAACAGAAATTGTTTTTCTAAGAAGATTTTTTTATTTTTTTGGTTCCATTCAGGACTGTGTCTCTGAAATATTATCTATCATAAAAAAACATGACATGAATTTACTATGGCAGTCAGCTGCAATTTTTAAATACACTCGTTAGGTTAGTGCATAACGTCTTCCCTTCCCAAAGAGACAGGGAAGAAGAGAGGGAACATCAGACTGCTATTTCTTGGGGGTGGATAGGGAGGGGCGTGGGCAAGGCCATGCCAGAACGTGTGAGCTCAGATAGGGCCCAAACGTTTCTGATGGAATATTTGAGCTGGAAATATTCAGTGTGAAAGATCCCGCCTCAAGGAGCTCTCCGTCAGCCAGAAAGGGTCTGGGAGTCATGAGTTGTCGGTGTGTGCCTGTAATGTGGGTTTGAGGATGGAACTGTTTGGGCAGCGTGTGGGGGTTACAGAGTCAGTCTTGTTAACCTTTTATGACCTTAAGGGGACTCTTCAGGGGACTCTCAGAGAAGCAGAAAGTTCTGTCTGGTGTAGTGGTGATTCTGGTGAGTCTCTGATGGAATAGAAGAGACCTCAGTTAGAGTGGGTGAGAAGTGCTCTTAGAATCCTGTTCATTTTGGTGCCTGTCTCCGGTGTGCACTCAGCCTGGTTGCCTGGAGGCAGGAAGCTCCTCTTCTGGCCAGGAGGCTGGAGATCCTACACCATGCCACCTGCTGAGCACAGACCTCCCTTCCTGGGGCTTGGCTAGCCTGTGCTCTCTGTCACTTCTAAGTAAAAGCTGATGGTGTTGGTCTTCTTTAGCACTTTGGTTATCTGCACACTTGTAGCGGTGGCCCTGCTTTTCCCCAGTGGGGTGACCACGGTACTATGCCTGTATGTTGTCTAAAAACAGAATCAGACCATGACTGCTGGTTCCAGCTTTTGGACTGAATGGCAAAATGTTCATGTTCTCCAAAGAATCAAGGCCTAATAAGCATCTTAGGATCCAAATCCATAACCATGTTGATTGATATTTAAGGGGGTAAAGCTCCCAGGAATTTTTATAACTGATCTTCAAGATACACAGTATCTTGGTTTTGAGGTGTCCATAGATGCACTTAAGGAATCAATGAAAATAAGTGGGATGGATAGGTCTTGTTAGAGTTCAGATTTTCCTGTTTTACCTCATCCAACCTTACAAGAATGGATTCTGTTTCTTCTTTATTTTCCATCTGATGCTCGTGATTTATAAATATCAGGTCTCCCTTTGCCACCACTGGCCTGGCATCAGCCAGCCTTTCTCTCTGGGGTTTTTTTCTGTGGTTTTCAATACCACTTGGGAGAAATCAAATACAAACTGACCTATTTTACAATAGGCTGAAAAATTTGTATGTGTGTGTTTGTGGACATCTGTTTAAAATATATGCAAATAGAAGCCACTGAAACTTTCATACATAACTCCTAAAAATGTGTGAAGGGCCAGGTAAGGGTGGAGGTTCCATGCCCAGGTGCCCTGGGTGGAGCTGGCCAATGTGGCCACCAGCTGTGATGAAGACCAGCATACACAAAAGCTTGGTGGCAACCCGACCTCCACACAAGCACCAGTGCTTCCACTTAGTAGCTTTGTGACTTTGAAAAATCACTTAGCCCTTCTGAATGATGCTTTTAGCTGTGAAATGGAGATAAGACCTACCTCGTGAGGTTGCTCTAAGCTTTCCAGTTTTTGGACTGCCAACCACATTAAGAAATGTAATTTACATCATAACCTGGCAGACATAAATACATACATGCATGTAAGTTGCAACCAAAGAGAAAAAGAGAGATGGAGAATCTCATGGATGCTTTAATGACTGGATATGAAAGTTAGTATCACCAACCACAGCCACTCAGCTCAGGCTGCAAGGAAGTCTGGGACATGCAGTCTTCTGTGTGTGCAGAAGAAGGAAACTGAGGAGACCAAGTGAATGACACAAGCCACATAAGGTAGTAGTTAGGCAGGACAGGTCTTTGATACACAGGCTTAGCAAGCATGTAATTAGGATGTAGGACTGGTCTGATTTGGGGGTAATGTTGCCCCTCCTCAAAGGAACCGCCTGAACTAATGACTTCAGGGGGCTCTTTGTGCTCTACTTCATGTCATCCTGATGATTCTAAAGTTTCACAGACTCACCTGTGGCTATAGATACAGTCCTCTGCAGCTGGTGTGAATTTACCTGTTGCTTGATCTTAGGCTCAAAGATGGTATTCTAACAGGACAGTGGAATAGTACTGAAAATTCTGTTTCAAGTTGGTGAGCCCAGGCTGTGCATATCACAACTGATAATTATAGTGAACATTTACGTTGAGTGCTTACTGTATGCCAGGCATTGAGTTAAGCAGTTCACAAGGTTTATCTCAATTCATCCTCATCATAACCTTATTAGGCAGAATCATACCCATCGTGGGCCCTTTTGAGATCTTCTATTCTGCTTCTTAGAGGAAGCAGATGGATAAACAGGTTAAGTTCAGAGAGGTTAAGTGGTTTTCCCAGGGTTGCCAGCAAATCAGTGCTTATGCTAGGATCAGAAGCCTGGATTTTTCACTCTACAACAAGGACATGAGACCAGTGGGGACACCTGAATATTTCTGAGGCCTTAGCAACATGTTAACTGAACCTTTAATTTTAGGATCTTCAGTTTTATTTCAGGTATATACCAGAAACACTAATTCGTGCTGGAATCAAATGCCCAAAACTCTATTGCCCGACCACTATTGTAGTTTTAATTTGAACTGGTCATTTTAGGTAAAAATAACCAGCCTGTAATTTAAACTGTTATCAACTTCAGGTAAAACTGCAAGTCTAGATTGTAGTAAAAGATCCTTATCTGTGATTTGTTTTCACGTAAATCAGTATGTTGGCCTCTTATTACTCAGTGGTTCTTGTTTGCTACTAGTACTGAAGGGAAATGTTAGAATTTGCCAAAAGAAAGTAAATGTGCTTTTGGGAATCGTAGGACAGAGGTAGCTGGCTTAGGCCACAGTTTAGAGGGTGGAAGTTCTCCTTAAGAAAGAAGCTAATAGCAATGAAATGGTTGGACTCTCCTAAAGGTGACTGAGGAGGTTTTAATGTATCTCTTTCTGGAGTTCTTTAAAGGTGCTTTTCTAGGTTGGTTCAAACCAGAGGTGGCGACCCATGACCTGATTTCTTCTCCCTGGGCAGAGGGATTCTAATAGTAACGAGTGTATGCAATTTGCACACAAGTGACCCACATCCCAAGGCCCTGTTGAATGCCTTCCTCCAGAGGACCAAAAGGCCTGGATGTTCATAAAGAGGTGTTCCCAGCCTAGCCTGGTTGGAATTTGCAGTCTTACTGTCTGTGAATGGATTTGCAGCTATAAAATTTGACATTCTTTTTCCTATTCACCCCTCCCTTCACCCATTTATATCTCTGGGATCAAGAAAAGGACAAAATTAAAACTAGTCAAGGTAGGTGCTTCCAGCGTCAGTGCCTCCTCTTCCTCCACCCTGCAGTAGGCCTCTGTAGATATGGAGGTTCCTTTCAGTTCAGTTCAGTTGCTCAATCGTGTCCGACTCTTTGTGACCCCATGAATCGCAGCACGCCAGGCCTCCCTGTCCATCACCAACTCCTGGAGTTTACACAAACTCATGCCCATAGAGTCGGTGATGCCATCCAGCCATCTCATCCTCTGTTGTCCCCTTCTCCTCCTGCCCCCAACCACTCCCAGCATCAGGGTCTTTTCCAATGAGTTAACTCTTCGCATAAGGTGGCCAAAGTACTGAAGTTTCAGCTTCAGCATCAGTCCTTCCAATGAACACCCAGGACTGATCTCCTTTAGGATGGACCGGTTGGATCTCCTTGCAGTCCAAGGGACCCTCAAGAGTCTTCTCCAACACCATAATAGTTCAAAAGCAGCAATTTTTCGGCGCTCAGCTTTCTTCATAGTCCAACTGTCAACATCCATACATGACCACTGGAAAAACCATAGCCTTGACCAGACGGACCTTTGTTGGCAAAGTAATGTCTCTGCTTTTTAATATGCTATCTAGGTTGGTCATAACTTTCCTCCCAAGAAGCTTCCGTTAATCAAGTGTCCTGAAAGGAGTGGGGTGATTGGAGAAATATCTCACAGTTTCAATGTTAACCAGTGTTCAAAGGACTGTGCCACCTGGTGGGCACCTGGGCCTCCAGGCCTACCTACTCTGAAGTGTGCATTCAGCTGGGGAGAGCATTTTTGTGCTGTGCATGTAATGATGATTTTATTAACTGGAAACCAAGTCTTTTCTGCCTCAACACAGACTCCTGATATTCTTGCATGATGTGTTTGACATTTCTGAGACGTGCAGCCTGAGGAGAGCAAACACTGAATGAGGAATCGGGAGTGCTAGTTTTTGTCCTGACTTGGTTCCTGACCTGCTCCTTCTCCCTGGGCAGCTCACCTGACCTCTCTGTGTCTCATTACCTTCCTTTCCCCACCTGAAAAATAAGGACCCTTTCTTCTACCTGCTCTGACTTGGATAACTCAGGCACATTCAGGCAATTTGCTTGGTGAGTAAAGTAGGCTGTACATTTATGATGGTGTTTTTTGTCTTTATGTGATTATAGTTACTTGACTTTTTATTGGCTCAGTAAGAACTGCTGTGAACCCTGTATTGGAGGACAAACTCTATCATATAATGATCTGCTGTTAAGATGTGATGCGATCTTTCAGAGCTATGATATAATTTCCAAGTGATATAATTTCTGAATGCAAACCAGCATTTTATCCTAACTCTCAAGATCCAGCTCTGTAGGTCCCCATTCTGAGAGATGTGTCCATCTTTCTTGTACTTTTCTGCTGGACAATGTAGGTTCTGAATATATATATATATGTGTGTGTGTGTGTATATATATATATATATATATATATATAACACTAAAGATTGGACGCTCCCCTCCCCACCCCTAACCTACTCATTTCAATTTTTTTCATATGTCCTGGGTGGAGGAAAATCTCCTGAGGCTTATCACCTGCAGATGGTGCTTCTGAAAAGGAGACTGTTTCAAAAAGTTCCAAGCACTTAAAATGGGTGTGTAATGAGCCCTGTTTTGCATCTTTAATTATAGCATTTGCCACCACACATGCTGTAATCATATGCTTTCTCTAGAGCCAAAGCAGTGTGCAGTTCCAGGTCCATTCATTAATGAACCAGCAAATCAATCACAGATCTTGTCAAAAACATCACTGCAGCGTGGGCCCTTTACACAGACCACAGGATCAGATATACAATGGATCCCTTCTGTCCGAGTGGTGCAAAGGCCTTCTTAACAAATGCCTTACTTGGTTTGCAGGTTCTCTGATGTCTGTCTGTCTGTTTCTTGTTGCCTTTGCTTTCCCTCCCCACTTCTGTTTTAAATGGTGTCTGTTGGTTCCTTAAGAACATGCTTCTGAAATTTGGCAAGTGGAGGTTGCCAGGGGCAGATGTGAGGGCAGAGATGGAGGTTTATATGATTCCAGGAGAGTCCCTAGAAGTCCTCATGGCCTAAAAGTATCTTATTGATTCAGGTTTCACAAAGTATAAAATTCCTCTACTGGAGCAGGCTTTTGCAGGAAGATTGCCCTTGCAAGAGAGGGAGCCTTGTATTTAGAAAGCTAATTCTTTAGGGAGGCAAACCAGAGCCCATTCACTTGTAAACATGTTTGCATCAAACTGCTTTCTCCTTGACCTGAAGGGTCCTAGAGCAAAAGAGTGAGGGTCTGTTGGGTATCAGTGTGGAGATGGCAGCTCGGTTGTGGGGGAAAGGTGAGAAGGGGTTGGAAGCCATTGACTGGTTGGAGGCCTCCTGCCAGTCATGCTGGAGCCCTGCCTTGGTGAGTAGAGATTTGGGCTAAGGTGATGAGGAGCACTGAGAAGTTGATAAAATTTGACCAACAGTGTTCAGAGTTCAGATGCTGCAACTTCTAAATGATTGACCAATGTCCCATTAGGGCCTGGGCATCTCTTTAGGAAAGTCTTGAGTTTCTGTGTGATGCACCTGATATTTCTCCAGTGTATTTATTTGTTATTATTATTACTGCTGTTGTTTAGTTGCTAAGTCATGTCTGACTCTTTGTGACCCTCGTGGACTATAGCCTGCCAGGCTCCTCTGTCCATGGGATCTTCCTAAGCAAGAATACTGGAGTGGGTTGCCATGCCCTCCTCCAAGGGATCTTCCCAACCCAGGGATCCAACCCACATTGTTTGCACTGCAGGCAGATTCTTTACTGCTGAGCCACCAGGGAAGCCCAGAGAAGAAGGTACTGAAAAATAAATATCAGGGCACTTAAAGGACAACCTGTGCAGGTTTGAGTGATCAGAGAAGGTGTCTCAGGCATAATGATGTGTAGACATAATCACCACTATTACTGTTAACTTGTTATACTTGGTATAATAGAAATAACATGTTATCAGTTATTGATTATTGTCAGCTTCCTCTCACAAGAATGTATATTCCCAGAGGGCAACTTCTTTGTTTTGTTCATTGTTGTATTCAGGTACTTAGACCCATGTCTGGCACTTAGTTGGTGCTCAGTATTTGTTGGATAAATGAACACATTTATTCTTTTCCTTGGCGTCAGCGTCTTTCTCTCTTCCATTTCAGCACCTACCTAGTACTCACTGCTGCCCCAGGAATTCTTAGACTCGCCGACTTGGCACCATCTGTCTTCTCTAGGGCCCTCTCAGAATTGGGACAATTGCAAATATTCGATTTCCACCCCTTTTCTTTAAGTGAGAAAGCTGTAAACAGTGATATGGCAGTCTCCACTGGCTTTCTGAACGATGCCAGTGACGGTTTCTTGCAAAGGGCAAGGCCTGGAATTGAACGTAAACAAACACAGCCCACGAGTTTAAAATAGACCATTGAGCGGCTCACAGAATAGGCCCCTTGTTTTTAAAAGAGCAGTGGACGCTCTCAAGAAATAATAAGAAATAATAAGTCTGGAAGCTGGATAGAAACCTCTGATGCTTTCTGGCTGCGTTTGTCCTTCGAACTTTATTTGCGTTTGGCACGCCTATGATGGAGCCGCTGCCAGCCTCGGCCAGGGTCTGCAGGCAACGGAAAGTTTATCTGGGCTGCTGGAGGGAAGTGGAAATCTCTTTGAAAAAAGGGCATCCTGGTGGTTGTGCTCATTTCTAAGACACAGACTCCCTTTGCAGAGGCAGTTCGGTGTTCATCCAAAGAGGGGCATGAGATTTGAGGATGGACATACGTGTGACCCAGGGACATTTTCTTAACATCATGTAGCCTAGGTTTTCTTATCTGTAATGTTAGGGCATTAATACCTACCTCACAGCATTGACTTGGAATTAAATGATATGATTGTAGATTCTGTGAGTTGACGGCTTGCTCTGATGTGTTCACATTTCTCTACCCAGTGCCTCACACTGTGTCTGAGGGGTCGTGGCAGTGCTAACTGTCTTCTACAGAGAAGCAGCCAAGGATAGCTGGGTTCCTTTGTCAGCAATCTGAAGACATAAATAGTGTTCTTTTCCCTTTTTTCCCTCCAGAATCTTTATTCTTTCTTGGAAAAAAGTAAACATACACCTACAAATAATATATGAGTACATTTTCATTGTAAAAATTTAAACAATTAAGAAATATATTCCCAGTTCTCCCTTGAGTAACCACTGTGGGAGTGTATCCTTCTAGAGACCACGTGTCTCTATCATTCGGGTCTCTGTCTGTATAGTGCAGTCACTCAGTCATGTCTGACTCTTTGCCACCCCATGGATGGCAGCATGCCAGACTTCCCTGTCCATTACCAACTCCTGGAGCTTGCTCAAACTCATGTCCCTTGAGTCAGTGATGCCATCCAACCATCTCATCCTCTGTCATCCCCTTCTCCTCCTGCCTTCAATCTTTCCTAGCATCTGGATCTTTTCTAAGGAGTCAGTTCTTCTCATCAGGTGGCCAAAATATTCGAGCTTCAGCTTCAGCATCAGTCCTTCCAATGAATATTCAGGACTGATTTCCTTTAGGATTGACTGGTTTGATCTCCTTGCTGTCCAAGGGACTCTCAAGAATCTTCTCCAACACCATAGTTGAAAAGTTCTTCGGCACTCAGTTTTCTTTATGGTCCAATTCTCACATCCATACATGACTACCGGAAAAAACATAGCTTTGACTAGACAGACTTTGTCAGCAAAGTAATATCTCTGCTTTTAAATATGTTATCTATGGTCATAGCTTTTCTTCTAAGAGGTAAGTGTCTTTTAATTTCATGGCTGTAGTCACTATCTGCAGTGATTTTGGAGCCCAAGAAAATAAAGTCTATCACTGTTCTCATTGTTTCACCATCTATTTGCCATGAAGTGATGGGACTCGATCCTATGATCTTTGTTTTTTGAATGTTGAATTTTAAGCTCTCCTCTTTCACTTTCTTCAAGAGGCTCTTTAGTTCCTCTTCACTTTCTGCCATAAGGGTGGTGTCATCTGCATACTGAGGTTATTGATATTTCTCCTGGCAATCTTGATTCCAGCTTGTGCTTCATTCAGCCTGGCGTTTTGCATTTCTGTCTGTATATCCATCTCATCTGTATCGTTATCTCTGTTTCTATCTATAATGTATTTCTGTAGCTATATGCCCATCTGTCTGTCTCCCTACCTATCTATTTATCTGTAATAGTTAATTTTATGCATCTACTTGACTGGGTCACAGTGCACAGATAGTTGGTGAAACATTATTCTGTATGCTATATGAAGGTGTTTTTTGTATGAGAATAACATTTGAATTGGTGGGCTTCCAGTAAAGCAAATTACCCCTCATGATGTGGTGATCCCATGGACAGAGGAACTTGGTGGGCTACAGTCATAAGAGTTGGACACAACTTAGCAACTAAACCATCACCACTACACCAATGTGGATGGACCTTCAACCAGTTGAAGGCCTTGATAGAATAAACACTGATCTCCCTGGAAGAGAGTATATGCCAGCAAACTGCCTTAGATTCTAATTGCAGCTCTTTCCTGAGTCTCCAGGCTGCTGGCCTTCCCTTTAAATTTGGGGCTTACCAAGCCTCCCCAGTCCTGTGAGCCAACTACCCATAATCTCTCTCTCTCTCCACATCCTGTTGGTTATATTTCTCTGGAGAACCCTGACTAATACTCTGTTTTATTCTATCCTATCCTTTCATCAATCCATCCATCGTAGCAGGAGAATTACTGGGATACTAATTCGTGTTCCATTCTTATTTTATTATCTTCTCCCAGTTCCATGAAGGAACCAGCTTTGTATTATAAAGTCAAAGCAGAAATTGTCTGCCTCCATCCTCTCTGAAAGCTCCAGGGACTTGGTAGAATTTTTACTTGGATTTGGAGGCAGAAGAGGATGGGAAAAGAGGCAGAAGCCCTGAGATATTTAGGTAGGGAGAATCCCTAAGACCAAGGATAGGTTCTATAGGGTGAGACCCTGTCCACACCTTCACTTTTTCCTTAAGCGGGGAGACGGCGCATACATTATCTCATGTGCCCAAGGAGGTTCTTCTCTCTCCCAGAGATGACACAGCAGTTTCTGTGTGTTTGGATAATGTAATGACCAGAGCAGATCAGCGACTGCAGGGGCCATGTGCAAAGGTTTGTTTTGTATGACTCTGGAACCTTGGCACAACACAGGGTTTGGAAATGTATGGTGTAAGTCAAAGTTATGACAGATATTATTAGTTTGGTGCAAAAGTAATTGCGGTTTCCAGTGTTGAAATTTGCTGTTTGATATTGGAATACATTCTAAACAAATGTGGTTGTGTTATACATAATTTTAATGTGTATTTCTCACTTTTTTTTTTGCTAATGACTTATTATTTGCTGTTTATATTTATTTTGGACCAGGGAAATGATGTTAGACAAAAAACAAATTTGAGTGATTTTATTTGAATTCAAAATAAGTCATAAAGTAATGGAGGCAACTGTCAACATCAACAATGCTTTTGACCTAGAAACTGCTAATGAAAGTACAGTGGAGTGGTGGTTCAAGAAGTTTTGCAAAGGAGAGACTTAAAAATGAGGAGCATAGAGGCTGGCCATTAGAACTTGACAACAATTGAGAGCCATCACTGAAGCTGATCCTCTTACAGCTACAGAAGTTGCTGAAGAGCTCAATGTTGACCACTCTATGGTCATTTGGCATTTGAAGAAGATCAGAAAGGTGAAAAAACTGGATAAGTGGGTGCCTCACGAACTGACTGCAAATCAAAAAAATCATTTTGAAGTGTTGTCATCTTCTTTTATTTTGCACAACAGTGAACTGTTTCTCGATCAGATTGTGACGTGTGGCAAAAAGTGGATTTTATATGACAATCAGTGACAACCATCTCAGTGATTGGATCTAGAAGAAGCTCCAAAGCACTTTCCAAAGCCAAACTAGCACCAAACAAAGGTCAAGGTCACTGGTGGTCTGCTGCCATCTGATTCACTATAGCTTTCTGAATCCATTACATCTGAGAAGTATGCTCAGCAAATCGATGAGATGCACTAAACATTGCAATGCCTGTAGCCGGCATTGGTCAACAGAAAGGGCCCAATTCTTCTGCACAACAACGCCTGACCACATGTTGCACAATGAATGCTTCAAAAGTTGAATGAGTTGGACTGTGAAGTTTAACCTCATCTGCCATATTCACCTGACCTCTCGCCAAATGACTACCACTTCTTCAAGCATCTCAACAACTTTTTGCAGGAAAATGCTTCCACAACCGTCAGGATGCAGAAAATGCTTTCCAAGAGTTCATTGAATCCTGAGGCATGGATTTTTATGCTGCAGGAATAAAAAACTTGTTTCTCATACAATCAATGTGTTGATTTTAATAGTTCCTATTTTGATTAATAAAGGTGTTTGAGCCTAGTTATAATGATTTAAAATTCACAAATGTAATTATGTTTGCACCAACCTAATACATATATATATATATATAGCTCTTCAGCTATATAAATATAAGTTATAAATAAATATAAATGATATCATTTCTGTGAAAACTGTAAATGTTTAGTTTTTGAGTTTTAAAGTCTTTAAAGTAGAACTTAGATTTTTCACTTACTACATCTTGAATAGGTTTCCAATTTTATCTCATTCAAATATTCTATAAAATGTTCCATATTACTTATATGTCTTAACTCATATAATTTCCTATTGATATTTAGATTGTTTCCATTGTTTCTTATTATAAACAATGCCCTAGTGAACATCCTTTAATTTTGAGCAGTTATTCCTAATTGCCTGGAAAACTGAGCCTAATCTCCTCCCAGAATCCTGTTCTACTTTCACATGCCCACAGGAGTCCAGCTCTGTGATGGGCTCGGTGGGGAATACAGAGCAGACAGAAGAAACCGTTGTCCCTGCTGGAGTCTATGATCTTATGAAGAAAGTAAGACCTGAAGAACAAGAGACTCCTCTCTGTAGCCACAGGACCTCATAGGGTGAAAAATCAGGCCTGGCTGCGTAATTTGGGGAGTCATAAGAGATGAAGGCTTTTTGTCTATGGGAACAAAATGTTCCTTGATTAATCCCATACCTTCCTTGGAACACACGAGCGTGTGGCAGAGCAGACTTCCCTCTATTAGTTATTCTCCAGCTGTTTACCTTTCCTTATTTCCCATTGGAATTATTACCTTTTGTAAAGAATAAAGACTTGACAGAGCAGGCTTAAAGTCGCAGGCTCCAGTCCTTTGACAAGCTTGTGTATATCATTGCCCTGAATACTTTTGGACTTCTACTATATATATATATTTCCATAAATAATATAAACCATTGTTTTACGTATTTTAAAATTTTACAGATCTTTTCAACAAGATGTAAACACACATGGCCAGAGACTTGATCTTTCTTTGTAAAGCTGCCAACCTCAGTGAGCAGTTAGTGTGGTGTTCGCACTTGACCAGATGGGAGAAGATAGAACCTGGGAGGTGGCTTTGCCTTTCACATGCACCTTTCTCTTCTCAGATCCCTTCTCCAGGGCCTGACATTTATTTCTGAAGGCTTTTGAAAGACTCTGGACCAAGACTTTAGCTCATAAAAGCTTAAAGGTCTGTTCTCCAAGGAGCCTGTTTATGGAGAAACACCTGAGAGTGAACATTTAAAAGCTAAAGAATGACTGCATCTCCACTGAGTGAATTTGGAGGGTGGATGGGAACCTTTTGGTCCCCTCCTTGGGGTGCTCCAGAGTGAAACAGCATGAAGTGATGAGGCTCTATTGACCTCTCTGACTAACATTAGTTCCCAGACCTGGAGAGGAAGATGCCACTCATTGTGACTGTCCCAATTCAGGAATAAGGCTCTGACAGGGATGTCTTAGAAAATTCTGTACTTGGTCCCCTCATGATAAAATGAGGTACAACAATGCTGTCTTCCTTTTCGGACAACCTTGTTTCCAACCAGGGTAGATAAGTAGAAAAGAAGAGGGTGAAAGACCCCAGCCCTCTGACTGTAGAAGCTGAGGAGGGGTCAGTTCCTTTGGCCCCAGAGGGTGAAGGCACGGCACGAAGGGTGAAGGAGCTGGGCCTTCTCTCACTTCCCTTGCTTTCCTCCCTCCCTTCCTCTTTCTTTCATTTGTTCTTTACAAATATCAAGGAATTGTCAAACTTCTTGTTTCAACTAGTTGCACTTTAGTATGATTTGATTTGAGTTGATTTTTTTCTAAGCTGAAGGAACGCTAGTTGGCACGGGTCTTTTTGTGTCGGTAAAAGGAACCAACAAAGAAAAGAGGTACGGAAAGTTCCCTTTTGATACAAGAACAATTTGTCATAAGATTCTGCACACCCAAATACCCAGACTTGCAGGGAGTATTTTTCCCATCAGTTATGCACCCAAGACTGTGTTCTTTCCCTTGTTTCCTCTCTGACACTTTTGCATGTGTGCTGAATACAATAAAGTTGCTTAGTTTCTTGAGCTTTTTTTTTTTTTTTCCAGTTATTTAACAACTTTCAAGTGGAGAAAAATTTGGGTCTTTTTAATTTGATTTTTGACTTTATTTTAAATGCATGTGTGTCTCCTTTCTGTTTGCTAAACAGTAATTGCGGATCTTTCTGGCCACCTTTAATACTCCCAGCTAATTATCCTGAAATAAATCTCTTTCAAGCCCGCATGCCAGCAGTTCTGGGATCCGAGCGGTTCTTTCAGCTCCCGGCTGCCTGTCACTCAAATGGGCCTCAGCTGCAACTCCGAACGATGAGTATTAACCTCCCGCTGGGAAGATTCGCCCAATCTCCCCACTTCCAACAGCAGCTCCCAGGGCCGCACCACGCTCCTACCTGTTAGCCTAAGCTGGGATTTTCTTTTGCTAACGCTGTGATTTTGAAAAGTGGAAGAGGATTCCTGGGAGAAAGACACTCAGTTAACCTTCTCCTAATTGCCATTCAAGATGGGAAAGGGAGAGGAAGACGGTGACTGTCCCGGAGGGGCGGCTGGGTTGTGGAGTTGCCCACAGCCTCGCCAGGAAGCACTGGTCTGCTGGTGAGTGTGGCGAGGCATCTGCGTTTGCAGGATCCTACCCTTGGGCGGCGGATGGCTGATGTCTGGGGACAGGCCTCAATTCAGACCCTGTGTCTTCTCTGATGTCATCCCTCCTCCTCAGTGCTCACTGTTGCTCACTGGACTCTCCTTCTTCTTCCACCCTCTGCTAATCCCTTGCAGGTTTCCTCTTGCCTTGTTTAGCAAGATTTTGTGCGTTCTTGCTGAGCCCTGGCCTGTTTATTTGTTCAGAGTTTTGTGATTGGTCCCACCTCTCCTGGGTAAGGCCGTGTCCTCCTCTCCCTTTTGTTTCCCTTCTGATTCCAAATGCTTTCCTGCTTCCTCAGTAGGTCCTTCTGGTGAGATAGGGGAGTGGCTCTTTAGGCGGGCCCCCGAGCACAGTGGGTAGAGCAAGGTACTGCAGCAACACTGCCCGATGCCAGGTGAATGAAAGCATGGGGGAATAAATGTAGGCATAGAAACAGTTCTTGTCCCCCCGTAGTAGGCCACCTTCTTCCCAGATTGGCCTCTCTGACACCTCTTCTTTCCATACTGTGAAAGACTAGTTATCTGCTGATTGCCAGTACCCCTCCTTGTGGGAAGAATTCTGCTTCCTGGCCATTGGTTCATGACTGACTTTGGTCAGTAAATGTTAACTAAAGCTGGTGTGTGTCACTTCCAGGTGAAAGCTATGAGAACCTAGTATTCTCTTTTCCTTCTGTCAATTTTGCTGGCAAAATTTCCAGTTGTAGCTGCTTCGTGAGCTTGGATCTTGTAGTGAGAGGCCCTGGGTGATCTGTCATGGGTATATAGTGGAACAAGAAATAAACCTTTGTAGTTTTGTGCCATGGAGGTCTTGGTTTTTTTAAAAAACAAAGGCACCATAATCTAACCTATCCTGACTGATACACAAATACACAAATAGACTTATTAGGTTGGTGCAGAAGTAATCATGTGGGGTTTTGCATTGTTGAAATTTGCCACTTGATATTGGAATACTTTCTTAAATAAATATAGTTATGTTATATATCATTTTAATGCACACTTCTCGCTTTATGTATTTTTTCTAATGACTTATTGCTTGCTGTTTATTTTATATTTATTTTAGACTAGGGAAACGAGGTTAGACAAAAAGCAAATTTGAATGATGTTCTTATTTGAGTTCAAAATGGGTCATAAAGCAGTGGAGACAATTCACAACATCAACAAGGCATTTGGCCCAGGAACTGCTAACAAACGTACGATGCAGTGGTGGTTCAAGAAGTTTTGCAAAGGAGAAACTTAAAGATGAGGAGTGCAGTGGCTGGCCATAGGAAGTTGCCAATGACAGTTGAGACCTGTCATTGAAGCTGATTCTCTTACAACTATACAAGAAGTTGCCAAAGAACTCAGTGTTAATCATTCTATGGTCATTTGGCATTTGAAGCAAATTGGAAGGGTTAAAAAAGCTTGATAAGTGTGTACCTCATGAGCTGAACACAAATTTAAAAAAATGCCATTTTGAAGTGTAGTCTTCTCTTATTCTACACAACAATGAACCATTTCTTGGTTGGATTGTAATGTGTGACAAAAAGTGGATTTTATAGAACAACTGGCAATGACCAGCTCAGTGGTTGGACTGAGAAGAAGCTCCAAAGCCCTTCCCAAAGCCAAACTTGCACCAAAAAAAGGTCATAGTCACTGTCTGGTGGTCTGCTGCCCATCTGATCGACTACAATTTTCTGAATCCAAGCAAAACCATTACATTTGAGAAGTATGCTCAGCAAATTAATGAGATGCACCAAAACCTGCAACACCTGCAGCCAGCATTGGTCAATAGAAAGGGCCCAGTTTTTTTGCACAATGATGCCTGACTGCATATTGTACCACCAACGCTTCAAAACTTGAATGAATTGGGCTATGAAGTTTTGCCTCATTTGCCATATTTACCTGACCTCTCACCAACAGACTATCACTTCTTCAAGCATCTTGACAACTTTTTGCAGGGAAAGTGCTTCCACAACCAGAAGGAAGCAGAAGATGATTTCCAGGAATTTGTCAAATCCTGAAGTGCAGATTTTTATTCTATAGGAATAAACAAACTTCTCATTGGCAAAAATATGTTGATTATAATGGTTCCTATTTTAACTGATAAAGATATGTTTGAGCCTAGTTATAATGAATGCTTCAGAACTGCAATTACATTTGTACCAACCTAATATATCACCTAGAGTCAGACATCCTGGAATGTGAAGTCAAGTGGGCCTTAGAGAGCATCACTGTGAACAAAGCTAGTGGAGGTGATGGAATTCCAGTTGAGCTATTTCAAATCCTGAAAGATGATGCTGTGAAAGTGCTGCACTCAATATGCCAGCAAATTTGGAAAACTCAGCAGTGGCCACAGGACTTGAAAAGGTCAGTTTTCATTCCAATCCCAAAGAAAGGCAATCCCAAAGAATGCTCAAATTACCGCACAATTGCACTCATCTCACACGCTAGTGAAGTAATGCTCAAAAGTCTCCAAGCCAGGCTTCAGCAATACGTGAACCATGAACTTCCAGATGTTCAAGCTGGTTTTAGAAAAGGCAGAGGAACCAGAGATCAAATTGCCAACATCTGCTGGATCATTGAAAAAGCAAGAGTTCCAGAAAAACATCTATTTCTGCTTTACTGACTATGCCAAAGCCTTAGACTGTGTGGATCACAATAAACTGTGGAAAATTCTGAAAGAGATGGGAATACCAGACCACCTGACCTGCCTCTTGAGAAACCTGTATGCAGGTCAGGAAGCAACAGTTAGAACTGGACATGGACCAACAGACTGGTTCCAAATAGGAAAAGGAGTACGTCAAGGTTGTATATTGTCACCCGGCTTATTTAACTTATATGCAGAGTACATCATGAGAAACACTGGGCTGGAAGAAGCACAAGCTGGAATCAAGATTGCCGGGAGAAATATCAAAAACCTCAGATATGCAGATGATACCACCCTTATGGCAGAAAGTGAAGAAGAACTAAAAAGCCTTTTGATGAAAGTGAAAGAGGAGAGTGAAAAAGTTGGCTTAAAGCTCAGCATTCAGAAAACTAAGATCATGGCATCCGGTCCCATCACTTCATGGGAAATAGATGGGGAAACAGGGGAAACAGTGGCTGACTTTATTTTGGGGGGCTCCAAAATCACTGCAGATGGTGACTGCAGCCATGAAATTAAAAGACGCTTACTCCTTGGAAGGAAAGTTATGACCAACCTAGATACCATATTAAAAAGCAGAGACATTACTTTGCCAACAAAGGCCCATCTAGTCAAGGCTATGGTTTTTCCAGTGGTCATGTATGGACGTGAGAGTTGGACTGTGAAGAAAGCTGAGTGCCGAAAAATTGATGCTTTTGAACTGTGGTGTTGGAGAAGACCCTTGAGGGTCCCTTGGACTGCAAGGAGATCCAACCAGTCCATCGTGAAGGAGATCAGTCCTGGGTGTTCATTGGAAGGACTGATGCTAAAGCTGAAACTCCAATACTTTGGCCACCTCATGCAAAGAGTCAACTCATTGGAAAAGACCCTGATGCTGGGAGGGATTGGGGGCAGGAGGAGAAGTGGACAACAGAGGATGCGATGGCTGGATGGCATCAGTGACTCGATGGAAATGAGTTTGAGTAAACTCCGGGAGTTGGAGATGCACAGGGAGGCCTGGCATGCTATGATTCATGCGGTCACAGAGTCGGACATGACTGAGCGACTGAACTGAACTGAACTGAATATATCCCAGTGTGGTTTCTTTTCCTTAAACTTTAAATATGTACTTTTTAACTACTTCTGAAGAAAGATCTTTTTCTAGTTAGCTAGCCCCCTATTCTTTTCAGCATTGGAAAGTAGAGATCAGAAACCCAAATCCTGGCCAAAGAGAAAGAGATATGTTTTTGTTTAGATGGCAGAATGAGACAGATGAGTCTTACGTCATCATCAGATCCCAGATAGCTCCTATGTCTGAATTTCAAGTCTCAAGATATCAAAGGAGAACCGCCACATAGAGTTGCAAGGTTGTGCACTGAACAACTAAGCGGCAGGACATTTTCAAAGACCACAGTGTGAATGGCTTATAATCCCTTTGCTGGGTTCCTCTAGCAGAAGGTCTATTTATAAGAAATTTTTGGGAGCAAGGGAGTAACTGCATTCCACCAGCAACAGAAAACTAGAGAATTCATTCAAATGATGCACTGGAAATGGCTAAAGTCCTCAAGAAAACTATAAGGAGAGGATTCTTACCACTTTGTGTCTTTGGCGTAAGTTAAGCAAAATGTTAGTGCCTGATAGTTTTAGCCATTCTCATTTGGCTCCAGGGAGGCCCCTTAAATTTGTACTGAATTATGTTTTGGAGAATAGTGTTTCCTGATTTTCCCTTTGTGTAGGCTGTGCCTTCTGGGTCTCTCCAATAGGGGGAGCTCAGTAGATTTCACCCAACCGTTCTCTCTTTTGGGCTTTTCTTCTTTCAGTTCTTGCCCTGCATTACTTTTGTCTACTAAACCCTTGGTCTTGATTGGTGCCCTAAGATAGACTGGTGTTTCACTCCCATTAAGCATGGGCTTAACGTGCAGTCACATGTTGGTCTTGGGTTTTCTTTCTCTAAGGATGTTCTGGCTTCAAATTCCAGCATGTAGCATAGATGAATACTATTAACTACCAGAAGGATCCTTTGCTGTTGAATATTTTTTTTTTCATCTGTAAGTCATCCTCCTATTGTCTACCATGACAGTTGTACAAGTGACTTTGAATTTCACAATTTAAAAAAAAAATTATGACATTGTAATCTACTCCATCCATGGAAATGCATCACACTGAGGTTGTGAAATCAAAGAATAAGGATAAACAATCATCAATAAAAACAATAAGAAAGTGTCTTTTGAATTGAAAGACATTGCATTGTGATAGGAAGAGTTCTATTCCCAGCTCTGCCACTGATTGTGTGACCTTGCACAGCTCACTTAACTTCTCTGAGGCTCAATTTTCCTATCTGTAATATGTACAAGGATTCTTTCTAGCTCCAGCATTTTACATTTCTGGAATGTAATGTTTATAAATATTTAATCATATTAACTTCAAAAATGTATTTCCATGTATGGAAGTTTCTTAGACTTCCTGGGAGTTCTTGCTATTGCTTTTGATAACCTTTTCATTGGGCTGATTTATTAACCCTTAAAAAAATTCATTCCACCAATCTTGTGAAATTAGCAAGGACAATTATCTTTATTTCACAGTTGAGACCTATTGAGATTGTGTACTTTGTCCAAAATTATATATACCTGTCAGTGGCAGAAGTGGATCAGGACTCAAAATAGAGTCTTTTATACCCATACCCTATACTAGACAAGACTGAGTTGTCTCTCCCATGCTATTACTAAAGTGGGAGTTATTGAGACATGCTCTACCATAATAACAATGTTCAATCAGTACTAGTGGAATGTATTTTATATGTTTACTGGTGAGTAAAGTGTGTTCCCTAGCCTCAAAGAAGGTATGTTCTTATGAGGGTCAGTTATATAAACAGATGTGGAAAGTGCTATGATAAGGTATTTTCAGGACTTCCTCTTCCAATCAGGATAGAATAACAGGGGCTGGGTTTACTCTCCCACCCAAGCAACTGTAAAACTGGACAAAATATATGAAATAATGGCTTTCAAGTCATTAGTTATAAGGTAACAAAGGACAGTATCCTTGAAATATGGGAAACAAATGAGATGAATCCTATGATCACTCCAGCTTATGTCTAAAAAAAGTCTCCACAGGTACAGGGAAGAAGAACTCAGTGGATCCCATCTGGTTTTCTGAGTTTAGAATAGAAATCTTGGAAATTTATGGAGGCAGAGTCTAGAGTTCATAGGGCAAAGTAGCAGAATAGAGAGCTCTTCATAGAGAAAAAGCTCCAGAGATCTCTAGAGGGTCCCATCATATTGTCAACTGAGTGTTACTGATCATGCATGTGCGGAAGCTGTACAAGGCTATAGAAAGAATCACCTAAAAGGATTAGAGGAAGCATATCTTTGAAAATCATACAGGGGCAGGAATGGTTGCTGTTTTCATCATCTGGAGTAGAAAACTAGAGAAATCACAGGACACTGAGGAGAATATTCGGAAGAGTTTTGAATCAGTAGTGGAAAAAAATAGGCAAAAATTAAATGTTGGTCCTACCCAAGGAAGCTTTTAAACAAATAAGACATGCAAAGAAGTGGGAAAAAATGATCCATAATGAAGAGAAAAATCTATCAAAACCAACTAAGAAATTATAAAGATGATAGAATTTATAGGTAAGAACTCTAAAATAGTTATAGGTGCTTTAAATTTACAAATTAAAGAAACTAGCATTACTATTGAGCATGGAAGGTAGAGACATGGAATATATACAAATATAATGTCAGATGAAAAATATACTGGATGAGATGACCAACAGACAAAACATTGCAGATGAAAGCATCTGTGAACCTGAGGACACAGTAATAGAAACTGCAGCAAATAAAACATGGAGAGGAAAACAGGCTGAAAAACAGCAACAACAAAAGCAGAACACCTGTGAAATGTGTGACAGCTCCATGTGGCCTAATATATGTGTAACTATAGTCCTTAAAGGGCTTCCCTAGTAACTCAGTTGGGAAAGAAGCCCACTCCAGTATTCTTGGGCTTCCCTTATGGCTCAGCTGGTAAAGAACTCACCTGCAATGCAGGAGACCTGGGTTCGATCCCTGGGTTGGGAAGATCCCCTGAAGAAGGGAAAGGCTACCGACTCCAGTATTCTGGCCTGGAGAATTCTATGGACTGTACAGTCCATGGGGTTGCAAAGAGTCAGACACAACTGAGTGACTTTGACTTTCACTTTCACATAGTCCTTAAAAGGGAAGAGAGAAAAGCAGGACAGAAAAAAAATATTTGAGGAAATCATGGTTAAAATTTTCCATTAGAAATGAAAAAGTTAGTGGGAAATGGAACTTGATAGTTGTAATGTAGCATAAATGTAAAGTGGTGTTTTATCACTGAAAGGTAGCTTGTGATGAGTTAGAAAAGTAAGGTAAACTCTAAAGAAACAACTAAAATAACATAAAAATAGTTATGGTTAATAAACCAAAAAGCAAATAAAGTAGAATCATAAAATAATATTCAAGTAATCCAAAAGAAGGTGTGAAAGAAGTAAAAGAAAACAGACAAATAGAAAACCAATGGCAATGTGATAGATTAAAATCCAACCGTGTCATTGAAAGTGAAAGTGTTAGTTGCTCAGTCGTGCCCAACTCTGTGACCCCCTGGACTGTAGCAAGCCAGGCTCCTCTGTCCATGGAATTCTCCAGGCAAGAATACTGGAGTGGGTAACCATTCCCTCTCCAAGGGATCGTCCTCTCCAGGGATTGAGCCTGGATCTCACACATTGCAGGCAGATTCTTTACCATCTGAGCCACCAGGGAAGCCTGTATCATTAAGTAAATGTAAATGGTCCAAAAATTCCAATCAAAGGACAGAATTTGTCAGATTTGATTTAAAAAAAATCAAGACTCACCTCTATATTGCCTATAGGAAATATCCTTTAAAGACAAGAATAAGTCAAAAGTGAGAATATGAAAAAAAATATACTGACATTTATCAGAAAGAAAAAGGAAGAGTGACTGTTTTATTTTTTTATTCTATAAATTTTTTTAATTCTTAAAAATAAACTATTTTTCATTAGGTAACATATACATAGTACAAATTCAAAAGGTTCAAAAGGTCCAAAAGGTGTTTAGTGAGTATTAAATCTCCCTCTTGTCTCTGTGTCCTGACCACCTGTTTCCCCTTTTCAGAAGCAACCCTAGTCACACACATTCTATGTGTCCTTTCAGAGATATTCTTTGTATATGCAGACATTTCACCCACTTCAAACCTTGATGTACTTGTACTTGAGACACTGTTCTTGAGGACAGGCCCCCAAATTAAGCTCTATCACCTATGAGACCCAGGATGAGGGGCTGAACCCTCTGGGTTCCAGTGTCTTCATCTTTCTAACTTTAACATTGAGTTCTCCTGCAGGAGGGGCCATTTTATCATTGGACAAAAGTAGATTTCTGAAGAAAGAGTATTACCAAGAATAAAGAGTGCCATTTCATAGAGGTAAAAATGGTAATTCTTCACTGGGATATTACCATCCCAAGCATACAAGAAGCAAAAACTCTTAGTTCTCTCAGAACTGCAAGCAAAAATAGATTCACAATTATAGTCAGAAATTTTAGCTCCCATCTCCCAGTACTTAAGGACACAAATGGACGGAAAATCAGTAACGATAGGGGAAAACATTGTAAACCAATGTTTTCTAGTTGACATTTGTATTGAGTTGGCCAAAAAGTTCATTTGGCTTTTTTGGCAAGTTGTTATAGGAAAGCCCAAACGAACGTTTTGGCTGACCCAGTAGCTCACACAACCCCACAACAGCAGAAAACACTCGTTTCAAGTTCACATGGAATATAAACCAACATAGAACATATTCTAGACCATAAAATAAGCTTCAGTTAATTTAATAGGATTCAAATCAAAGTATGTCCTCTGACTATGAGGGAAATAAATTAGTGCCAAATAACAAAAAGTTATTTTGAAAATCCCCAAATGTTTGAAAATTAAAAGCACATGTAAAAATACCCATGGGCCAGAGAAGTAATCAAAAGGAAAATTAAAACATATTTCGAATTGAGCAAAAAGAAAAACCATATATTACAATTTGTGAGAAGCAGCTAACATAGTCTTAAAGAGACAGTTACAGTATTAAATTTCCATATTAGAAAAGAAAAAATGATTATAAGCTGGGTTTTCCTGGTGGTCCAGTGGTTACTAATCCATCTGCCAATGCAGGAGAACATGGGTCTAATCTCTGATCCTGAAAAATCCCACATGACACAGAGCAAATAAGCCTGTGTGCTGTGACTACTGAAGTCTGCATGCCTAGAGCACATGTAGAGCCCATGCTCTGTAACAAGAGAAGCCATCACAAGGAGAAGTCCATGTACTGCAGTAAAGAAGAATAGCCCTCGCTTGCCACAGCTAGAGAAAGTCCATGTGTAGCAACGAATACCCAGCACAGCCAAAGATAAATAAATAAATAAATCTTAAAAATAAAGGTTACAAACCATTGACCTTCACTTTCACCTTAAGAACTTAAAAAGAGAATGAACAAATGAAACCCAAAGTAAGGAGAAGAAAGGAATATTGAGCATCATGATAGAAATCAATTTAAAAGATAACAAAAATAATACAGAAAAATAAATAAAACCAAAAACTGATTCTTTGAGAAGGTCAAAATAATTTGATAAATCTATAGTAAGACTGGTTAGAGAAAAGAGGAGTTAAAAGTAACCAGTGTCAGGAATGAGAGACAGAATATCATTATGGATTTTAAAGATATTTAAAGGGTAATAAAGGAGAATTTTATGGCAGTATATTCTGTAAGTTACATTAAATGGACAAATTTCTTGAAAGATACAAACTACAAAAGCTTATTCAAGAAGAAATAGTGTGTGTTATTTGATTGCTGCTTTTGATTCTTTGCAACCCCATGAACTGTAGCTTGTCTGGGTCCTCTGTACATGGAATTCTCTAGGCAAGAAAATTGGAATGGGTAGCTGTTTCCTTCTCCAAGGGATCTTCCTGAACCAAGGATCGAACCTGAATCTCCAGCATTGCAGGCAGATTCTTTACCATCTGAGCCAAGAAGAAATAGGTAACCTTAATAATCCTATATAAAATATTGACTTTATCATTTAAAACCTCACAAAGAAACCCCAGGGCCATGGGGCTTCATGATAAAATTTACTGAACATTTAAGGAAAAAATTAATAATGATTCTATATAAACTTTTACAGAAAATTGAAGAGAAGAAAATATGTTTCAACTCAGTCTATGAGATAGTATGACCGTGATACCATAACATATGGTACAGTCTATGAGATAGTATGACAGTGATACCATAACAAAGATATTACAAGAAAATAAATTACAGACCAGTGGTCTTCATGATCATAAGATACAAATTTTTTACCAAAATGTTAGCAATCAAATCCAATCATGTATAAAAAGATAAGGCATAATGACCAAGTGGTGTTTATTTTAGGAATGCAATGTTGAATTAACATTTGAAAATTAAGCTATTGAATTCACCAGTTTAACAATTTAAATATAATATGGTCATCTCAGTAGATGCAAAGCAGAACAAACCCAAAATGTTTTGACAAAGTTCAATTCCATTTCTGATATAAGTACTCCATAAACCAAGAATATAAGTGAACTTCCTGACAGTAATGGGCATTTGTAAAAAATCTAGAACTAACGTCTTATGTAATGATAACAGACTGAATGCTTTTCCCTAAGCTTAAGAACAAGACAAGGATGTCCATTCTTCTATTTTAACATTTTTGGAGGGTCTAGGTTGTACAATATGGGAAGAAAAAGGAAAAAAGGCCTTCAAATAAGAAAAGAAGTAAAAGTATATTTGTGCATAGTATTGTTGCCTATGTAGAAAAATTCCATAAAGCTAGTAGAACTAATAAGTGAATTTAAGAAAGCTGTAAGATAAAAGGTCAATATACATAATTCAATTACATTCTATATGCTAGCAACAAACCATCAGAAATTGAAGTAAAACATTTATAATAGCATTAGAACTATGAAATACTGTGGACATATATGATAAAAGTTGTGCAAGACCCGTACTCCAAAAGCTACAAAACAAAGCCAAGAGGAATTAAGAAAGAAATTAAGGAGGACAGAAATAACTGGAGAAATGTACCGTGCTCATGGATCAAGAGGTTCAATATTGCTAAGATGCTCTTCCAGTGTTCTATCTGTTCAGTTCAGTTCAGTTCAGTCGCTTAGTCATGTCCGACTCTTTGCGACCCCATGAATCACAGCAGGCCAGGCCTCCCTGTCCATCACCATCTCCCGGAGTTTACTCAAACTCATGTCCATCGAGTCGGTGATGCCATCCAGCCATCTCATCCTCTGTCGTCCCCTTCTCCTCCTGGCCCCCATCCCTCCCAGCATCAGGGTCTTTTCCAACGAGTTAACTCTTCGCATGAGGTGGCCAAAGTATTGGAGTTTCAGCTTTAGCATCAGTCCTTCCAATGAACACCCAGGACTGATCTCCTTTAGGATGGACTGGTTGGATCTCCTTGCAGTCCAAGGGACTCTCAAGGGTCTTCTCCAACACCACAGTTCAAAATAGTCCCTTGAAAATTCCAGTGGACATTTTTTTGGAGGGTAGAAATTGACAAGGCTGATTCTTATATTCAT
Organism: Cervus elaphus; assembly: GCF_910594005.1. Taxonomy (NCBI): domain Eukaryota; kingdom Metazoa; phylum Chordata; class Mammalia; order Artiodactyla; family Cervidae; genus Cervus; species Cervus elaphus. The sequence goes on from NC_057825.1 coordinate 61,626,490, forward strand.
ATGGAAATGCAAGCAACCTAAAGTACCTAATAAAATTTTGAAAGAGAACAATGTTGGAAGATTTATTGTGAAGGTACAATAATAAGGGTAGTGTGGAACTGGCATAAACAGGTAGTCATTGGAACAGATTAGAGTTGAGAAGCAGACATACATGTCAGCTGATTTCAAAGGCTGAAATTTATTGTTAGTTATAAAGAGAACACAGTGGTAAGGGAATATTCTTTTCAATTAACAGTGCTGGGACAATTGTATATCCACATGAAAAAACAGAAAGACAAAAAGAACTTCAGCCCACACTATATACGAAAATTAGCTCCAAATGGATCACAGACCTAAATAAAACCTTAAAAGAAAACCTGGAAGAAGCATACAGGACATCTTTTGACCTAGGATTAGACAGAGATTTCTTGTATGTTCATTAACATATGGATCAAAAGCATGATTCAGAAAAGAAAAAAATTGAGAAATCAAATTTAATAAAAATTAAGAACTTCTGCTCTTCAAAAGTCACTCAAAATAATGAAAAGACAAATTACAGATAGGGAGAAAATATTTATAAATCACACATCTGATGAAAGACTTGTATCCAGAGCATTTAAAGAATCTCAAGATTTATTTATAAGAAAATAATCCTTCTCCCCTTGGGTAAAAGATTTAAGTAGACACTTTACCAAAAAAGTATATATTGATGACCAATTAAGTCCATGCTTATTAGTCAACATTAGTTATAAAGTAAGTGCAAATTAAAATCACAATGAGATACTATTGTACATCTAAAAGAATGTCTAAAATAAAAGTTACTGATCATATTGAGTGTTGGCAGGATATGTAGCAACTAGAACCCTCACACAGTGCCCATGGAAATGTAAAATGATGAAACAGTTTTGAAAACAGTTTGGCAGTTTCTTAAAAGTTAAACATACATCTACCAGATGATCCATCCATTCTACTTCTAGGTATTTATCCAAAAAAAAGAAAGCATATGTTCATGAAAAAAAGTGTCTAAGACTATTCATAGCTCTCTGTTTTGTAGTTGCCAAAAATTTCAGCAACTCAAATGTCCATGAACAGTTGAATGGATTAAAAAAATGTGGTATATCCATAAAATGGACCATTACTCAGGAATAAAAATTATCTATTGATACCTACAATGTGGCCGAATATCAGAGTAATTATTCTGAGTGAAAGAAGCCAGATGAAAAAAAGAGGATATATGATTCCATTTATAAAAAAATATGGAAAATGCAAGCTAAACTATAGTAATAGAAAGCTGAGAAGTGGCTACCTGTGAATGAGGTGAAAGTGGAGACAGGTAGGCATTTGGGATTCTCAAGTGGCATGAGTAAACAATATTCTGATTTAATGATGGTTTCAGACTGTATATGTCAAAATTTATACACTTTAAGCATGTAGAGGTTATGGTATACCAGCTATACCTGAATGAGGTTGTTGAGAAACAATAAAAATATATTTAAGCTACTTATATTTCTTAACAAAATAAATACCTGGATTCAAATATTTATACTTTTGTATATTAAAATTGTGACTCATTAAATAAGAGGGGTGCTCAGAACTCTCTGGGGGTTCTAGAAGATCACAGCATATAACTGATAGTGTTTATCTAACCTTTACATTATATCATGCTATTAATTAGGCAGGAATGCATTTGCCATAGAAAGTCCATGCCAAACTCAAAGACACATTCTGATTCAGGAGGTCTGGATTGGGTGAGACGAGGAATCTGCATTTTTAATGGGTCTTTTAAGATATTCTATTGCAAGTGAGTCATGGGCCACACTCAGAGAAATATTGGTCAAAATCTCAACAACAGTGGAATCTCCTCTCTCTCTTCCAGTTTGGCTTGTGTTTGGTTCTCCATAGGCTAACTGACTTATTCTTGTTGTTGTTGTTCGGTTGCTAAGTCATTCATATCTTACTCTTTGCAACTCTATGGACTGCAGCACACCAGGTTTCCCTGTCCTTTACCATCTCCTGGAGTTTACTCAAACTCATGTCCATTGAGTCAGAGATGCCATCCAACCATCTAATCCTCTGTCATCACCTTCTCCTCCTGCCCTCAATCTTTCCCAGCATCAAGGTCTTTTCAAGTGAGTCAGTTCTTCGCATCCAGTGACCAAAGTATTGGAGTTTCAGCTTCAGCATCAGTGCTTCCAATGAATATTCAGAATCGATTTCCGTAAGGATTGACTGGTTTGATCTCCTTGCAGTACAAGAGACTCTCGAGAGTCTTCTCCAACCCCATAGTTCAAAAGCATCAATTCTTCAGCACTCGGCTTTCTTTATAGTCCAACTCTTATATCCATACATGACTACTGGAAAAACCATAGCTTCGAGTAGACGGACCTTTGTTGGCAAAGTAATGTCTCTGCTTTTTAATATGCTGTCTAGGCTGGTCATAGCTTTTCTTCCAAGGAGCAAGTGTCTTTTAATTTCATGGCTGCTGTCACCATCTGCAGTGATTTTGGAGGCCAAGAAACTAAAGTCTCTCACTGTTGCCATTGTTTCCCCATCTATTTGCCATGAAGTGATGGGACCAGATGCCATGATCTTAGTTTTCTGAATGTTAAGTTTTAAGCCAGCTTTTTCACTCTCCTCTTTCACTATCATCTAGAGACTCTTTAGTTCTTCACTTTCTGCCATAAGGGTGGTGTCATCTGAGTATCTGAGGTTATTGATATTTCTCCCAGCAATCTTGATTCCAGGTGGTGCTTCATCCAGCCTGGCATTTCGAATAATGTGCTCTGCATATAAGTTAAATAAGCAGGGTGGCAATATACAGCCTTGACGTACTCCTTTCCCAATTTGAAACCAGTCTGTTGTTCCATGTCTATGTCTATTAACAGATGTCGATGAACATATTTCTATGTCTATGAACATGTCTATTGTTCAGACAATAGAAGGCTGAGCCTCTGGAGACTCGGCAGAGACATTCTTGGGCTTTGCTTACCTACTGGCTTAGGTGTCAGTAGTTCCCTTTTGAGTTTCAAAGACTTCCTCCTACAGCTGCCCTTGAGGGCTGTATAATTTGTTAGTTGCTTAATGGATCAAATCATTCTTCTACTTAAAACATTTGGGAGGCTTTCCATGGCTGGCAGGATTAAAATCAAACTCCTGACCTATAGCTTCTGTGTGATCTCCACCCTAACTGCCCCTCCTATTGCTCCACCACCAAGTGCCAGCCACCCCTGGACTTGGCTCTTAGTATTTAAACATACCAAGAAGTCCTTTCTCCCCTCAGACATCTGTCATGCATTTTCTTCTTCCTGAAAGTTTTCTTTGGCTGCAATATGGCTGGTTTCTTTCATGGTTTATGCTTCATCAAAATGTCACCTCCTAAGGAAAACCTTTCCTGACCACACTTCCTGGAGATGGCTCTCTTCTCTCTAGTTATTCTTTGTCCCATCTCTTATCACAAGTTGTATATTTCTTATTCAACTTTTTATGTTCTCTTCATTAGGATGTAAGCTCTATTAAGGTAGGGTGATGTCTGGTTTGCTCACTGTAATATCATCATTATTGGTAGAATAATGAATTGCTCCTCCAAGATCCCCTAATTTTTGCAAACACTATGTCAATGGGCTAGATAGAGTTCTTACAGCTGAAGGTCTTGGCCATCAGTATTTTCAAAATTGTTACTAAAGCACAACAAAGCAGGGCGAAGCATTCAGTGTGGATAGAGGACAGCAAATATACATTTGCTACCAAACAAACTTCCTGGTTGTGTTCACCCAGGAGTCAACTCCCACTGTGGAGAGATAAGAAAATGGGTTCAAAAACGGAGTTCAGGGTTTAGGTGAGTCCCACTCGGCTTTAGTCCTCTCTGGTTTTGATAGGACTCCAAGCAGGACTGGGCTCCTGGCAGTTTGGCTGGGGTAGGTCGTGGTCAGGTGATCTGTGCCTTACTGGCTTTTACAAGAAGATAGGAAATGAGTGAGTGTTTTTGCGCTTGCAGCGTGGAGAGCACCATATTTGTATGTAAGCTCTGAAGCCAGAAAGGCGGGTCATGGTCATGACTGCTCCATTTTACTACTGAGTTTGACATTTAAAATTAATGAAGGCAGGAGTCTAATGGGCGGCGTCACTATGTGCCACAGGAAGCTCTGATCCCGAGAGGTAAAAGCTGAGCTGCCTTGAAGAAGATACATTTCCTTTCTGGAATCTCTTTGACTCCACACTTTTTCTCTCAAAACATTTTCCACCTTACTTCCAGTTGTTTTCTCTTGGTTTTTTGGTTGCTTCTCGTTTCTCTCATTTTTCCTAGATTTTCCCCTTCATATCCAGCTCTATTTTATAGTTTCTCTCTCTCCATCTCTTTCCTCTCTATCTCTGTGACTCGCTCATGTCCTTTTCAGCTTTCTTCACCTTCTTCCTTTACTTGTCTTCATTTAAGATGATCCTATGATGCCAGGGGCATTCTTCTATCATCACTTTGAACCTAGTTCAATGGTAACTGGCTATATTAATATCTATGTGTATCTGTTTAAAATGATATACTTTCCTGGTTAATTGAATATATTTAGCATTGTGAGATGTTCCTCTTTATCTCAAGGAATGATTTTTGCAATAAATTCTTCTTTGATATTAATAATTTAGCTATACAAACTTTATTTTGGTTAGTATTTGCATAGTTTTTTTCCCCCATCTTTTCTTTTCAACCTTTTTGCATGATCATATTCAATCAGTGTCATGTAGGTAATATTTTTGGGTTTTTATCCTAATAGTCTTTCTCTTTTAATCAGAACATTTTATGCATTTTCCTTTTAAAGTATTTATGGATATATGGGTTTAAATATACACTCTTATATTTGTTTTATATTTATCTTACCTATAGTATTCCATGCTCTCTCCTTTCTTTTGATTTTTTAAATTATTTTCATTTTCTATTAGCTTGATACATTTTTTATTATAGTTATATTTTTGGTAATAACTATAGTAGTTACTCAAGAAATTTATACAAACATGCTTGACATAACAAGTATAAAATAAGAATGTTCATCATTTACTAGTTAAAGCAAAGACCCTAGAATAGTATATTTTTCCTCTTTCAACTTTTATGTTATTATTATTATTTTTAATTTATAGATACTTAAAATCTTATAAAACAAAATTGTTACTGTTTTGTATAGCAAGTACTCATTTAACTTACATATTTGCTGTTCCTGTTACTCTTCATATCTTCCTGCATCTTTAAGCTTTCACAATGGAATCATTTTCCTATGTATAGACATTTCCATTAGTTAAAGTCTACTGAAAAATTCTCTGTTATTGTGAAAAATATCTTGATTTCACTATTTTTCAAGGATATTTTACCTGAGTATAGGCTTTTAGGATGGCAGGTATTTTCTTAGCACTTTTAAGATATTATTAACATTATTGTCAGGCTTGTGCTATTCTGATGGGAAGTCAGATTTGTGAGTTCTATTGTTACTTCTGTAATTTTTCTTGGTTTAATTTAAAGATCCTTCTTTTTTGTTAATCACTTTTTATTTTCTGATGAGCAGATATTAAAAAAAATTATATCCTGCTTAATAGTCATAGTAAGTGCTTCTTGAATTTATGCTTCTTTGTGTATTTCAGCAGTTTTGGAAAATGCTTTTAAATATTGCTCTTCCTCCATTCTCTCTCTCTTCTCCTTCTATGACAGGAGTTATATTACTTAGACCTTTTCTTCTCATGCAATAAGTCTCAATTTATTGTATACTTTTTTCTCTATTTTCCATCCTTTTGTCTTTCAGTGCTTTGTTTTGGACATCTTCTGACTTATTTTGTAGTTCACCAATTAACTTTTCAGTTGTATTTAATCTGTTGTTATAATCTTCCATTTATTTAAAATTTGTAATTATTATAGTTTTTATACTGTATTTTTTAGTGTCATTATTTCCATATTTTTAAAGTGGTTTTCAGTTGTTTGTTAAAACTGTCCATTTTGGCTTTAAATTTTTTGAATATATTAAGTAAGCATAGTTATTTTAAAGCCTGTGTCTGATAACTATTTTCTGGGTCATACTGTATGTTTGGTTGTTTTTGATTGAATACCAGGTATTGCATATGAAAAAAAAATTAGGGTTAATTTGAGGCTTAGCATAATGGTATCTTACTCTAAAGAGGATTTAATTTATTCCTCACTGGAAGCTATGCCCTTGAAAATCCAAGATCACCTTAATCTAATCAGTGTGGATGGGTCAAACATGGCTCCTGGTCCCTGGGAGGACTGGTTGATTTTCGATTCAACCTTACATTTAGGATAAGGTTGTGTCCCTTTAGTGTCCTAACCCCAAGCTTAAGGATTTGCTAGTTCCTCTGTCTTGGTGGGTCCTAAACTTTTTTTCCCCCTCTTTGCAAGACAGTCCATCAGAAGGTCTATTAAGTTTCATACTTCTCAGCCATGTATCCTAGAGTTGGCTCAGACCCCGGAGTCTGGGTAGAAGTAACCTCAAATGCCAGAACTACGGTTCTCTGGGTTTTCTTTTATTTTGGGGCTAGGTCCTGCGATTCTAACCTGTCTTAAAACATTTCCAATTTCAGATACTTTTTATATATTGCCCAGATTTTCTGGTTGTTCTCTTCATGAAGTTTTGTCCAAATTTTCTAGTCTGCCAATACAAGTAGGCACTGCTATTATGTTGCTGTGTAATCCTGGACAAATCATTTCCCATCTCTGGACCTCAGGTTTCATATCTATTTGATAAAAAAGGTTAGACTGGAAGACATTCCCAAGCCATCTCTCAGCATTATTCTTGATCTGTAGTCTGTATGCATGAGACCTGTGGGTTAGACTGTCAGTTTTTAGGGGGATGGCTTAGTTCTGCCTGCATAGTGCTGGCATCCTGCCCAACCTGGTCAAGGTAACTAGAAAGGCTTTGGAATGATGACAATGAACATGTTTGCTGCTTTGGGGAGATTGAAAACATGTACTATAATGCTAGAACACAGCTAGCTTGCAATAAATACTCTACTTTCCATACTGGTGTGAAATGTAGGCAGGAATGTTTCATTTTTTCTCTCACCCCAGAAATAGGAAGGATTCCCCAGGGTTATTTATCACAGTCAGAGGGAGACAAATAAAGAACAGGGATGTTGTTAATTTACTCAGACTCCAAACTCAAAGTCCCTTTGATGGAACAGGGGCACTGGGAGAGCCCTGATGTAAGAGTTCTGGTGAACCATCTGGAGGGTCTGCCACTCATCTTAGTCTACATGAGCACAGACACCCGCCCCCCCCCCTCCCTCCCCCCGCCAACACACACACCCACCCACCCCAAACATGTGTGCCTAATGATGACCACATTACAAATGGACACATATGGTGGAAAGAGTTTCCAATAGGAATTTCAAAGCACTATCACTTTCATTCTAAAGGGATAATTTAGTTCATTTTGCCTCTGGTTCTTCATTTTAAAGAGTGGTTAGAATATCATCAGTATTTTATATACTCTTGTACCATTCCAGCTCTCAGGAAAAGTTCTTGCAGTACTACATTAACTCCTTTTGGGTTAAGAATGAGGAATCTGGGGCTAAATAGCCTAGGTTCAAATTCTTCCTCCTCTATATACAAGCGGTTGAATGTGGGACAATGTTCCTGCTTCATAGGTCTGTTGTGAGGATTAAATGAGTTTCTTTATATGAAGTGTGTGAGCTGTTTGGTGAGCTGTTCTTCGGGAAAACTGATATATTGGCCCTTCTGTGCTTGCATCTCTGAGTGTGTAATCCACAAGGCTTGAGGTAAAGTGAAATGGGTAGAATGCTGGATTCAGGGTCATGAGACCTGCTGTTGTGTTAGATTAGTTTTTAGATTAATTTCCAAAAGGTTTGGACCCCAGTTCAGCCCTCAAACCTTGCCTGTAACATAGGACAGTTACATGCTCATCTACTTCACAGGGTGGATCTCAGATGAAGTGATGGATGTAGACATTTTTGCAAAAGCACTAAGTGCTGTATAAATGTGAGGGCCTGTCACTAATGGTGATGGAAGGGCCATGATCCTTTGTAGGGATGGATTAAATGGAGAGGCTGCAGGAGAAGTGGAAGGAAGGGTGTGGTTCCGACGTTTTACTTAAGCTTGTTCCTTTTCTGCAAAACTGGAGTCTCGGCATTCCCAGTACATGAGCTATCCTGCTGGGCTATCTGTGGGTGGGATTCTGATGGTCTCTTAGGATAAGTTTTGTGTTCCATTTCTCTTCTCTCAAGGTCTTGTCCTGGAGACTTTGAACTTGGTGTTTGGCATTGTGTCTATTTGACCCGGCAAGGTAATGCCAGACCCTGGCTCTCTGGAGTGAGCAGGAGGGTTAAAAGCCCCTCTGGAGTGACAAGGTGGACAGTAACTGTAGCATGGGAAGGACCAGGTATTGGGGCCAGACAGGGTGTGGTCAGAGCCAGGTCAGGATAAGCGATATATTAGTTTTCTCTGGCTGTAGTAACACACTACCAAACAGAGTCTTCTCTTACAGTTCTGGAGGCTGGAAGTCTGAAATCACTGTCAATGGGTCAAAATCAACTAGTCAGTAGTCTCATGCATCCATCAAGGGCTTTTAGGGATAAATCTGCTCATTGCCTCTTCCAACAACTGGTGACTGGTTACAGGTATTCCTTGGTTAGTGACCATGTTGTTCTAGTCTCTGCCTCCATGGACACATTGCTTTCTTCTTTTCTGTCTTTCTTCTGCCTCTTTCTTCAGTTCAGTTCAGTTCAGTTGCTCAGTCATGTCCGACTCTTTGCGACCCCATGGACTACAGCACACCAGGCCTCCCTGTCCATCACCAACTCCTGGAGTCTACTCAAACTCATGACAATCGAGTCAGTGATGCCATCCAATTATCTCATTCTCTGTCGTCCCCTTCTCTTCCTGCCTTCAATCTTTCCCAGGATCAGGGTCTTTTCCAATGAGTTGGCTCTTCGCATTGGTGGTCAAAGTATTGGATTTTCAGCTTCAGCATCAGTTGTTCCAATGAATACCCAGGTCTGATTTCCTTTAGGATGGACTGGTTGGATCTCCTGGCAGTCCAAGGGACTCTCAAGAGTCTTCTCCAGCACCACAGTTCAAAAGCATCAATTCTTCAGCATTAATTTCCAGCATCCATACATGACTACTGGAAAAACCATAGCTTTGACTAGATGGACCTTTGATGGCAAAGTAATGTCTCTGCTTTTTAATATACTGTCTAGATTGGTCATAACTTTTCTTCCAAGGAGCAAGAGTCTTTCAATTTCATGGTTGCAATCACCATCTGCAGTGATTTTGGAGCCCCCCAAAATAAAATCTGTCACTGTTTCCACTGTTTCCCCATCTATTTGCTATGAAGTGATGGGACCAGATGCTATGATCTTAGTTTTCTGAATGTTAAGTTTTAAGCCAACTTTTTCACTCTCCTCTTTCTTAGGACACTTTTTATGGCATTTAGGGTCTACTCAGATAATCTAGGATAATGTCTTCATCTCACAATTCTTAATCACTATCTGCAAAGACATCTCCCCCCCAAAGGTAACATTTATAGATTCTAGGGATTAGAATGAGGCTGTCTCTTGAGGGGAGGTATCATTTGGGAGGCCATAGTGAAAGCCGGAGACAGGCCCACACAGGAGATGCCCAGAATGGAGGCATTAGTCATCAGAGGACCTGTCTCAGTGGGGAGAAGAAATTAGGCAAGATGGGAAAGAAACATACCTACAGGGTAAATAATAAGGAAACCTTTATAACTGCCTGAATTACAATAGACACTGAATGAAATAATGATTTTCATCAGATACCTACTAGGTGCTAGGTACTGTTCTAAGGAGGCTGGAAAGAAAGCAACACGAAGTTTGCTTTCATTTGTAGTGAATGAATGAATGAATAACTGAGGATATTCCTTGCTCAGCAAGGAAGGTCTTTGTTTCAGGTATCAAGACCATCAAGAAGAGCGGTCCGAGGATGTGCAGTTAGAAATCATAGCAGGTGCTCTGGCTGGAGTGGGGTGTGTGCAGTGGAAGAAGGCCGGCCATCACACATTTGGAGGAGGGGAAGGGGTATATTTAGCTGAGTGGTTCTTGGCCCAAGCTGCACATTGATCATCTGGGATGCTTTAATCAAATGCCTGGACCAACCCTCAGAGATGCTGATTCAGTTGGTCAGGGTATCGAAGTAGTGTAGCCTCCCCAGGTGATTCTAATGTGCAGCCAGGGATAAGAACCAGGGTTCTTATTTGTACTGGTTCTTGTTTCTTAACTTTGTTCTTATTTCTTACTTCTCTTTGTGCTGATTGCCTTATGATTTGGAGCCAGATCTGGCATGGCAACCCACTCCAGTACTCTTGCCTAGAGAATCCCATGGACAGAGGAGCCTGGTGGGCTGCAGTCCATAGGGTTGCACAGAGTCAGACACTACTGAAGGGACAGCACGCACACATGTTGGCAACAGAACAAGGCTCAATGAGTGCCTTTAAGTTGTGTGATCTAGGGCATATTATGTAACTTCTCTGGGTCTCCATTTACTCATCTATAAAATGAGGATAGTAATATTTATACATCTCTGTAAGGATTAAGGAAGAAAATATTTGCAAAGGGCCGACTGTGATGCTTGGTACATGGTGAATACTCACATGTGATCCTTAAAAATTTTCACTAAGTTAGGGCTTATTGTGCCCATTTTATAGATTTGGGAATTGAGGATTAGACACATCCAGTTAACTTGTTCAGAGCCACATTATTAGCAAATTTAGCCCAGACCTCCTTTTATGACCTAATTCTACCCACTATTGTAATAGTGGTGTGTTAAAGCCCAGCCACCCCACTCTTTCCCCTTTGACCTCTGTGGCTATGAATGAGCTGGCCACTGCTACTGCTGGTCTGTTAAGACCCTGGTTTCCCCTCAACACCTAGGAATTTAGGGTGGGAGAGAAGCCTATGTCACCATCCCTCTTGGCTCCATCTCTTCTCTAAGATAGAGTAGACGTAAGAATGGCTCAGTTGGTAAAGCATCTGTCTGCAATGCAGGAGACCTGGGTTCGATCCCTGGTTTGGGAAGATCTCCTGGAGAAGGAAATGGCAACCCACTCCAGTATTCTTGCCTGGAAAATCCCATGGACAGGAGCCTGGTAGGCTACAGTCCACAGGGTCCGCGAAGAGTCAGACACGACTGAGCGACTTCATGTCTTCTAGAAGAATGCTGTAGGCTAAATAACAACCCTCTAAAAATATCAGGTCCTAATTCTTGGAACCTGCCATTATTTTATATGGCAATGTCTTTGCAGGTGTGATTAAGGATTTTGAGATTAGAAAGTTGTTCTGAATACTGCAGGTGGGTGGGTGGGAGGGGCCTAAGTACTATCACAAGTGTCCTAATATGAAAGGCAGAGAAAAGGCTCAAGAGGAAGGGGATATATATATATATATCTGTGTGTATATAGTTTTGACTCATTTGCATTGTTATATGACGTAAACGGACACAACATTGTAAAGCAAATTTTGTGGCCCAGTTAAAAACCATTGTAAACCAATTAAAAAGTAAAATAAAAAATAAAATTAAAAAGGCAGAAAGAGTTTTGGCACACATACAGAGGAGAACAAGATGTGACTCTGGAGGCAGAGATTGGAGTATTGTGGTCACAAGCCAAGGAATGCCTGCAGCTGCCAAAATCTGGAAGAATGGATTCTCTCCTCCTCTCCCTGAAGCGGGTTTTGGCCCCATGTTACTAGTTTTGGACTTATGGCCTGTAGAACTGTGAAAGAGTAATTTCTGTTGTTTTGAACCACCTGGTATGTGGTAATTTGTTACAGTAGCCATAGGGAAGTAACACTCGAGGTTCTCTGTGGGCACCCCAGTTCTCTCTGTGTGTGGGCGTTACTCTCAAGTCCCAGTGAACCCAGGAGGGGTCTGCTTGGATTTTTTTGGGTGCCTGGTTGCTGACTTCTACTGCTGTGCCAGCAGGCAGCTGGTGCTCTTGTAGCACAGGAGCAGGAGAGTTCACCTCATCCTCATACCCCTGTCCTTTCCGACCAGCCAAGCCTCTGGCCGGGAGCGGATATGAGTCGGTTATGACTCTCCTGCCGGAGGAGACAGACAGCCTCTCTAAGAGGTGGGGTAGGGTGCAGAGCCACAGGGACTGATGGCTCCCATTCCCTGCCTGCTTTTTGGCATTGAGGGTCCCCGGCTCAGTTCACCCCCGTCTTACCAGCCTTGTTGCTCAAGGGCAGGGACTTTCTGGAACAATTTTACTCAGTGCACCAGGAACAAAGGAGAAACCAAATGCCTTGCTTAGGAGCGACCCATATGGAGGAGGCAAGGCTAGGCCCAGTGACAGGATAATTGCTTAAATATCTGCTCTAAGTATAAAGGCAGACTCTACCTCCAGCTGGAGTTCAAGTTCCCACAGGTCATGAAAACAAAGAGGGGAATGGGAGAATTAAAGAGGAATAGAAATGGAAATGATTAGGAAAGATTGCCACTACTTACAGTGGGGGAGGTGAGGAGATGGGAATTAACCCTTTTGGGGTTGTGCAGTAGGGTGTGGGCTCCCAGCTCTTGGGAAAGCTGGAGGCCTGAGCCTGCGGGTGACATGCTCTGCTCCAGGGCAGCTCTCCCAGGACCCAGAGAAGAGACGGGTGGGGCTTGTTCAGGCGCTGGGCTGTGGGCAGTGTGACTTGGTAATGGCTTTGAGTGGCGGGACTGAGTCTGTGGGCAGCACATTCAGGTTTCAATTTATCACAATCCCTCCTTTTTCGCTCTCCTCTCCTGGTGGCGATGCCTCCTCATGCTTCATGTTTCTGCTGACCCAGCTTTCTGACACCCCTTCGGTGGGGTGGGCATGACCTGTCCTCACTCCCACAGCATCCTGTTTCTTCTTTGCAATCCTCAGTATGTTGATAATTGTTAAATTAATTGTAGTGATCTTATCTCCTCCATTCTAAGAAGCACACATTTTCACCTTTTCACAGTTCTGAATTAGGTCCTGTCTCACAATCAGTCAGCAAATTTAAGGGATGTATTAGACATGGCTCCCCAGAGAAATAGAACCTATAGGATATATATCAATATATCCTGTTACATATTATATCCTATCTATACATTTATATCCTATGTCTGTCTCTGTGTATATATAGAGAGATTTTTTGGCTCATGTGATTATGGAAGCTGGCAAGTCTAAAATTCGTGGGATACAACAGCAGGCTAGAAACTCCGGCAGGATTTTTGTGTTGCAGTCTTCAGGCACCGTTTCTTTTTCTTTGGGAAATCTTTACCCTTAATGCCTTCATCTGATTGGGTCTACCTATATTATAGAGAGTAACCTGCTTTACTTAGAGTCAACTGATGGTAAATATTGATCATACCTAACAATGACCTTCACAGCAATATCGAGACTAGTGTTTGATTAAACAACTAGATACCATAGCCTAGCCAAGTTGATACATGGAATTAACCACTACAGTGGGGGTAGTCGTTTGTTTGTTTTTTTGGCTTATTCATTCCCTCCTCCAAAATATCTAGTGTAAAAGTGTGTACAGTCTTCCTGAATGTCTGAAGAATTGGGCTATGATGGCATTTGTTTTCGGTCTGCCCTTCAGTAGGCCGTGGGCCTGTTAAAGGCAGAGGTCTACCTATTTTGGTCACCACAACATCCTCAATATTGGTTAATTCCCTTGACTGGCTGCTTGGCTAAACAGTAAAAGATTTAGATTTGGGTGCTGCTCTGACTTTTAATTTCCTCCCTTTGGGAGTGTCTCAGGACCTTTTTCCACTTCCTTTCCGCTTTTGTGCGGACTTGCATACTCCTCCTCGTCTCTTCATCCCCCTGTCTTTCTGGCTCCTTGTTTCCCATCCCTTTTATTTGGCTAATGCTCTGTGCCTAATCACGTTAGCCAGCATTGGCATTATAGAGATGTTTGCAATCCAACTCAGGTCTGATTATGAGCTCCAGCAGCCCCAGGCTACTTTAAGAATGTGTTGATTGGTGGGGGTTGGGAAGCCCCCAGAGGGGGCCAGCATTTTTGGCTGATGGAGCCGCCCACATGTGTGTCTGGGCACCGCAAGAGAGCCTGGGCTGGTTGGGTTTTGGTTCTCTCCTTGATCAGGCTCCTGGTGGGGTATTTATCCTGGCTGGGTGTCTAAGCCCTTCCTGATTGTATTAAGCCTCATGAAAGTGAGGCCCCAAACAATCCAGCTAGTGTGGCTAGTGCTGTAACCACAGCAAAGTGTGCCCTGTATTTCTTGTCATTCTCTGTTTGAGCTCATTTCAACTTTCTCCCAGCACTGGGAGTATAAAGAAACTGCCACGTGTTTCTCTGGTTTGCAAGCATTACCTCATTTCCCTTGTCTCGGATATTAATTCAGAAATATTTATTAAGTGATTTCAGGATTTGGGGCAATTTTGAAAGCATTCAGTTCAGATTCCAAGAAGGATGCCATGAGTTTAAAGGAAATTAGCTACCTCTCTCTTTCTATTTTCTCAAAAGCACCCTATATTTTTCTTTAGTACATTTTGCTTTCTTGTCATTGTTCCTTTAATTATTTACAATCATTCCCTGAATGTCTGTCTTCTCTATCAGTCTTTTACAATTTCCATCTGGACAGGTTCATGAGTGGTGTCTTCATCACTGTATTCCCAGGGGGAGGCACAGTAAGTTCTTGGCCAGCTATTGCCTACATTTTGATTGACAGAGATATTGCATCCTACCTGGAAGGTGTAATTATATTTTTGAAAGTTTGTACATAGCACAGAGGAATATGTAGTTGTACATAGTTAAGGATCCATAGTTGTATTCTTGGAATCAACTTAAAAGCCCATGCTTTATCACTCGAAGAGCCTTAAAGTGTTTCTTCCTTGCATTTCTTAAAATATCTGAGACATGACTACCTGAGTCACCATTCCTAGAGGGGCTGGTGTGAAATGAAATTACTTTGGGTTGTACGGTTGTGAAGAGACACATTCCCACTTGTGTGTATATTGTAGTATACTGTACTTTGCTAAAATTGGGGACTCTGTGAATCACACTTCCTGGACTCATATCCTGGTCCTACCAGTTTCTAGATGTTCCGCCTGAATGTTGTATGGCCTTCAGCACAATGCTTGCCATCCCTATGCCTTAATCTATTCATCTATGAATGGGGATAATGATAGTCCTCACCTCATAGACTTGTTTTGGGATTGAGATAAGTAATATAGAGCACTTAGGTCAATGTGTAGCTCAAAGTAACCTAAATAAATGTCAGTAATTATTATCATTTCTATAAGTGTGTGGTAGTAAAATTGTCATTGCATGCATGGTGAGTTAAAAAAGGGAGCTTTTTAGGAGGGAAACTCTTGTCGCTGAAAACCACATGGGCTACATGGAAATGTAAGTGGGCTCTGATGTAAGTAGAAATAATGCTGATAGTCCAGGACATAGCACTCTAGAGAAGGGTCAGTATAGAGAAAACATATAGTTCTTTAGCCATTGGCATGGATGAGCCAAGCATTGGGATGACAGAATTTAAAAAATGAGAGATACATTCAACCAGTGACTAGGAGTGTTGGTGGAAGTTGACTCATTTGGCATCTGAGTGCTTCCAACCATGCTCACCTGGCTTCAGCACAAATGGTCATTTCAATCCAAAAGTTCAGTCCAACCAACATTCAAGGAGAGCTGGTGGCTTGCCTTTGTGAAGTCCAGGCTCCAAATCATCATCTCGCCTGGCTGGCTGTTTGTTGGGATTGGGCAATTCTGACGGTGGCATCTGCCAGTCCCCCCCGCACAGTTATTGGGGTCAGAATCTGCATTGTTAACCAATCACTCGCAGCACCCCAAACATTTCTGACCTCAGAATACGCTTATAGCAAGACAGATTGATCAGAAAGTGTATTGTCCTGACGTTTTTAGCAAACACAAATGAGTAGCCGTAAATCCACAGTGATACAGCTTTGTCATCACATCCCCCAATTCATTCTATAGAACGGGCTTGAAATATACTGTTGGAAGTAAAAATCAGCCTGGCGTGTTCCCTTCCTAGTCTTCCTCTCAACTTGGCCCACGGGACTGTTTCTGGCCAATGAGGACTAGCTTTCCTTTTTTTTTTTCACCTCTTTGAAATGAAAGACTTAGTTTTAATTGACTGAGGTATAATATTATTATATTAAAAATGATATATTACAGATAGTAATATATATATATTTTTCATCCCAAGTAACTTTTCACACCAACTGGGTTATTTGATATTTTCAACCACCTTGTGAGGTAAGTTTGGTGGATAAGGATATTATTAATTTCCTTTTGAACTTGGACACTCAAGGAGGGATAGTGATAACTTACGTTGGTGAAACTGGTGTTATTAATAGCTAATACACTGCAGTTACCTTGTACCAAATACTATTGTAAGTGTTTATTTAATCCTCAGAGTGAGCCAAGGAAGAAGTCACTGTTATTATCCCTGTTACATGGATGAGGAGACTGAGACTTGGAGAGATGAAATCAACTGCCCAAGATTATAGCTGGTAAGTGATGGAGCTGAGATTACAACCCTTGTAATCTTGGCTTCAGAGTCTATGTTCTTTTTTTTTTTTTTCTTTTTATTTATTTATTTATTTTTGTCATACATTGATATCTATGTTCTTATCTGCTGTCATATGTTGGATGATACAGTCCTCGGTCTCAGGGATTTTCAGGCGATTCTTGCTCTGGTTACTGTCTCCTTTTACCAGTTTCCTATCTTCTTTAAGGATCTCCTAATCTTAGATGGATAATGTATGTTCCAAAATGAATAGAAATATGTTTATTTCTTTATTGTAAGAGCAAGAGCAGTAGCTGGAGAAGAAAACGGGAACCAGCTTCAAAATGATAATGAGATGAAAGATCGAAAGCTTATGAGACGCTTATGAAAGTGCTGCTGAAACTATTGTCTCCTTCTTGGTTGTTGCCAAGGACTCCTGTTTGGCTTCCTGCTCTGTGTGGTTTATTCTGTCAAAGTAGGAGGAGGCATATCAATGCTGAAGTCAGACTCACTGTGGGGATGGGGAGGGTCCTTGTCAGTTGCATTTTCTTTCTTTGTAAACTTCAGAGACGTGTTGGCAGCAACCCCCCGGTTTAAGATCTTGCAGGTAAAAGGGTTTTAGAACCCCTGGGAGAGCCTGCTTTTCTGGTGAGCTTCTAGGTTTGTGGGATGTAGAATTCATGTAAAAACTATTCAACTCTTCTGAAAGCTATTAAAATTAACTTTGATTTGACTATAGGTGGTTTTGGTGCTAATAGCTTAGGGCATGCTATTCTGAGATTAGGTCTTTATTGCCAGGGATCAGATGGAACTATTCAGGGCGCTTGGAACTTCTCAGGTCAGATGGAACTTTTTATTTATTTATTTGATATAATGAGAATGTGCAGAGAAAGATGCAGCTGACTTTTGGTTCTTTGGAGCAACAAGTTTTTTTGTGATTGAAGTAATTCATTTGTTACAATCAGTGTACAGTTTGGAAAAGATACCATCTTCTAAGTGGGAGATTTTCTCCCATGGAAGAGATTTCTTTTGGTTGGGTGGGACTGGGATGGGGGAGTGAGTAGGAATTTTCGGGGCTTCAAAATGCTAAGAAGTTTGTTTCTTGTGGGACTTCACATGCAGCAGGATAACTGACTCAGATAACTCCATGGGGGCCTCACCTGGGTTTCCTATATGGGGTCTAATTTTCTTCCTGCTTGAGTTATTATGTAATCACATTATGTTGTCAAAACTTGGACAGTGGGAGAGAGTAAGGTAATAGAGAAAGACCCAAATTCCCTGGGCACTTCTGCTTAACATGACTTTTATGACCTTTGGCATAAAGATTAACCTGAGCACGCCAACTTTGTCATGTCTGCAAGCTTGTGTGCATGGGCGGACAGGGTGAGATGGGAGTGAGTGACATTAGATATGTATTATAGTAGGCACAACGCCAAAGTAGACAGTTGAAAAATGAAACTGTTTGCCAATCTAGTTTATTTGACATCTTTAGACAAATAAATGGTGTTGCTTAAGAGAATTTTGGCTTTGAAAAATTAGAATTGATAATCATATGGATTTGTCTGTTGTAAATGTTATGCGCCTATAAATCCAAAGAAGGGGTTTATATTCATGTGTTGACACTCCCTGCAGGTAATTATAAACACTGCCCTCCACAGAGACTGTATCTTTTTAAATTTTTATTGATTTATAAAATTATAAAACTAGTGTAGCAATAACATTAAGTGAATTTAGAAGAAAAAAAGAAAAACCTCTAATAATCTTACTATTTGTATGTTGTAACTTTTTTCATGTTTGACTTTTACTTTTTTTGCTGTTGGCTTGTATATTTCTATAGTGTTGGAATCCTAGCTACCCAGACTTTACCCAATTTACTCAATAAAATTTGCAAATTGGAGGC
Source organism: Cervus elaphus (assembly GCF_910594005.1). NCBI lineage: Eukaryota > Metazoa > Chordata > Mammalia > Artiodactyla > Cervidae > Cervus > Cervus elaphus. The sequence goes on from NC_057825.1 coordinate 61,644,846, forward strand.
AACTTCAGTAGTAGATCCATGGATAGTTGAGCTAGAAGGGGCATTTGAAATCCTCTGGCCTGATCTTGTTCTGCAGTTGAAGGGGCAGAAGCCCAGAGAAGCGAAGGGATTTGCCTGAAGGACAGAGATTGGGAATAACTGAGGTGGGGCTTTTTCCAACACAGTGTTGCTTCTTCACACTCTGCAATCTCTCTCTACCTTAGTCTTGAGACTTTCCTTCAACACCACAAGTCTCGTCAGCTTATGTGTGTGTATATGTATGTGTGCATATATACATATGTATATGAAATATATATTTATAGATATGAATTGCTATCTAATATATGGACAGACTTAATTATAGCAAACTACAGTTTCATAAATGATTATAAAAATTGAAAAGGTTTGAAAAGTAGTCATGAGACTATGGAATTTTACATTTCCTCACATAACAAATCTCCTATAATGTTTTTCTTAAGGTCTTATGCTACATAATGCCCTTTCTAGCTCATAATGTTAGGTTATTTATAATGGAATGCCACTGCCTAGAAATCTGAAAATCTTACTGGACCTGGGAAGAAGGCCCAGAAGAGATGGAAAAGAGGGGGAAGTTATAGGGTGAACTCATTACAATGGACAGTTGTTTCCTCAGAAACAAAAGTGAAGTTAATACAAACTTTTTTAAAATGGCAAAACCACAAGTGTATTTATTTGATTCTAAGTGGTAATAAAGATTGACTTCCCAGAGTTGGAGGGTCTATTTTGTTTTTCACTCCTGGTCTTTAATATTAGCCTTTAGCAGAAGTCTATTGAAATGGTAGTCACCATCTTGGAATGTTTTTAATACGTCTGGATTGTTTCCTCTTTTAGGTATAGTTAAGCTATACCTTTGCAAATGAAAAACTATGGAGAATTAAAAAGAGAATGAAAAACATCTAGTGAGATTTACTTGAAAGGTAGATTTGTGGATAATTTTCAGGAGGGGAATTTTTTCCCCTGGCTATAAATCGATTTTGGTAGTTGAAACTATCTGTCAGAGGCAAATATTTTTCAAATTTCAAATCAGTTCCTTGAAATAACACTGCTTGTTCTTTGTTAGAGGATGCTCTTTTGGATTCCTGAGTTCAAGAATAATAACCTATCCCTAGCACATCGGCACCCCCTGTCACAAAAATAAGTGCCTAATAAATATTTCCTAAATGAATGGATTTTGTTCATTGTTTCTTTACTTTTTGACCTGTTTCCTCTGTTGGTACTCTCTAGAAATAGGTCTTCTATATAGTATCTGTCAGGTAGACTACGTCACAGTGACGAACATCACTGTGACTTTACATTCATGCTGCATTCTTGGGCAATGGGGAGACTCTGCTCATCTTGAGGATTTAAGGTGCTGGAGGCTCCATTTCAGCCTGTCCATCCCACATCACTGCTGTAAGGAAGAAAGAACATCGAGAATTGTGTCTACTCAGAAGAGAAATTTATCACCTTCACTATTGGCTAAGGCAAGGCACATGGCCATACCTAGATCAGACTCTATCATGTTGTTTGGAAGCAGGCTCAGAGTAAGTGGAAACTGCCCTGATGATCACAGTGTGATTATAGGTAATGATGGAGATTTGTGTGGACTTTTCCCTGAAGCGTTTAAAGTGATCTCAGTATTTATATCTAATCCACGATTAAGAGAGATAGGTAGGTTGCTGGTTTCACTACTCCTGGAGGAAGTGGAAGTGGAAGGACATAGGGAGGAAGAATTAGTGACTTACCTGAAGCCACGGAAGATCTGACACCTAGACCCTCAGATTTCTAATGTAGTATCTTTAGAGCCACATTCGCGAATGGCTGTCCTTAGTCTCTTCAGGAGTATCTCTCATTTTTTGAAATATCTTGATTCCAAGTCTCTGTGTGGTGATGGGTGAGTTTGCAGTTTAAGTGGATTTTTGGACCATTGGCCTTTTCTTTTGGAGCAACTCTGGGAGGCTAAATTGTGTAGACTAGAAAAAAGAAAACATGGATTAAAATGAGGCAGGGATGGGTTTAAATTTGAATTCCATCTCTCTACTGTTTGGCCTCAGGGAAGTAACTTGTCTGAGACTCAGTTTCTTCCTCTGAAAAATGAGGATAGTGTTTTCCACCTTGCAGGTTGTGGTGATGAAAGAGGAAAGGTTGTGGAAGGCATAGCACCATGCTGGGCATCCAGGAGAGGTTCTGTATGTGGGACAACATTACCTAATTCTTCAGTGCTTTGGTTGCCTACATTTTGAGCCCCAGAGCAGGCCCAGGAATATTGGGCCACTGTTCCCAAGCAAGGCTGATATTGTTTCAAGATAAACAACTTGGTTTCTGTCTGTTGTAAACTCCTCAACTTATTTTGCTAAAATATCATCAAGTCCTAAGTTCCTTCATACATTTCAGGGTATTTTTGTTTAGTCTTATTTTCTCCCCAATTCTTGGAACAGCTTTTAGGGCAACCCAGTAGTTATGGTATGGGCAAGGACGCACCAAGAAATTACTGAAGTCAAACAGCAGCTTCTAGAAACTACCTCATCAAAGTTCCAAGAAACTTTTAGATATTTAGTGCCAAGGAGCCTTCTCTTACTTGTGGGTGAACTCTTACAATGGGGAAGCAGAGAGGAGCTGCAGCCCCGAGCTGGCTGCCTTGTTGAAAAGCATAACTCTGCTCTGGGCAGAAGATGGTCTGGTCTTGCCTTCTCCATTAATAGGATGCCAACCTTTGCCAACTTCATCTGTTGTGGTTCGTGTGGGAGGGCTCACATGTTTCAATGGTGTTGTTGGGTGCTGTGGCGGTCTGATTTCACTCTGAGTTTCTATTTGCTTTACTTTCAAGGTGAATTGCAGTGAGGCTGTTTGGACCAAAGTCAGGAGGGTTTGGGAAAAAGAAAACAAAACATCACTTTGATTCAACAGTTGCTTAGTGAGTAGTTGCTGACCAGGAATCCCCTCCTTGTTTTGACTATTATAAGCCAAAAAAAAAAAAAGAAAATTCAAACTGGTTTATGAGCATAGATACCATCTCAGTGTTTTTAAGGCCCGCAAATAAATCTAATCTTTCAAAGTGTGTACCTGTTGGTAAAGAGATGAGATTTAAAATATATGTCACTTAGCAACTCAAAATCCAAACTAGTTAAAACCCCATCCCTTAGTCTTGATTTTAAATATCTCCCGTCCTCTCGTTTCTCCCTCTCACTTCCAGTTCTAGCTGCCTTCTTTCTTCTCTTCCTTTCTCTGAGATGCTGAAAAGAATTTATGTTTAGTAAGTCAACTCAAAATCTGGAAGGTTGATGCTTTTCTTTGAGATGCTTGAAATAATAATAGCAAAATATGATCTTTGCTCAACACTCCCTCCCCCACCTTTCTCTCCCACCTTTTTTTTTTTTTTTTGTAATATACTGGGAAGAAAAAAAAACTTTCCAAACACAGAACTTTATGGCCAGAGACAATCTGGCTGCTGGAATAAACAGTCTGCTCCCTCGTTTACCATTCCATCATGGGCTTAAATCCTGAGAAGCTCGCGGCTGCCCGCAATAGTTCTTGCTTGGCAGCAGGGAAGTCTGCCAACATCCCATCAGGCTTGTTTCTTAAGCAAAGTTGTATAAGTTAACAGGTTTTATTGTTGGGGGTAATCTGGGGTTGTTCTTACAGGAGGAAGGGACGAGGCCCCCAGAGTGTTTGCCAGCAACAGCCCTTGGCTTTACTCATTCCTGCTCCTCATTAATTTGTGTGAGCTCAGCTTGGATAACAAACTGTGGGGCAGGGGGATCCTATTCAGCCAGGCCTGGCCTTGGTAAGGCCTGTGAGCTAATTGCTTTAATTGAGTGGGAGGGGCTGCCTTCCTCTTGATTCTGTCCCTTCCCGGCCTTCTTTGGAGTGGAATGAATGGAGGCCCACTTTAGCTCCTGCTGGCAGTGTGGTGGCCGGCTGGGCCCTGGGATCCACTGCTGGGATCCGCATCTCACAACTGAGGCTCTGATCCTTCATTGTGTGAAGAGGTATTTCAGTGGTGCTCATTCTGCGCTTTGCTCTCTTGCTTTCCTTTTGGGTTGAGAAACAATCTTATCTAATTTATAACTGGGAAACAGCATTAAGGATGTGTTAGCGTTCTGGTCCGGATGGACAGATCATTTACAACTAGCACAATCTATTACCAATGCACGCTCTTTAGGACCTGCTATGCAATAGGCATGTAATGAAGCATAGGAAACATGGATTTCATTTCCAACCCCCAAAAGGAGAAAATTATTTTGAGGCGGAAGACTCACCCCAGGTGGGGGGCAAGGGGTAGGGGCTTTGGGGAAAAGGGGAAGGGTCTGTCTCTTTAAGACAGACTAGGAGGAAAACCAAAAGTCATCAACTTGGAAAGTAACAAATGAGAGCCCAGAGCTGTGGAGCTAATGTGCAAACTTGTTTCTGTCCTCTATGGCGCCATCATTTATTCAGGAGGTAGAAGCAGAAGACGGGGACTTGCATTTGCTTGATACTCAATTATACATTAGTGTACATCACTTGGCAATCTGTTCATATCAATTTAATTGGATTTTAATATTGCCTCTGATCTTGTTGTCCAATTAACAGTACTGGCTGGCAATAAAGCAGAACCACACACTATGTAACACCTTTGATCCCTGCCATATGGAGCTCTTCCATTGATTACCACATTTTCAAAAAATTTCACTCTCTCAATATGGGCTGTGATAAATGGGAGAAAAAGCACATCCCTGATGTGATAAAAATTTCACTTCAACTCGCAACTTCATTTATTTTGTTGACATTCGGCTCTGATTAAGAACAATAAAAAAATCATGCCCTGAATATCATATGCAAATACAACCCTGGGCATGAATCTAATCATGCCATGGGAGCATTACCATGACTAGCCTGGCATCGGCTCAATTTTTTTTAAAGTGACAGCATACACTTCTGGGCTAGCTGTGCAGAGTAGTCGCCACCGCTATGTCATTTAATAAACATCTGATGTTTTGATTCCCACCAAGGCATGGAGAAAGCATCTGAATTTCTGCCTTTTATTATGAGGCCTCTGTGTTCAGGTGATGCCTGGCATTGACCTTCCCTAGGGCTTCCTTGGTGGCTCAGAGGTTAAAGCGTCTGCCTGCAATGCAGGAGACCCAGGTTCGATCCCTGGGTTGGGAAGATGCCCTGGAGAAGGAAATGGCAACCCACTCCAGTATTCTTGCCTGGAGAATCCCATGGATGGAGGAGCCTGGTGGGCTACAGTTCATGGGGTTTCAAAGAGTCAGACACGACTGAGCGACTTCATTTCACTTACGGTGGCTCAATGGTGAAGAATCTACCTGCCAATGCAGGAGATGTGGGTTCAATCCCTGGGTTGGGAAGAGCACCTAAGGAAATGACAACCCACTCCAGTATTCTTGCCTGGAGAATTCCATGGACAGAGGAGCCTGGCAGGCTATAGTCTATGGGGTCACAAAATCGGAAAAGATTTAGTGATTAAACAATAACAACAACAACAACACCTGTTTCCTTACTTCTTGCTCTGGGAGAGCCAGGCAGCTGGGAGCTGGGATGGGGCAAGGTTCCTGGGTGACCCCTCAGGCTTCCACCTCTTTATGGGGCCCTGTCTCAGACTGGGTGGGGAGATGCAGCTTTGGTTTGGGAGGGGCTGCCATGCCAGGGACAGGACCTGCCTGCTCTGAGGAAGCTTGTGAATGCCTGTATGAGCCAGCTTCCTGTTTGCCCCTTGGAGTTATTCAAGCAATTACAGCTTAATGCCCTGGAGACACTCCCAAATGACAGGATTAGCCCCCAAGGGAAACAGGCTTCTGTTGTGAAGGATTACATCAATGTTCTAAAAGGCCCTTCCACAGCACTGAGGAACCACTGATCCTTTTCATGCCTTTGCAAGAAGGTTGCCCATGTCCAGGGCTGGGAAATGCCCGAGAGTCCCTGTCTGATTGTGGGCTCTGCCCTCATGCCCTTTCTCCTTGTCCTGCTCTGGGACAGGCTCCTGGATCATCTCTGTGCCTGTGCTGCTGGGTGTGACCAAGCTGGTACTGGGGAGTTAGACTGCCTGCCTTAGAGCAGGGCCCGCCACCCCAGTACTCACGGGGACGTGGGAGAGAAAGAGGGTGGACAAGGTGGCCATGCCCAATGGCAGATGCAGTCCGGAGCTGCCTGGAATCCTGACAACTTTGGAATGTGGGTGGGGGGCTAGCTTGTCTGTTACATATGTCATAAATTATTTCTTGACCATTAGCAGTGTTTCTGCCTCATAACTGTTCTTCAGGCATATTAAATCAGCGAGAAGGAAGAGCGTGCTAGGACATCTGGGGCTGCCAGATAATTCAGTTAATTTCTATTCCCTTGAACCTAGAGGTGTTAATTTGGAAGCACAACAGAAGAGTCTGAAGAATGCTAATACGTCATTTGAATGATTAATGCAATCAGGGGGATTGGGGGACCTCTGTTTACTCCTTAATTTTGACATGGTGCAGTAAGGAGGAGAGTGGCTGATTTTCCAAAGTTAAGGGCAAGTTGGTTTCATTTCAGTCACGTGGCCTGGGCTGGGGTTTGGGGAGCGGGGGTTACTCAGAAGGGCTGTATCAGGCGATGGGGGCCAGTTTTGTTCGTATAATGGCTACCGCCAGGAAAACAGATGAAATTGTTTGTGATCTGATGAGCTGTGTCCTCTTGGGTGAAGAAGCTCCCAGAAGCTGCTGGGAACAGCAAACAGAAGAAGAAAAAAGAAAGAAAGGAAAGAGACAGCCTGGAAAAACCGAGCTGAAAATAGGTGATAGCCTTATAATGTACATGTATTTTTATCTGACATTTCCAAATTGAGTGGCTTTCTTTAAGAGAAGGAAAATATTTCCAAACTTATTTAAATGGAACCTTATTAGGGAAAGCTTAGGACTGAGCAACTATTTAGAAATATATTTTGAGGAGAGACGCAAAGGAAGACCTTTAATTCTTAGCAGACTGTAGGCATTTTAAAGAAGTCTTGTGTCTATTTATTGTGCTGCCTGTGATTAGAGGCAGCTTATGACTGTGATAACAGGAAATTTCAAAGGGCACTTTCCCCCCACCAACCAGACACTGTACTATCTCCTTTTTAAAACAAAGAAGGTATTGTGAGAGTGAAAGGGATTTGGCCCCAAGCACTAAACAAATTCTAGAGAGCAGAAAAAACCCTGTAATTATGTTAATAGTAAATTAATGTTTTGCCATTTACCCATATCACCTCAGAATAGGTGTTGTTCAAAAGTACCTATTGGAAATATTCGGCAGACATGCTGGAGAAGGGGAGAAGTCAAAATGTTTAATTTTCTATAAAACCTTGTGTTTAATTTACAAACGGAGCTTTCCAGTACAGGAAATACTGTTTTCTTGGGGGTGCCACCCAGGAAACTGCTTCAGGAAGCTGGGACACGTGGCCACCCTCCTGAGAGTGTCTTGTGGTTTAGAGTTTCCTTGTGTGTCAATGAGCAGGATGGACAGTAGCAGATGGGCAAAGAAAAGGACCTTCCCATCTCAGAATTCTTTGACTCAGTGACCAGCTCGGCCATCTTGAGCCTATTGCACAGTGAATGTTGCCTCTCAATAACCTCTGTCTTTGGCTTTTAGTCTTAGATGACTCATAGATCTCAGTTTAAATAGAGCCCTGAGTTGAACAGACCTCAATTTTGATGTTCATGGGATCAGTTCATAGGAACTTCTTTATGCAAATCAAACACATAGATTGATAAACATTTATTAACTGTATATGCCATGAAATGTGCTGAGCCCTTTCTGGAACATAAGCTTTTTCTCAGTAAATTCTCAAAACAACCCTGAGAGGCAGGATTTATTACCCATATTTTACCAAAGAGGAAATTAACACTAAGTAACTTGCCTAAGGCCCCAGCTGAGGAAGTTAGGGGTATAGTTTCTGAACAGGCTGTTCTAGGGACGATTGTGAAGTAGACAGTTCCCTTGATACCCTAGACACCTTCTCTTGTATATTTTCCCTCTTTTAGTGATGTTTCCGCTATCCTTTAGGCATCCAGTTATGTATTATGCTCTGTATTTTCATCAAAACCTACATTGTTTAGTATGAATTTAAACCCAAGTCAGAAACTGTGCTAGGCTTTTTTTTTAAACACATGATTTTTCTTGATTAATTCTCAAGGGATCTCAGTATTTAAAATTTTATAGCTAATAATGGAATAAAATATTCTACCTGCCTTAGTGGCTGAGGCATTAATGAGTAGGAACAATTAGGGTAGATTTGCCTTAATCTTTCAAGTAAAGTAAATGTTGGCTTTTTCTGCCATATACTAGCTAGAAGCACTCTAGAAACCAGCGTTTCTGATAAGCCTGACTATGGACAATGGAAATTGTTTTAAATAAAGCACTAGACTAGGAATGAGCAAGCCTGGATTTCAATCCTCTGTCACTAAAGTGTGTTTTGGGGCAGACAAGACTGGAAAATAAAAGGATTGGATCGTAGCAATGCCCCCTCTACACCTCCTCATCCATAACAGACATTATTAATTAATCTTGGGGTGTATCTGATCAAGTTTGAATGCCATTTGGAATCTATCTCTACCAATCCTCCAAGCAGGATTACTTATCACTTGCAGTTGGCGCTGAAGACGAAACCTATTGCCACCCAATGGCTAGATGGTATCCAACATTTCTTCCAATTAAGAATTCTGTTAGATCTTCAATGGAGGGAAGTAGACTAGGTGCATGCTTTCCAAACCTGTCTGAGCAGAAGCACTGGGGGCTTTGTAAATTCACCTCTTCAGTCATATTCTCTAGGAGAGGAGTTTGAGAATCTGTATTTATCTAAAGCTTCTCTGGTGATTTTGATATAGCCAATCTATAGACTGGCATTTGGGCCCTGCCACTTTAGATGATGTGATTCAGAGTTTTGTTTATTTTAATAATGAGAATTTTCAAGTTGAAATCATTGGTGGTTCTAGCAGAGCTTCAAAATTTTTTTGGATGAATTTCTACTTTTAAGTTTGCTTTCCGTCTTCAGTCTTCTGAAGAGTGCTTTGGAGTACAACCCACATCTGGACTTGTAGTGTTCTGCTGACTGGGTTCAAGTATTAGACACGCAGACTTATCAGCTGTGTGGCCTTGAACAAGTCATTTAACATAGGCAAGTGATTTAATCTTATCTTCCCTAAAACCAACATCAGAATACATACCTGGTATTGTTGTTGAAATTCTAAGATTGATATTGTGAATATCAGTTATTGAGCACCCACCATGGACCAGATAGTATAAATTCAAGTCTAAATGGAAGAAGAATAAATAGAAACATGGCTTCTGAATGTCTTCTAAACCAGTGTTTTGCTTTTCTTACCACAATCTCTGGGTTATAATTAGGCACATAGGTATACACAGACAACTGAAACAAAAGTTTCTCAAAAAATATTTGTCCTTGCTGTGTGTAATACTGTTTACGATTTCCCATTTAATTCTATTAAACCCTGCACATTAATGCCTTGTGCATTAATCTGACCATGACCCTGCACATTAATGTCATAGACCACTTAAGGGTCATTAGCTGTACTACTAGACCACTCTCTTCCCAAATTGATCTGATTATGACCATCCACCTTCTGTGTATATACTATTTCTAGTGATGGGAAACTCTTTGAAGCCAGGAAAAATATCTCTCAATTCGCTCTGTGTTCATGCTATGCTAAGTCATTTCAGTTGTTTCTGACTCTGTGAGTCTATGGATTGTAGCCTGCCAGGCTACTCTGTCTGTGGGGATTCTGCAGGCAAGAATACTGTAGAGGGTTGCCATGCCCTCCCCTCCAGGGGAGTCTTCCTGACCCAGGGATTGAACCTGTGCCTCTTATGACTCCTGCATTGGCAAGCAGGTTCTTTACCACCAGTGCCACTTGGGAAGCCTCCAATTCACTCTAGCTAATATTAATTGAACATTGACTATTAACAAAGCAGTCAACTATTTCCATACTGCTGTTTTATCTAAAGGCCTGCACACTGAGTACCCGGAATGCTGATTGGTTTCCCACCATGCTCTTAGCTAATCCTTGGCTATCCAGGGCCTACTCTGGTACTGCTGTCTATTCTGGACTATGAAGTCCTCATTCCTGTCAAAGCTCAGCTATCACGTGACCTAGTGTGGATAAGTTAATTACAGCCAGGAGGTTCCTGACTGACAGTGATGGATGTTGCCTTGCAATTTAAATAGTAACCTTTGGAGACTAAAATGAGAAATTATCTTATTAGACAAAGCTAGTAAAGAGAGAATTTTTGTCATGACAGAATCTTGGAGCCATTTAAAACTTTCTATTCTTGGGCATCAGGACCAAGAAGTTAGACATGAGTATGTAGTTGTACGTTGGGCCCAAACTGGACTTGCGTTGTATTCTGTCATGAACATATCAAAGTATAAGGGATGCTTCCGTGAAGCTTCCGTTTTCATTTAGAGGGCAGAAGTGACAATTCACATATGCATTCTAAAGTGTGAGGCCTGACCAAGAATAAATTCTTGGATGAGGGCTGCATTAGTAAACACATTCATGCTGTGGTCCATGGGGTCGCAAATAGTCGAAGATGACTGAGCGACTGAACAACATGATTCACGTTTGAGGCAATGACAATGCACTTATGTCGGGAAGCACCATGCCTGAAACTCAGATTTGTGTCATCAGGGCTGGATTTCTTCATATTGATTAAACTGATTGCTGATTGAATTAGCTATATTGCCAGTGAAGAACTGATCCAAAAGAATTTCTGATTTAAAAGAGAACAAATATTAGTTTGCTGATTTGATTTGAAATGCACATGGATGTCCTTGTTAAGCCATAGGGAGGTTTATGTTGCTCTCTTCCTGGGGGTAGAGTGTAATAATCACAAGATTAACTCTTTAAATCTGCCGTAATATTGCAAAAACTGAGGATACATGAGGAGGAAAAGGAAAAACACACATGTATTGACACAAAGTGCATAAGGGAAATGGCAGAGAGGGAAGGCGGAAGGGGAAGAGAGAGACAGAGCAAGAGAGGGAGGAGTTATAAATGATTCCTTGAGAGACATGATGAAACCTAGGGATTAACTAGGCTGAACACCAACAAGTGTGTACCATTACCTGGTATATTTGACTAGAATGCTGGTAATGATAAAAAAAAGTTTCTGATTTAAGGATCAGCCAGTTGAGGGACCTTAAACCAGTTAATTGACCTCTTGGAACCAGTTTCCTTCTTTAGAAAGTAGAAGGGTTAGTTGACAAAGTTTCTTTTTGACGCCTTTCTGCCACTTGAAAGTGCTATTATTCTAGGGATTTGTGCAAGTTACACATCAATGAAACATTACAATGGCTTCTAAGCAATGGCTTCTAAATTCATAAATTTATTCATTCAACAAATATTGAGTAAGGGCCTACTAGCACTTTAGTTCCTCCACAAAGTCACAAAAGTTTCTCAGCTGTGTTCCCTACTACTTGGCCTTTACACTTTTCTGAGCTCAATCAAAACTCGGGTCATAGCGGGCTAAGGATAGATTTTGTCTCAGGAAGGTGGCGGGGTTGTTTCAGGACTCAATGCCAAGCCTACTTCAGGCTACAGACTGCAGACATTCTGCTTTCTTTTTCTTCAGAGAGCAGTAGCCAGAAAGGATCTTCCTGCTGGCTTCCATGGGGCAGCTGTTGACTGATTGGTGAGAGGCGAAGAGAGGGCGGAAGGAAGAGGGAGGAAGGAGAGGCAGGTCATCCTTCCCAGGGGCCAATCAGCCATGTACATCAAAAACAAACAATGACATCAGTAAACCCTGGTCTTACTAATATAAGGAAATAAGATTCTTAGGTACTTTGAAACTCATCCTTTGGGGTCAGCAAGTCAGAAGTAGAGGAAGAAGATCTCAGTGGGGGAACTGATTATAAGACATAAAATAATATGTATCTATATGGGAGAAAATGCTGAAGAAATAAATGTGAAGATGCAGCATGAAATTCTTAAGCAAAAACGGAAAGAAGAAAGATCATGTCAGGCCAGCTGAGCTCACAGCCTTTCTCATTGATTTTGCTGCATATTTTAGGATACTGTTGCCTTAGTATTTATTGCCTGTTGACTTAGTATTTATTTTTCCATTGTCTAATTTTACCCCCTAACTGGTAATACAGAAACTTATCAACTTTTTTAGAACCAATGAATTGTAGGATGAAATATGGAATAAATATTGTCACGTTGAGGTAATATAAAATTACAAATATACATAAAAGGGTTATTTTAATTATCACCTTAGTGACAAGTAGACACGATGATAAGTTTGAGTTTCTTAAAACTTGAACCCTTTGTTTGTTAGGAAAAAAGTTATAGATAATCAAGTTTACATAATTTATTTAATTTTTAAAATTTTTAATAAATCCATTCAGTTCAGTCGCTCAGTCGTGTCCGACTCTTTGTGACCCCATGGACTGCAGCACCCCAGGCTTCCCTGTCCATCATCAACTCCTAGAGTTTGCTCAAACTCATGTCCATCAAGTCAGTGATACCATCCGACCATTTAACCCTCTGTTGTCCCCTTCTCTTCCTGCCTTCAATCTTTCTGAGCATCAGCATCTTTTCCAGTGAGTCAGTTCTTTGCATCAGGTGGCCAAAGTATTGGAGTTTCACCTTCAGCATCAGTCCTTCCAATGGATGTTCAGAACTGATTTCCTTTAGGATTGACTGGTTTGATCTTCTTGCTGTCCAAGGGACTCTCAAGAGTCTTCTCCTATACCACAGTTCGAAGGCATCAATTCTTTGGCACTCAGCTTTCTTTATAGTCCAACTCTCACATCCATACATGACTAATCGAAAAACCATAGATTTAGAGGTAAAGATATACATATACAGAAAAGTACACAATCATATATTAAACATTTCTAAAAAATAGATTTTATTTTTTAGAACAGTTTTAGATTTTCAGGAAAATTGGGAAGATAATACAGAGCGTTCTTGTATATCCCACACCTAGTTTTCCTTGTTAACATCTTATATTAGTATGATATGTTTGTTATAATAATTGAGCCAGTATTGATGTATTCTTATTAACTAAAGTCTAAAGTCTATACTTTATTCATACTTTCTTACTTTTAATATCATGTCCTTTTTCTGTTCTAGGGTCTCACCCGGGATAACCACCACACAATTAGTTATGTCTCCTTGGACTCCTCTTCTCTGTGGCAGGTTCTCAGAACTTTCTTGTTTTGAATGACCTGGACAATTTTGGTCAGGTGTGTTGGGGAATACCCCTCATTAAGAATTTGTCTGATGCTTTTCTCACAGTTGGACTGAGGTTATTATAGTTTTCTGGAAAGAACATCACAGAGGTAAATTGCCATTTTCATCACATCACATCACATCATATCACATCACATCAAGGGTATATACTATCAACATAATTTAATCACTCGATATTGACCTTGGTCACCTGGTTGAAGTAATACTTGTTTAATTTCTCCACTGTAAAATTACTCCCTGCCCCTTTCTATATTGTCCTCTTTGGAAGTCACTATGTGAAATCTATATTAAAGGAATGGGGAACTATGCTGTATGTGCTTGAGGTGGGGAGTATTTATAAATAATTTGGAATTCTTTTGCATAGGAGATTTACATATTATATCCAGTTTGGTTATTTAGTATGTACTCATGTATTTTCTACTTTGGTTTATGATCCAATACTACTTTATTTTGTTTTTCAAAGTACTTTAATTTTGGCCACTGGGAGCTCTTTTAGTTGACGCCTGTGTTCCTGTGACATAGCCTCAGCATTTTAAAATGTCACCTCTACCCTAGCGTGTCCCTACTTTTTGACACTACCAGGTACTCCAGACTTGTGTATTTCCTGCTCCATTCATAGAATTGAGCTTTTCTCCAAGGACCTCTGTTTCCATTTATTGGAGAATGGTATTAAAAGCCAAGATCTGTATGGTAGATAAACTCATTGCTACTATGGTGATGTTTTTCCTAGGCTCTCTCAGCTGGCAGGGCAAGGAAATATATATGCACATACAAATCCATGTATGTATGCATACATCTATATATATTTCTAAGTGTAACCATCTATATCTATATTAGGTTAAACTTAAGTTTATATTGATGTCTGTAACTCTAATTCATTGCCACATGGATCATTCTAGCATTCTTCTTTGCTTATCTGTTATATACTCACTCCAACAGCGACAAACCTGACTCCCACCATTTGCCATCCTTTTACTTAATTGTTCAATTCCTGTATGCATGTATAGTCATATCAGAATTATTAACACTTATTCCTGTGGAACACAGCATTATCAACTAGAGTACAATGCTTATATACAGTTCCTTTTGGCCTTTAGTCTTCAAAGTTCCACTCATTTCCAGAGTTACTTGGGTCAGTAACCTTTCCTTCTGCCTCCTTCAGTGATGTTGTTTCATGCATTTGTCATACAGTTAGATTCTTTTCTTTATATTCCTTTGTCTGTATTCCATCCTTGGGATCACCCAACTTCCTGTATGATTTTTAAAATTCTACATACATTAAATTTCATACTTTGTGCTTTAAAAGTCTATACATTTTGACATATGTCATGTATCCATTGTTACATTATGTAGTAAGAGTTACAGCCCTAAAAATTGCCCTGTGCTTCCCCTATTTAGCACACTCCTCTTCCTCTGAACTCCTGGCAACCAGCGATCATTTTACTGTTTTCGCAGATTTGCCTTTTCCAGAATGTCATATAATTGGAATCATACAGTATGTAGCCTTTTCAGACTGGCTCTTGTACTTAGCACTATGCTTCCAAGTTTCATTCATGTCTTTTGTGGTTTGATGCTCATTTATTTTTATTGCTGAATTGGCATATCACAGTTTATTCGTTTACCTATTGAGGGCATCTTGGTTGTTTCCAGTTTTGGGGGATTGTGAATAATGTTGTTATAAACATTTGAGTACAGGTGTTGGTGTGGGCTTAAGTTTTCAAATCAGTTTGGAAAATATCTAGGAACATCATTGCTGAATTGTATGATAAGACTATGTTCAGCTTTATAAGATACTGCCAAACTGTCTTCTGCAGTGACTGAAACTTTTTGCATCCCTATTAATAATGAATGAGGGCTCCTGTTGCTTTATATCTTTGCTACCATTGATATTATCAGTTCTTTTAGTCATCCTAATAGGTATTTAGTGGTGTCTTATTGTTGTTTTAATATGTAATTCTCTATTGATATATGATGTTGAACATCTTTTTGTATGCTTATTTGCCATCTGCATTTCTTCTTTGCTGAGGTATCCAGAACTTAGGTTCATTTTTAAATTGTATTTTTTACTTATTGTTGAGTTTTAAGAGTTTTTGTACATTTTGGATACCAGTCCTTTATCAGATATGTATTTTGCAGATATTTTCTTCCAGCCTGTGATTTGTGTATTGATTCCCTTAATGATGTCTTACACAAAGCAGAAATTTTAAATTTTAATGAAATACAACTGTTCTTTCATAGACTGTTGTTTTGGTTCTATGTAAAAACTCATTGCCAAACCTGAGAGCACCTAGATTTTTCTCCTGTGTTTTCTTCTGGAAGTGTTATAGTTTTCAGTTTTATATTTAGGTCTATGATTCATTTTGAGTTAATTTTTATTAAAGGTAGTCAGTCTATGTCTGGATTTAATTTAATATTTGAATGTCCAACTGTTCAGCGCCATTAGTTGAAATACTTTTTCCATTGGGTTATGTTTGTTCTTTTTCTCAAAGGTCAATCAGCTAGATTTGTTTGGGTCAATTCTGGACTTCCTATTGTGTTTTATTGGTCTGTGTATCTATTCTTTTGCCTGAACTACACTGTCTTGATTACTGTAGGTTTATAGTGAATCCTCTACTTTGTTATTATTCTTAGTACTGTATTGGTTTTTCCAGGTCTTTGCCTTCCCATATAAACTTTAGATTCATTTTGTCATTATCTATAAAATAGCTTATTGTGGTTTTGGTTGGGATGTGTTGAATCTGTAGATCAAGTTGGGAATAATTGGACCATGAACACAGAATGCCTGGCAATTAATTTAGGTCTTTTTTGATTTCTTTTATCAGAATTCTGCATAAAACTTATTTTTTCAGATGCGTTTTTTGCATTTATTGTCAAGACTATATGAGTTTTCCTCATTAGCCTGTTGATGTGGAGGATTACCTAATTGATTCTTGACTGTTGAACCAGTCTTGTTTACCCAGAGTAAATCCCACTTGGTTATGGGTTTAAAAAATTAAATTAAAAAATAATTAAAATTATTTTTATACATTTTTGAATTTGATTTTCTAATATTTGGGGGAGGATTATTGCATCTAGGTTCATGTGAGATATTGATTTATAGTTTTTCTTTCTTGTAATGTTTTTATTTGGTTTCAGTATAAGGGTAATGCTGGCTTCACAGAATGAGTTAGGAAGTCTTCCCTCTGCTTCTTATTTTCTGAAAAGATTGTGAAAAATTGGTATAATTTCTTCTTTAAATGTTTGGTAGAATATTTGGTGAAACCAGCAGGCCATTCGGCTTCCTTTTTGGGAAGATTTATTAACTATTTCTTTATAAAATATTGGACTACCCAGATTACCTGTTTCTCCTTGTGTAGGTAGGCTTTATTATCTTCTGTCTTTCAAGGAATTGTTCTATTTTATCTAAATTATCAAATTTGTTGGCATGGAGTTGTTCAAAGTATTCCTTTATTAAACTTTAATGCCCATGCAATTAGGAGTGATAACCCCTCTTTCATTTCCATTGTAATTTGTGTCTTCTCCCTTTTTTTGTTAGTCAAACTGGTAGATTTTTAATAAGTTTATTAGTCTTTTCAAAGAAAAAGCTTTTGGTTTCATTGACTTTCTTTATTATTTAACTGTTCTCAAGTTCATTGACTTCTGCTTGCATTTCTAAAGATTTCTTTTTTTCCACTTGTTTTAGGCTTAAATGCTCTTCATTCTCTACTTCCCTAAGATGGAAGCTTATATTACTGATTTCAGATGTTCCTTCTTTTCTAATATGTGTATTCTGTGCTGTAAATTTGCCTCTAAGTACTGCTTTTGCTGCAGCCCACAAATTTTAAAAAGTTGTATTTTCATTTAGATCAAAATATGTTTTATCTTGAGACATCTTTTTTGACTCATATCTTACTTAGAAGTGAATTGTTTAAACTCTCAGTATTTGTGGATTTTCTGGCTATCTTTATTCTCTGATTTCTAGTTTAATTCTATTGTAGTCTGAGGACATATTTTATGTGATTTCTGTCCCTTTAAATTTGTGATAGTATGTTTTATGGTCCAGAAAGTGATTTCTCTTTATGAATGTTCCATGAGAGCTTGAGAAGAATATGTGTTCAGATGTTTTGGAGTCAAGTATTCTATAAATGTCAGTTATATCAAATTGATTATAGTGTTGCTTAGGTCAACTATATCCTTACTTATTTTATGATTCCTTGATTTATCAAGTGAAAAAGCATGTTTGAAGTCTCCAACTATAATAGTGGATTTGTCTCTTTTTTTTATGATTCTATCAATTCTATCTCAAGCATTTTGACACTGTTGTTAGGTACATGGATATTAAGGATTGTCTTGTCTTCTTGGAAAATTAGCTCTGTTATCAGTGTGAAATATCCTCTTAATCCCTGATAATTTCTTTTATTCTGAGGTCTACTTTGTCTGGAATTATTATAGTTACTGAAGCTTTGTTCTACATTAACGGTTATCATGGTAGATATTTCTTCCTTTACCTTTAACCTACTTGAGTTTTTATTTATATCAAAAGTGGTTTTGTAGACAGTCTATAGTTTTGTGTTTCTTAAAAAATCTACTCTGACAATCTTGTTTTTCAACTGGTATATTAAGATCAATATTCACATTTAAAATACTTATTGATACAGGTGGAATTGACTTCTATTTGTTCCACTTGTTTATTACTTGTTTTCTCCCTCTCTTTTTCAGCCTTTTCTTGTTTTGATTGTATTTTATATGACTCATTTTGTTTTCTCTTTGAGCTTATTATTTTACCTCTCTGATTCATTTTATTTTTTCTCTTTTTTCTTAAAGGTATTTCAATTATTACCTTTAAACATGTTTTTTTTCCCCCTAGAGTTTGCAATACACTTTTACAACTAATATAAGTTTATGTCAAACATCATTATACAACTTCATGTATAATGTAGATACCACATAACAGAGTATCCCCAATTCTTCCCTTCCATCCTTTATGACATTCCAGTTGCTTATTTTATTTATCCATATGCTACAATCACCCAATACATTGTTACTATTATTAGTTCAAACAAATGGTGTATTTTAGATCAGTTAAGAATAAGTAAAATAACAATCACCTTACATTTAAAAATTTCATCTCCTATATTCTTCCTTTTGGTCTTCCCTTGTGGCTCAGACAGTAAAGAGTCTGCCTGCAATGCAGGAGACCCAAGTTCCATCCCTGGGTTGGGAAGATCCCTTGGAGAAGGAAATGGCAACCCACTCCAGTAATCTTACCTGGAGAATCTTACCATGGACAGAGGAGACTGGCAGCCTACAGTCCATGGGGTCACAAAGAGTCAGGCGCAACTGAGTGACTAACATTTTCACTTTCTTTCACTCTTCCTTTTATTATATAGTTCTGAGTTCATGACCTATATAATTTTTCTTCTCCATAAAGAATATCTTTTAATATTTCTTAGAGGAGAGGTTTGGCAGTGAATTCTCTCAGTTTTTTTGTTTGTCTGAGTGTTTGTTTCTCCTTCACTTTTGAAAGAAAATTTTGTTGGACGTGTAATTCAAGTTTGGTGTTTTCTTTCCACACTTTAAATACTTCACTCCATTCTCTTCTAGCATACATGGCTTTTGATGAGAAGCATGTTGTTATTCTTTTAAATCTTGTCCTGTTCCTCTACAGGTAAGGTTTTTTGTTTTGTTTTGTTTTTTAAGTTTTTTTCCTATTGTCTTTGGCTTTCTTCAGTTTGAATATGATATATCTTAGATGTAGAGTTTTTTTTTTTTTAAATTTATTCTGTTTGGTATTTGCTGAGGTTTCTGATCTGTAGTTTAGTCATTAATTTTGTTTAATTCTTGTTCATTATTATAGTAGTTCACCTTTATCAGCAGTTTTGCCTTCTGTGGTTTCAGTTACTTGTGGTCAACTGCCGTCCAAAAATATTAAAAGGAAAATTCCAAAAATAAACAGTTCATAAGTTTTCAGTTGCACTCTTCTGAGTGTGAAGATATCTTATGCTGCCCTGTTGTGTCCTACCTGGGATGGGAATCATCTTTTGACCAGCATGTCCCACCCATTGGTCCCTTCATAATTTTCTTGGTTATCAGAGTGACTGTCATGGTGTCATTGTGCTTGTGTTCAGGTAACCCCTATTTTAGTTAATAATGAGTCCAAAGTGCTTGAGTAGCAATGTTGGCAATTTGGATATGCTAAAGAAAAGCTGTAATATACTCCCTTTAAGTGAAAAAGTGAAAGTTCTTGGCTTAATAAGGAGAGAAAAAAAAATAGTATGCTGAGGTTGCTAAGCCTTATGGTAAAGATGAATCTTCTCTCTGTGAAATTGTGAAGAAGGAAAAAGAAATCTGTGCTAGTTTTACCATTGCACCTAAATGGCAAAAGTTATGGCCACAGTGTATAGTACTTAGTTACTATAGAAAAGGCATTAAATTGTACAATATTATATTTAGAGAGAGAGGGAGAGCTACCACATTCTCATAACTTTTATTATAGTATATTGTATAATTGTTCCATTTGGTTAGTTATTGTTGTTAATCTCTTAATTGCCTAATTTATAAAGTAAACTTTATTATAGGTATGTATGTATAAGAAAAACATGATAGACCCATATAGGGTTTGGTATTGTCCATGGCTTCAGGCATTTACTGAGGGTCTTAGAACATATTCTATGAACTGATGTACTTCAGATATTTCTTCTGTTTCATTTTCTCTTTCTTCTCCTTCTGAAATTCCAATTATGCTTACGTTACACTTTTTAAAATTGTCCCACAGTTTTGGATATTCTGTTTTTATCATTCTTTATTCTCTTTGTATTTCAATCTGGGAAGTTTCTGTTGACACTTCTTTAAACTCACTGATTCTTTCCTCAGCCATATCTAGTCTAATGATGGGCCCATCAAAGGCATTCTTCAT
Source organism: Cervus elaphus (assembly GCF_910594005.1). NCBI lineage: Eukaryota > Metazoa > Chordata > Mammalia > Artiodactyla > Cervidae > Cervus > Cervus elaphus. The sequence continues at coordinate 61,664,961 of NC_057825.1, forward strand.
TCCTGTTCAGCACTTTTGCTTTGTAGCATTTATTTTTTATTCTCTCTTAGAGTTTCTGTCTCTTTGCTTACCTTGCCCATCTGTTCTTGCATGTTGTTTGCTTTTTCCATTGGCACCCTTAAAATATTAATCATAGTTATTTTTAATTCTCTGTCTGATAATTTCACAATCTGTTTCATATCTCAGTCTTGTTCTGATTCTTGCTTTATCTCTTCATACTATTTTTTCCCATTGCTTTTTTTTAGGATATCTTATAATTTGTTAAAAGTTAGATGTGATGTATTGGGTAATAAGAACTTGGGCGAAAGGCCTTTGGTGGCTTCCCAGGTGGCTCAGTGGTAAAAAATCCACCTGCCAATGCAGGAGACTCAGGAGATGCATGTTCAATTCCTGGGTTGGAAAGATCCCCTGGAGGAGGAAATGGCAATCTACTCCAGTATTCTTACCTGGAAAATCTCATGGACAGAGGAGCCTGGTGGGCTACAGTCCATGGTGTTGCAAAGAGTTGGACATGACTGAGCATCCACACACACATGTAAAAGGCCTTTAGTGTGAGATTTTAAGTTAACCTAGCCTAGAGCTGGGTGATGCTGTAGCTTTAGGTACCAAGAGGCTTAAATTTCTCTGGTGTACTTGTGTTTGTTTCTCCTGTTTTGGAGCAGGGAGGGGGCTTTGCTTAGAATTCCTACTCAAGTAGAGTATGTGCATAGACACTCTTTCAACAGTAATCCACTGTTATTCTGGAGTCTTCCTGATATGGTGGCAAGATGTGTGGGGGAGTGTTCTATAATGTTATGATAAAATATTAGTCTTTTAGTGGACCTGTATCTCTGGGCCTTTGCAGATGTGTTTTAATTTCTTTCTTTCTTAGGTGAGACAGGAAGGCTCAGGGTGCTGGTGTTGGATAACTGACCTTTCCCGTATATGGGATAAAGCTATATGAAGAGTAAGGAAAAGTCTTTCCTAGAGAATAGGCCTTTGTAGGGAGAAAAACCTTGACATGTTCCACCTTCTTTTCCCATAACTTTTAGGGTCTTCACTGTGAGAACCTGCTGGGGGTCCTAGAAGTAAAACCCACAAAACCTTGGGGGTCTGAGACTGTGGCCCACAAAACTTTCTCACTCTCCTGCTAGTTCACATTCAGCCTCCAGCAGTTTTGTCAAAATTATCCTGTAATTGTTTCTTTTAGCTGTGGCCCTATTGATTTCTGCTCCAGGTAGGCCGATCTTGGCTATGACTCTGTTTTCATCTATAAAGGTTTGAGTTTAGACTGTTTCAGATGCACAAAAAATATGATTACAAAATAATCTTGTGGTCATAAATTTAAATAAAATTTTTTGTGGCTGTAAATGTATTTTGTCTTGATAAGCCAAAGTGATAATGCGGTAAATCAAAACTATTAAAAACTCATTGAGAAAATTCTAAACTTTCATAAGACTAGTGAATTTCTAGCCACCATTTATCAAAGAAAGGACCTGATGCCATTGGATTAACCAGCAGCTCAAACAACTGTGTTACGATCAATGGTGGTATGCTTAATGAAAAATTGTGTCTCCTAAAAAGCAGTCAGTTGATTGTACCCAATGAATGTTACAGAAACTTAATACAATAGAATTGTCTGTGCTCTACAAAAAGTCATAATTCTCTCTAATTCTTTCTCAAATGAGGCAGAGCACACCTAAATAAATAGTAAGATAAATTAGAATGTTTTTGGGTCATATATTCTTAAGTGAAAAAAGGATTGGCCTGTTAATTTATTCTATTAAAGTTGGAACTTTTTACTGGTGTCCTGTTAGCTAGAAAAAGTCAGTGCCATTTAAGCAGGCTTCATGTGGTCTTCATGTGAATAGCACTCACCACCCCTCCCACCCCCCAGTTACTGTCTCTCATGAGTCCCCATCATACAGTCACAGAACTAGAAGGAGACCCACGGAATATAAAGGGACACATTAGCATGTAAAGGCTGGTGCCTGCCCATCTGCAGAGGAAAGGTCACAAAGAAGATATTTGCAATGAGGGAACAGCAAGTTGTGACCATTCGCCAGATCTGTACCTGTCAGACAGAGGTTGACACCTGTGACAGGTACATTCTGGTTTCCACGTGCCTGTGCAGAGTCAGACGTGCTCACAGCAGCATGGCAGCCAAGTGTCAAGTGCCGCACTTCTCAGCATGGAGACACTCAGAAACCCAGGCTGGCAGAGGAGCTCAGGTTCAGCCTCTCCAAGGGTGCACCATGCAGGAAAGCCAGACCAGGAGAGGGTTCTGTTAAGCCCTGTCTGACAACAGGTACAGGAGTCGTGCATGCTGACGTGCTTCATCCTGGTGCTTCACACTCTGGCTTCTCCCTCACCTGGCCTCGCATGGTGGAGGGACAGCCAGAGTGGCTTCTTGTCCCCTTGCTGTTTGTTCCAGGTGGGGTTTAGTGAGAGGGAAGACAGGGGATAATTGTGGAGCAGAAATGAAGGTTGTGTGTAGAATTAAACTGAGCCTGCAAACTCAGGCTACAAATCATCTGATAAACTAGATCATTCCTTGAGATTTCAGAGTTTCCACAAAGAGAGTATGGTGATAAAAAAAAAAAAATCTAGAATCTTTAAACCAGAAACTAGGTCTTGGTGGGCACTTTTTCATGTGGAGACTTCAGATAGACCCTTAGGAAGTGACTTTCCCAGGACCAGAGGTACTCCTTAAGAGAAGGAAGGCGCTTTCACCCCCTTAGGTGTGACTCTGGGCCTTTAGGAGTACCCTCAACATTACCTTGGGCCTGGAAATGGTGGGGGGCTGACATCCTAGTTCCAGAGGCTGATGTTTTTCTCCCAGCGTGGCATTGCAGGGATCCATGCACATTCTCTTGTGACCTTTCTCATGACCCAGAATGGGTGTGAGATGTCCTCGGGACAGGAACGTGGTCTCAAACTTCTGCACCTGAGACACTGGCTGTGTTCTTAGCAGGGAGCCAAGCAGGGCAGGTAGGAGAAGGCGTGGCCTGACTCCCTACAGAACTGCCTTTACTGAAATGTTCTGTAGGAGAGCTGACTTAACGGCTCTGTGCAATGTGCGCTTAGTCTCTTATTCTGGGGATGTCAGATGTAGTGTTGTTATTTCATTTGATGTTTTTCTTTTTAATTTCGTGGACATAATGAATCTGATACATTACTTTTTTTTCACTCCCTCCCTCTCTTCTCTCCTGCATCTCCCCTCCTTTTCTTTTTTGTTAGAAAGTTCAGAACTTCCAACCTGTGGCCTACCAGACATAAAAGCATATGTCGTTAGGGTACACATTTTTCCTGGCTTCATATTTTATCCCTTTCATCATCTAGGATAGCCAACTTCTGTCCTTTTTAGAGGAAGGCCAGTATGAATACCCAAATTGGTAAATGAGCTTCCTCACCCAGACATTGAGCTGGGACATAAGTTTTTCGTAATGGGCTCTGAAAACTTGGCTAGAGCAGAGTGTAAACTTTGGTGGACTCAAAAGGCTCGAGGGTCTGATTTATGAAGACGTGAGAGGTAAGGCCTGGTGGGACTCTGACCCACTGACTTGGACATACTCATTTTTCCAAGTGGTTTAGGGAACATGGAATTTTGATGTCAGAAAGACATCTGTTGTGTTTCTGGTAGGTCCTGGTGTCCTTACCAGTAAAATGGAAATAGGAACCTCGATATGGTTGTTCTGAGTGTTTAATTGAAGAGTCTCTGCAGCACCCAGCATGTTGTTTCCTCCTCCTATTGGGATAAATATGTTTGGAACGTCCCTGCTCTTTCCAACCTCTGGATGTTGGTACCTTCCTTTGTAACAATCCTGGCACCCCGGGGCTTGGCCGGAAATTCAGCTTGTGTTCGAGCCTGTTTAAGGGGCTTTGGCTTTCATCTTCAGGGGCTAAATGCCAGTGGCTGCTTTTAATGAAACCAAATCCTTCCTAGTTCTGTGTGATTTGGGGATTTGCTTCCTCAGCCTGGGCGGCAGTCAGATACATTCTGTTTTCTTTATTTTCTGAGTGACCCCAGAGCACTTTGTGATTCTAAAACTGACCTACTGGGAGAAACAAAATAAACTCTTCCATTCCATCTTCTCTTTCTCCCAACATGTTTGGGAATGATCTGACTTAATATACCTCCCCTCCAGCTTGCTGGCTGTGGAGTGATAACAGCTAACATAAGTACATTCATCATTTACACATTCTGGGCAGACTCTGCTGTTCATCCTAGACAAACTGATACCTTCTCTAGCAATTGGTGGCTCGGGAGTCAAACACAGAAGAGAGAAGTAAAATCACTGAAAAAACCAACCAAACAAAAATATTAAATCTTTTAGTCCCCAGGGAATATGTATCCCATCTCCATTCCTCATCAATAAATTATAATCTCTTCACTTCAGAAATTGGCTGTTGGTATATAGCACAATAAATCCTTGATTTGGTGCTTTCTGGTGGAATGATTTTGGGGAGACGATGGTTTGTAATGAAAACAGTGAGGTTTATATATTGGTTAACTTCTGACGTTTCTTTTTTCTCTTTGGGCCAAAAGCAAGAATGCCTTCTGAAAAGGGGGATTGGCTGAAAAGAGAAGGGAGAAGACAGCCATCTATAAGTCAAGAACAGAAGCTTCAGAAGAAACCAATTTCGTCAACACCTTGGTGTTGGACACCCAGCCTCTTGAACTGTGAGGAAATAAATTCGCTAAGCCACCAAGCCTGTGGCATTTTGATAGGGCATCCTTAGCCAATTAGTTCAGTTCAGTTCAGTTGCTCAGTCATGTCTGACTCTTTGCAACCCCATGGACTGCAGCACACCAGGCTTCCTTGTCCATCATCAACTCCTGGAGCACACTCAAGCTTATGTCCACCAGGTCGGTGATGCCATCCAGTAATCTCATCCTCTGTTGTCCCCTTCTCCTCTGGCCTTTGATCTTTCCCAGCATCAGGGTCTTTTCTAGTGAGTCAGTTCTTTGCATCAGGTGGCCAAAGTATTGGAGTTTCAGCTTCAGCATCAGTCGTTCCAATGAATATTCAGGTCTGATTTCCTTTAGGATTGACTGGTTGGATCTCCCTGCAGTCCAAGGGCCTTTCAAGTGTCTTTTCCAACACCATAGTTCAAAAGCATCAATACTTCAGCATTCAGTAGTCCAACTCTCACATCCATACATGACTACTGGAAAAACCATAGCTTTGACTAGATGGACCTTTGTTGGTAAAGTAATGTCTCTGCTTTTTAATATGCTGTCTAAGTTGGTCATAACTTTTCTTCCAAGGAGAAAACATCTTTTAATTTCATGGCTGCGGTCACCATCTGCAGTGATTTTGAAGCCCAAGAAAATAAAATCTCTGTTTCCACTGTTTCCCCATCTATTTGCCAAGAAGTGATGGGACCGGATGCCATGATCTTAGTTTTCTGAATGTTGAGTTTTAGGCCAACTTTTTCACTCTCCTCTTTCACTTTCATCAAGAGGCTTTTCAGTTCTTCTTCGCTTTCTGCCATAAGGGTGGTGTCATCTTTGTATCTGAATTATTGATATTTCTCCCGGTAATCTTGATTCCAGCTTGTGCTTCATCCAGCTTGGCATTTTGCATGATGTATTCTGCATATAAGTTAAATAAGCAGGGTGACAATATACAGCCTTGACATACTCCTTTCCCGATTTGGAACCAGTCTGTTGTTCCATGTCCACTTCTAACTGTTGCTTCTTGACCTGCATACCGATTTCTCAAGAGGCAGGTCAGGTGATCTGGTATTCCCATTTCTTGAAGAATTTCCCCCAGTTTGTTGTGATACACACAGTCAAAGGCTTTGGCATAGTCAATAAAACAAACGTAGATGTTTTTCTGGAACTCTCTTGCTATTTCGATGATCCAGTAGATGTTAGCAGTTTGATCTCTAGTTCCTCTGCCTTTTCTAAATCCAGCTTGAACATCTGGAAGTTCATGGTTCACATACTGTTGAAGCCTGGCATGGAGAATTTTGAGCATTATTTTGCTAGCGCGTGAGATGAGTGCAATTTAAACATTCTTTGGCATTGCCTTTCTTTGGGATTGGAATGAAAACTGACCTTCTCCAGTCCTGTGGCCACTGCTGCATTTTCCAGATTTCCTGGCATGTTGAGTGCAGCACTTTCACAGCATCATCTTTTAGGATTTGAAATAGCTCACCTGGAATTCCATCACTTCCACTAGCTTTGTTCATCATGATGCTTCCTAAGGCCCACTTCACATTCCAGGATGTCTGGATCTAGATGAGTGATCACACCATCATGGTTATCTGGGTCATGATGATCTTTTTTGTATAGTTCTTCTGTGTATTCTTGCCACCTCTTCTTAATATCTTCTGCTTCTGTTAGGTTCATACCTTTTCTCTGCATTATTGTGCTTATCTTTACATGAAATGTTCCCTTGGTATCTCTAATTTTCTTGAAGAGATCTCTAGTCTTTCCCATTCTATTGTTTTCCTCTATTTCTTTGCACTGATCACTGAGGAAGTCTTTCTTATCTCTCCTTGCTATTCTTTGGAACTCTGCATTCGAATGTCCTTTTCTCCTTTGCCTTTAGCTTCTCTACTATTCTCAGCTAGTTGTGAGGCCTCCTCAGACAGCCATTTTGCCTTTTTGCATTTCATGTGCTATCAAAAGAGAAAAGTTTGAAATTGGGGTAGTCTCAGTGGAGAAGGAAATGGCAGCCCACTCCAGTATTCTTGCCTGAAGCATTCCACAGACAGAGGAACCTGGCAGGCTACAGTCCATGGGATCTCAAAAAGTCAGACACGGCTGAGTGACTCACACACACACACACACACACACACGTTTCTAAACCAAGTGGTTACCGGCCACCTCAGTCCAGTCACACTGAAGTCTCCTCATCAGGCCTGAGCTATGGCAGCAATGTTGAAGCTGCAACCTTCCCTTTCCTGTGAGACCATCAGTTCCATTCTTGCTGACATGAGGCATTTGTGAAGCAGCAACCCCTTTTGTTTGCCAGCATCCTTCCCAGGGTTTGAACCACTGACCTCAACATTATTAGTGAGTCAGATTATAGTCAAGTGTTCTTACTCACATACCCAGACAGTCTGTGTATAATTAACTGTTACAGTAATGATGATGATGATATGAAGCACTGAAGGGCCTTTGGAATGTAGGGCCTATAAAAGTAGAACATTATTTTTTGTTATTATAAGCCGGTACCTGGATACCTGGATAAAAAGGCCATTTCTCACTAGTGTAATAACACATGACCATAAAGTACCTAAAAATTTATTTTTTCCCCCTTTTTAGAAATACGACCATGAAGTCATTATCATTATAATTAAATCTTACCTTAAAAATACTATCCAGGATCTGCCTGGAGATATATACTACCCTTTGCACAGTAAATGTTCTCATTGCCTCCTTTTAAATGGTTTATGAGGACTGCATCCTTGGCACTTTTTCATGGAGACAGGACTTTGTAAACATCTGTTTTGGGAAAGGGAAATCATCTATAAAATATAATCAGCCAATAATGCTGCACCTATTTACAGTGGGCAAGTTTCAGAAGTGGAGTTGGGGCAGTGCATGCTCTACCCAGAGAGCATTCTCTATGAATCAGGAAAATTTTATTAGCCAAAGATGTAGTAACATTCTAAGCCAATTTGAAGGGCATATGTAATAGGTGCGGCAGATGTTCTAAGTGGTCATGAATTATTTGGAAACTGTCTCCATAGGGACAAAGAGACCTAAAACTGGGGGACTTTTTTCTTTCCTTCCCTCTCTCCATTCTTTCCTTTTTCTTTCTGCCACTTTAATGGATTTTCAGAGATTTTTAAAGAAATTTGGAAGGAAAGTATCCAAATAAGTATCATGAAATATTCTGCCTCTAAAGTTGGGGAAACCTAGGTAAGAGGGCTGCCGAACTAAGCATGAAATAAATTGTTCTTCTCCTCTCCTCCCTCCCTCCATTCTGTCTCCTTCCGTCCTGCCAGACTTTGTTCACAAGTCAAAGAAGGAACAGAGTAAAGCAGATTGCAGAAGAATCTTTTGGAACTTATAGCAGATTCTGATAAAGTGTGGTAATTCTGAAAAATCTTAATTATTGTCTTACCAGTGATTTCAATAAGTGGGTGTGTGAGGAAAGTGAAGCCAGAAACAGAGCAATTCAGTTATAAAAGGCCCTGAGAACTGCACAGACATCTAGTTGGAGGCAGGCTACTCACTCAAATACCCACATGAAGGGGACAGAGTGGGAGAAGATTCTTGGTCCAGCAAAGAGACCGGGTATATGGGAGTCTATTTGATGCCAAGTCTTATTGAAAGTTCTTTTCATTTCTCTGGTCTTCATTGTTCTCATCTAAGAAACAGGTGTTACATGACCATCATGTCTGTACAATTAAATTAATAAAAACAAATTTGTGCCTTGTCCTCAAAATATCCCCCCAGGATGTAAAATTGGTGCAGCCCATATGGAGAACAGTATGAAGTATTTTTTTTTCCTTAAAAAACTAAAAGTAGTTACCATATGATAACTCCAACAATCCTACTCCTGGACATAAATCTGGAAAGGATAAAAGCTCTAGTTCAAAAAGATACATGCACCTCAGTGTTCATAGCAGTTTTATTTACAGTAGCCAAGACATGGAAGCAGCCCAAGTGTACATGAAGAGATGAATGGATAAAGAAGTTGTAGTTTGTGTATATAATGCAATATTAGCCTTACAAAAGAATGAAATAGCACCATTTGCAGCGACATGGATGGACCTAGAGACTATCATACTAAGTGAAGTAACTCAGAAAGGGGAAGACAAATATTATGTGATATCACTTATTTGTGTGTGGTAGTCACTTAGTTGTGTCTGACTCTTTGTGACTCCATGGACTGTAGCCCTCCAGGCTTCTCTGTCCATGAAATTCTCTAGGAGAGAATTCTGGAGTAGATAGCCATTCCCTTCTCCAGGAGATCTTCCAGACCCAGGGACTGAACCTGCCTTGCAGGTGGATTCTTAACATCTGAGCCACCAGGAAAGCCCCATCCAGAATCTAACCAATCTCCTCTCCTTCTGGTTTCTAGGCTCTTCATCCCTACCCCACATCCCCCCCTCCCCACTCCGATTTACTTTCTCACCACTCCCTAATATTTACTCTTAACTTGAGTCAGGCTTGTGTTTTCTCCCCATGTCCTTCTTATTATCTCTGTGTTCTTGTTCATGTTGTTTACTTTTTCTGAGATGATCGTAATATCCCTAACATTGTCCCTAGATCTGCCTTCCTCCCTTCCTTCCTTCCTTCCTTCATGTCTTGAGTAACAGGTTAGGGTTAGGGTTAGGGTTAGGGTACTATGTGTCAGATGTCGTGTAAGTTTCCAGTGGAAGGATATAAAAAAAGCTTAGGCAAGATCACTTCTCTTTTGATCTCTGTGGCATTTTCTGTCTAGAAGGGGCAGGGAGATGGACACTCAGTCAACACCAAACAAGTCACTGGTGTTATATGTCACCTTTCTCTGTTCCTACCTCAGCTCCATAGAAAGTCTGTCCTAACGTTGTCCCCCCACCTGCCATCTGTCTCCTGTGGACTCACACCCAAGTCTAGTCAGCTGATGGGTAGCTACCTGTTTCTCTTCTCCTTCTGGTTTGTCATGGCCACTTTCTGGGCCTTGACCTCTGGGCCTTTGTTGCTGAGTGCTACCCCCCTGTAGATGCCCTCCCCACCCCTACCTCCTTGAACCCCAAATGCTGCTTCATCTGTGACTTTCTTGTGGTACAAACGGCACTGACATACAGTGATAGAGGAACCTAAGGAAACTGTGTCCGACATCTTGCAGAGTGAGTGGAATGAACAGAGCTTTGGGGTTTTACTCACAGTCATTTCTGTCCCTGGGAACTAGACACAAGTCTAATGGGGGCTGAGATTGAGACATCCCACCCTGCTTGGTGATGCTCACCCTAGTGATGAAAGTTCTATTACCTGACTGCATCTCCCTTAGGAACAGTTCTAACTTAGGAAGCTCTGGCCCCATCTGTTCACCAGATAAGCCCAAACAGATCTGAGTCTCAGCAGTGCACTCAGCCTGCCTCAATCCAGAGCTCCATGCTACTTTGGTTATATCCCAAGTATTGTGGGAGTGGGCTTTTCAGGTAGCACAGTGGTAAAGAGTCCACACACCAATGCAGGAAACACAGGAGACATGGGTTTGATCTCTGGGTCAGAAAGATCCCCTGGAGTAGGAAACCCACTCCAGTATTCTTGGCTGGAAGATTCCATGGACAGAGGATCCTTGTGGGCTATAGTCCATGTGGTTGCAAAGAGTCAGACATGACTGAATGACTGAGCATGCATACACATTAGGGAGTAGAGGAAGATATTTCTTGAGGGAGTGAAGGAAAACATTAGTTAGGAGGTGATGGAGAAGGTTTATAAAGGTAAATCACTAGATGGTGAGTGGGGAAAAGTCAGCTCATTAGAAGGAGCAGCATGCTCAAAGCCACAACAGCCTGGAGGAACATGGAGTGAAGTTGTTCATGGCTAGGGGACAGTGTGTGTTTTAGGAAAAGCGGGGAAGTAAGATTGGGAGGCTAGATTGTAACCAGGCCCATAAAAGGTCTTATAGCCCGTTGTAAGGCATTTGGACTGTTAAGTGTGTGTGCTCCATAGCAAAAGAGTCAGTAATATTTGTTGTATTTAAAATGCCTGACTGTGTGTGTGATTCAGGTTCTACTTCATATATAGACTCATTCTATTTTTTCCAGTTTTATTCTAAGGTCCTAACATTAATAACCTAAAGAAGAAAAATTTGACCTAGCTTAAAATGATGACTTGTATGCCTTGATTTCCCAAACAAAGGGAAGAAAACCCTCCTAATTCTTGGATTTTAAAATTCTACAGGGAAAAAAAATGGTTGAACCCAAAATGTATAGCCATGGATGGTAATTTTGTGCATACTGAGTAATTTCCAAGTTCTTGCAGGTGGCATGATAAGACCTTTTCAGTCTTCATCTTGTGGGGATCAGGAAGTATGCATTTGACTTATTGTCATATCTTAGATGATACAAAGGGAGTTGGATCCCTTAGCCATATGCTATAGTTCAAGTAATGAACATTTGTTGAATACTTTCTTTATTCATTATGATGATGCCATTGAGGGGATGGGACCAGGCCTTCCACTTCTGTTGTTTTTCCCACCCCTGGACCAACATGATGTTCTGTACCTAGTTGGTCTTTAGAAAAGATTCCCCTCCCATTTAGCAGAATGGAGATGGTAGGACACATAAATGTCCTCGAATGCTGGAGAATGCAAGGGTTTTGGAGTCAACTAAGGCTGAATGTGGATCACTTTGCTGTGCTGGCTGTTAGGTGTTAATTTGTCTCTTTTGATATTCCTGTCCAGGAAGTGGACATAAGAATGTCTAATATATAGATCTAAGGAGAAGGTTTAATAGGATAATCTATGAGCCATGTTGGGTACATAGTAAGAATTAGACTACTAAAATCAACAAACAGATGAACAGAAACAGAATCCAAGAATGCCACAATGAGCCATAGAGATAAGAACAACAACCCTATATTCCCCTTTCTCAAAAATGTGGCCTGTGTCTATAAAACAAACACTTGATGGTTTTGATTTATTCAGAACTCAATCTTGTTTCCATATGTTGGACAGGGAAATTCCTTCTCCTTTTCCACTCACTGAGTAATCTCATCAGACTGCATGAAATGCTGTGTCCAGATCACTGAAGATTGGCCTCATCCCAGGAGGGGCACATTATTGTACTTCTTTTGGAAAAACTGACCTGAAACTATGATAAATGAGCACCCCAGTTATCCCTGGAGAAGACATTAGTTGTATACCCCAATAGCCCTGGTCATTTGTGCCCTGCTTTTCTGAACAACAATACCGGCCAGACTTGCTCCTTGAACCCATTTGTGGGAGGGGAAGGTGAGGCCTGGGCGGATCTTGTCAGCCCCTCTGTGGGACTTACTGCCTTGACAGTCCTCCATGAGCTTAGTTGATACCAGATTTTGAAACTTTTTGGCTCTGAATCTTAATGTTTGAACCATTTTGTTCTTCAAATGACACTGAAGGGAGTAAAATTCACCACAGTGTTGGAGCCTGGTATCCTGGGATCATGGAAAAGGGAATGGCTATCCACTTCAGTATTCTTCTAGTATTCAGTATACTTGGAGAATTCCATGAATAGAGGAGCCTGGTGGGCTACAGTCCATGGGGTCCCAAAGAGTCGGACACAGCTGAGCAACATACATACAACACACATACATATATACACACACATACATACACATTCTGGGGTCAGGACTTTCCCACTGGGGACTCGTCCTTGGCCAGCTCCTCCTTCTTTCTCTCATTGCTTTGTGCCCTCAAGTGTCTAGGACCCCAGCTGTCCTCACTAAAGACCCAGGGCAAACTAATTCAGACTGAAGTGTTTGTGACTTAGTGTTTTACCCTTCCCAGGGGTATTTGAGCCACCCTAATTTTATTTCAACAAACTTTTGTTGAAGTTCTATGTCACTCAAGTGGGATGCTAGAGATACAAGGATAAAATCAAGACAGAGAGTTTGACATTGTTGTCCAAGAGTCTAATTAGAAAAAAGTCATATGTAAGTGATTAATTTCAAAGCTATGTAAAAAGTATGTGTGCATGGGGGCTTCCCTGGTGGTTCAGTGGTAAAGAATCTACCTGCCAATGCAGGGGACATGAGTTTGATTTCTGGTCCAGGAAGATCCAGCATGCAACAGGACAGCTAAGCCCATGGGCCACAACTACTGAAGCTCCCACGCGTAGAGCCCGCACTCCACAAGAGAAACCACTGCAATGAGAAGCCTGCACACTGCAACTAGAGTAGCCTCTCCCTCACTGCAACTAGAGAAGGCTCTCACGCAGCAAGGAAGACCCAGCACAGCCAATCGCTGAATAAATAAATACTTTAAAAAAAACGATATTAAAAAAAAAAGTGTATGTGTGCACCCTATATGAAAAAGGTGTTAATTTTGCTCATGAATTTTTAGATGACCCATGAGGAAATGACAATGTAGAGCTGACTCTCTGAGGGCGAAATGCCAAGAATCCTGATGGAAGAGGCCAGGATGCCTTGTGAGCCCTCCCTGTTGGCAAGCCCAGCATTTCCTCATTATAAACTGAACTTATAAAGCCAGTACCTGCCTGTACCCTCCCTTATCATGAGGGTGGAGAAAGGTTCCTCAGGACAGAAAGTCACCTTGGTCGGTAGGCAAGGAGCCATCTGTTGTTGCTGCAGCTGCACCCACATTAACTCTTTCGGCTCCTGCAGTGTTGTTGAGTCTGGCCCATGGAAGAACATGGGCAGCAAGTCAGGACACCTGAGTTCTAGCTAGGCTCTGTGCCTACTTAATTTTTTTTACTTTTTTTATTGGAGGATAATTGCTTTACAATATTGTGGTGATCTCTGCTGTACATCAGTGCAAATCAGTCATATATATATGTATATATATATATATGTCCCCTCCCTATTGAACCTCCCTCCCCACCCCCATTCTACCCCTCTAGGTCATCACAGAGTGCCAGGCTGTTATATAGCAGCTTCCTGCTAGTTATCTATTTTACACATGATAGTATATATATATATGTCAATGCTACTTTCTCACTTTCTTCTATCCTCTCCTCCCCTCACTGAGTCTACAAGTCTATTCTCTGTGTCTGCATCTCCATTTCTTCTCTGTAAATTGGTTCAATCTTTTTCTAGATTCCATATATGTGCATTAATACATGATATTTGTTTTTCTCTTCCTGATTTACTTCACTCTGTGTAACAGCTCTAGTTTCATCCACCTCTCTATAACTGGCTCAAATTAATTTCCTTTTATGGCTGAGTAATATTCCGTTGTATATACGTACCATATCTACGTTAGCCATTCATCTGTCAATGAACATCTAGGTTGATTCCATGTCCTTCCTATTATAAATAGTGTTGCAGTGAATGCTGGGGTGCATGTGTCTTGTTGAATTGTAGTCTCTCAGGGTATATGCCCAGTAGTGGGATTGCTATCTCTGTTCCCACTTTAGAAGGCCTGTAACCTTTCAGAGCCTTAGCTTCCTATTCTTGAATTGGATAACACCTGCCCTATTAGCTATGCAGATAAAATTGAGATTATAAATGTGGAAGCAATTAGAAAAAAATAACACTATGCCCTACCATAAAGTCTTATTAATCATTTGTCAAAAAGCATTTGTTGAGTATCTGTTGTGTACCTATAATTTGGCTAGGTGCTAAATAGAGTCCTTTGGTCTAGTAGATTTGTAATAACAAAGCATTTTTTCTGATCCATCTGGTACAGAGAAATTGTCAGCATGAAGTACTTACAGGAGGGAAGACAGTGGCTTGAGAGATTGCTGCAGTTCTGTCACTGATTAGCCATGAGATGCTAGATAACTATCTTCATTTCTTTGAGCCTCAATTCCCCAATCTGTAAAACAGTGTTTTTCACTGATCTCTTTTTCTTCTACTTTCCAACTATGCCTTTTCTTCTGGTGGTGATGTTAGAATGAAAAGTGAAAGTGTAAGTGTTAGGCACTCAGTCGCGTCCAACTCTTTGTTACCCTATGACCCCATATAGCCCTCCAGATTCCTCTATCCATGGAATTCTCCAGGCAAGAATACCGGAGTGAGTAGCCATTCCCTTCTCCAGGGGATCTTCCCAACCCAGGGATTGAACCTGGGTTTCCTGCATGGCAGGCAGATTCTTTACCATCTGAGCCAACAGGGAAGCTCAGTGATATTAGAATGAGGGTCAGTAAGTCAAGGCACATTGAAATAGAAAAGGCTATAAGTTATAACTTAATACGCTGGTTCTTTGGGGGGAAATTTAACCCAAAGGCCTGACACTTTGGCGGGTGAATATCAGATATATATGGAAGGCTAATGGGCAGATTATTTGGGATCAGGCCTTGCTGGCATGTTTGAGGGACCTTGGTGGAGGTATCAAGCAGATGGAAAATTCCAGAGTCTCACCCTAATGTGGCTGTTGCCTTATGCTATTGCCTGTCACCTCTGTTGGCTTCTCCTAAAAGGAGGAAAAGTCTTCAGGGCAGCTTCTAGAAATACCTTATATTTGTATTCACTTTTACAAAAAGTGCTCTCACATGCATTATCTCACTGATCTTCACAACATGTCCACAAGTAGTTAAGTCATCATAATTGCCATCCTATTTAGTAGAGGAAGGGAAAAGGGTGACTGATCTGACATCGCTGAGGGAGACAGTGGCACAGCTGAAACTGGAGGCCAGATGATGTCACTTCTGGTCTAAAATTCTCAATGTGACCCTCAGCAGGGAAGAAATGAGTGTGTCCCAGAGGGGAACCCTGCAGACCCCTCCTAACTATAAGGGATTTCATATAATTGTGTATTGATTAGAATAAGGATGATAACTTTAAGAGGACAGACATTGCCACATTGTAGGTGCTTAATAGATGTTTGCAGATCAGTACATAAAGATGCCATAACTGTGCTTGAGAAAGCTCTGGGGTGAACCCAATGGCTCATGTGATAGATACCTCTGCTTTTCTGCTTGGCCTTTTTCCTTCCCTCCCTTTCTTTCTTTCCCTCTGCTCCTGGCTTTGCCTATAAGTAAAGTAAAGGGGGAATTCTGCTCTGTGGTGACCTAAATGGGAAGGAAATCCAAAAAAGAAAGGATATATATTTACTTATAGCTGATTCACTTTGCTGTTCAGTAGAAACTAACACAACATTGTAAGTCAACTTACTCCAACAAAAATTAAAAATAAAATATTTATCAATAAAAGTATCAATTTAAAGAAAAGATAAAAGGGGAATTTTCTCCCCAGGGATTCCACATTTGTCAGCTTGATCTCCCAAAAATACAGTAACATGATTTAGATGGAGGCTTAGCATTGCTGCTGCAAAAGGAGGGCTAATCAGTCAGTACAGAGGCCTTAAACATATACTACATATCTGTTGGCACCAGGGTGATGCCACAAGGACATAGAAGATGAAACTCTTTCTCTCTGCACAGAACTTATGATCTTTTTGGGGAGCTAAGGTGTGTTTATTCTACTTTTTACTACTGGTGAGTAGAAATCTATGTAGACTTACAATTGAACACACAAAGCGTACAATGACGTGTGTGTGTGTGTGTGTGTGTGAGAGAGAGAGAGAGAGAGAGTGTGTGTGTGTAAGTAAAAGGTACATCAAACAGGCCTGCTTTGTGGGATATGATCAACATCAACAAGAAACATATTTTTCTCTGTGTATGGTTAGTTTTATGTGTCAACTTGGTGAGGCCACAGTACCTAGATACTTGGTCAAACATTATTCTAGATGTTTCTGTGAAAGTATTTTTTAGGTGAGGTTGAGGTTTAAATGAGAAGACTTTGAGTAAACAGATTACCCTCTATACAGTGGGTGGGCCTCATTCAGTCCATTGAAGGCCTTAATAGAAAAAGACTTAACAGAAAATTAAACTCTGCTAGCAGACTGCTTTTGGACTTGAGCTGCAACAACTCTTCCCTGGGTTTCCAGTCTGCTGGTCTACCCTGCAGATTTTGGACTTGACAGCCTCCACAATTTCTTAAAATAAACCTCTCTCTCTATCTCTATAAATGTGTATGTATATATAGATATATGCACATATATATGTGTCTACCTATCTATATATATGCACACACATATATGTGTATATGTCTATAAATACATTCTATTGGATTTTGGGAGAACCTGTCCTTCTCTCACTGTCCTTAGAATACCCAATCCTATATAGTAATCTAGAGTCCCAGTATGATACTAGGTCATGTCTTTCCACACGGATAAAGCCCCTCATGGGTAACATGTTTCTGGTGGGATGGGAGGTGGGGGGAATTCCCATCTTCTCCTTTCTTGGTGATATTCCCTGCCCTCTGGCTCATTGCTATAATTGAGCCCTCCATGGTTAGTATATGGGAAAGGAAGAAGGGCTATTTGAGCAGGTCATTTTGGAGTTCAGGGTACTTGTGGGGAAGGACAGGTCAGAGGGGGTGCTGAGCTGGCCCCCAAGCGTGGGTCCCAGTGCTGGGGCCTCTTATCCTGTCAAGGGTAGTACTGATCACTGATGTCATCCTCTTATGCCCAGAGGATTCTCTCCATCATAATGCTCTTCTAAATTGCTTAGGTAGCTCAGTTGGCAAAGAATTTGCCTGTAGTACAGGAGACCTGGATTCAATCCCTAGGTGGGGAAGATCCTATGGAAAAGGAAATGGCAACCCACTCCAGTATTCTTGCCTGGAAAATCTTATGGATAGAGGAGCCTGGTGGGTTATAGCCCATGCGTTGCCGGAGTCGGACAACACTTAGCAGCTAAACCACCAAACTGCCCCCATAGTGATATCCTCCGTTTGGGTTTAGACAGTTACAGCCTCAGTAGGTCAAGGTAGAAAAATGGCCTGGAATGCCAGTCTTTGCAGGGTGTGATAATTCAGACACTCTCTGCATACCACCTATGGAAAGCTATGATATTAATGCAAAAAGAGAGAAGGCAGAGAATTAAGTGGAGGCCAAAGAGATTTCCATATGGTAAGATTTATTATTTCTTTGTTATTTTTAAAGTTGTTCCATGAAGTGAGTTGAGCTCATGGAAAATTATTCAGCCACAGGACAGCCCTGGAAAAACCTATCTTGGCCCTGTTGGGCCTTCTACTTTTAAAAGACTTTATTCACATGTCTAGACAGGTTAACTTGAAGTTAACCGTCTTACTTAATAAGAACCAAGCTCTCAATCCATTTACATTTTTTATTACCCCACATATATCCTGAGGCTTAAAAGATTCAGATAGGGAGGTCAACATTATTTTAAAATGATCTAAAGGCCTGGGATGGTAAGTATTGCAAGTCAGTGTCTTTGGCTGGAGATTGACTTCAAATCTCTCATTGAACTGTCTGATAGTTGTGTTCCATCTCAGATTACTTTGGCTACTCATTTTCCTCTTCACTCTCTAGCCCTAGTTTGTCTTTTCAACTAGGTTTCTGTTGAAGCTGAAATGACTTACGAGGCTTTTTGAATGTATAAACATGTTGCACGTTGGCCTCAGCAGAAGGGTCAAGGTTGGACTGAAGATTTTCCTATGCAGCATTTATAAGTGGTTTAAGCTACTTTTTGGAAGGAAGGGAGTGAGGACCACTTTGTGTCCAGAGGGAGCACTGCTTACCATCTGCAAGGGGTCTGCCTGCCAGCATTAATGCAGGGCCCCTGGCTTCAGTCAAAAACTTCAGGGGGCAGAGAACTGTATCCATCCTCATCACCGTGTTGATTATTACCAATGCTGAGACCTGTGCTGATAGCTTAATTTTATTTATTATTTTTGGCTGTGCTGGGTCTTTATTGCTGCACGGGTTTTTCTCTACTTGTAGTGAACAGGAGCTACTCTTTAGTTGTAGTGGGTGGGCTTTTCGTTGTGGTGGCTTCTCTTTCTGCAGAACATGGGCTGTAGGTAGCACGGGCTTCAGTAATTGTGGCGTGTGAGCTTAGTAGTTGTGGTGTATGGGCTTAGTTGCTCCACGGCATGTGGGATCTTCCCAGACCAGGGATTGAAGCTGTGTTTCCTGCATTGGCAGGCAGATTCTTTACCACTGAGCCACCAGGGAAGCCCAACTAATTTTAAATATGGATGAACTTCTTGCTGTTTTCTTGTGTGGTTAGTTGATGGAGTAAAGATACTAGTAAACCATACTTTACATAGTAGTGCTTTTTAAAGGACATAGCAATTCTTTGAAAGTAAAATTGAATAAATGTTTAAAATGCACAGTGAACTTGCTTCTGTAAGAATTCCTTTGTTTTGGGCAAACAATTTACATTTTTTTTTTTTTTTGCAATTTGCATTCTGATGTTTTGAGTCGCAGTTTTGCTTATACATCACCCTCACAGTGATGTATCCCCTTTTAATAGAGCAAATCTCTTATTTTTTGAAGTATAAATATCCTTGCTTATTTTTAAGAAAGTGAGTCATGTATCCTATCTAGTATACTAATTTATACCTTCATGCCATTCATTATATACTCTACATACATTTTGGAGTTAAAATTTATTCATCAAGTTGCATTTTAACCTTGACTGCAATTTTGATTTCTGATGTGTCTTTGCATGGAAAAAAATGTCTAGATAATGAATCCTCATATGTAGTATTAATATAAGAATATTTTTTAATGTGCAAGCCAATGTGCATTAATGGAGAGGCCACCTTTTTGGTCCATTTAGACCAGTATTCACATTTAAAATACTTACTGATACAAATGGAATTGACTTCTATTCGTCCCTCTTGTTTATTACTTTGAGGCAGTCTTTTTCAAGAGGAAGGAGAGTGGGCTTTGGATTCAGAGCTTTGGTTTAAATTTCAGTTCCTTCATCTGTTTTGTGACCTTGGGTAAATTGTTCCAAATCCCTGAGCCTTGGCTTTTTCAGCTGCAAAATAGGACTTACCAGATTCATGTTACTTAGTTGAAGCTACCATGTAATACAAAGCTCTGTAGAGCGGATAGCCATGAAAAGAGGTTGACCTGTATGACAATGTCAGGAGTGCTCTGCCTTCCAGATTCAGGATTATCCTTAGATGGTCTGTGACAGAAATGGGCATCTTCCACTCCACACAACTAGAAGTCACCCAACATGTCTTTTCCTTTTTAAAAGGGTGAATTATCATTCTGGAGGGGATTTTACTCAACTTGTTTTAGGAGAACCAGTAAATGAAACTAATTACAAGGGAAAAACAAAGTTTAAGAGAAATACATAGAAAACTTTTAACTCATTTCCCTAAGTTCTCATATATAATGAAGTTGAAAGAAGGGGACAAAAAAGTCCTGCGAGGAGAGGAAATGCTTATAAGAGACATGAGGACCTCAATCATGACACTAGACATTATTTAGCTGAAAGTCCTTTTGAGATGTATTTTTGCATATGCGTTGATATTGCCCTTGATAGGTTACAGAATTGTTGAATCGTGGCCACCACATAGAGGTGGATCTTAGAGCTTGATTATACAATCGATCTCGGAAGGACTTCTGTCTCTAGCCCTGAATCTGCTGCCGCCAGTCCTGATATGCAGTGTGTTTGGTGGACTTTGAGCCTCTTGGGAGGAAGCTGACGTGGCCATTCAGCTTGGCAGTCTTCATAACTACCTCTCAGCCTCCTTGACTTCTGGGAGCTGAGGTTAGGGAACCAGGAGCTGCCTGTGGCAGTTGATAAAAGTGAAATGAAGCTTCTTGAGGTTCTGGGCAGCAGTCACAGTGGAAACAGGTGCAAAGAGCAGAGGCCATCTCTCAACACCAGCTGCTCCACAGGGTTGGAGGTCAGGGGGGCAGGCTTTACGTTAGGGATTTTCAACTCTTGGCTTTGACTCATTCAGTTCAGTTCAGTTCAGTCGCTCAGTCGTGTCCGACTCTGCGACCCCATGAATCGCAGCACGCCAGGCCTCCCTGTCCATCACCAACTCCCAGAGTTCACTCAAACTCATGCCCATCGAGTTGGTGATGCCATCCAGTCATCTCATCGTCTGTCGTCCCCCTCTCACCCTGCCCCCAATCGCTCCCAGCATCAGGGTCTTTTCCAATGAGTCAACTCTTCGCACGAGGTGGCTGAAATATTGGAGTTTCAGCTTCAGCATCAGTCCTTCCAATGAACACCCATTAGTGGGCTGTAAAATCAATCTAATGGGTTGAGGAAAAAGTGTAAGTGAAAGTGTTAATTCCTCAGTTGTGTCTGACTCTCTGTGACCCCCTGGACTATAGGGCTAGAGTCCTGGAATTCTCCAGGCAAGAATGCTGGGGTGGGTAGCCATTCCCTTCTCCAGGGGATCTTCCTGACCCAGGGATTGAACCCGGTTCTCCTGCACTGTGAGCAGGTTCTTTACCATCTGAGCCACCAGGGAAGCCCTAATGGGCTGAGGCTGTCATTATAAATAATTGAAAAAGATGAGAATAGCAAATAGAGATTTCCTATTAGGCGAAGATAAATATTATTTCCTGAAATTTTCTTTCAGTTATGTGTGTGTATATATATATATGTATGTATGTATGTATGTATATGCATGGATAGTCTGCATTGAGTTGTGATTGAAAATATTTCTCTTTTAGGATGTGGCAGGATGTGCTCCACAGTCACTACTATGTTTGATGACCAAAATTTAATTATAAAATTCATAAACCACAGAGTGATTGTACAAAGACAGATGCATATGCACACATGTATACACACACACACACACACACACACACACACACACACACACAAGTTAACGGCTTTTTCCCAAAGCCTTACATTGGCAATATGAACAAAACCCAGTTAAAACCAATTCATTCTCAGTTTTATAAATCCAAGGCAGTCTAGGGAGTTAGAATAGGGATGTTTTATCCTAGGGCAAAAAGCTGGAATCAATATTAGGATCTCTTATTAGGATGTAAAAGACCATGCCTTGGTAAACTACCATCTAAAGGAGGGCCATTGGAAAAGACCCTGATGCTGGGAGGGATTTGGGGCAGGAGGTGAAGGGAACGGCAGAGGACAAGATGGCTGGATGGCATCACCGACTTGATGGACATGAGTTTGAGTAAACTCCAGGAGTTGGTGATGGACAGGGAGGCCTGGCATGCTGCGATTCATGGGATCACAAAGAGTCGGACACAACTGAGTGACTGAACTGAACTGAACTGAAAAGAGGGCCATTCTTGAGGCCCCTTCTGATCATCCTGGAGCCAGAAAAAGGAATAGAGAGAAAGAGAAGGATTTTAGGGAAAACCAAAGATATCAAACATTGCTGCTCTTAAACACATGAAAGCTGTGGAAACAGATAATGAGGGACAAAGAACAAGAGATCTCCTTGCATCTGTGGCATTCTTTGCATAGATTCCTCAATGAGACACTCAAGCCAGGATCTGTCTGCCTAAATGCTACTGTGTTAGACCTTGTAAATGTGGCTGGCTGAAGCCACTGATGTCACAACTGATCTGACAAGGTATCTACACTGAAAGACGAGAAGAGATGCTTAGCCTGGTCCAATGGATTATGTCAATGAATAATGGGATGAAGCTAAGAGAAGGTAAAATTGGGCTGAATATCAAGGAAAAAAATTACCTAACAGAAAGGTCTATTAGACAGTGGAGTGGTCTCTCCAGGGGAACAGTGGCAGGCCAGTGGCGCCGGAATCATTTACAAGTCGGCTGTCGAAAGCCCCTGAGAATTTGCTGTGGGGAACAGGACTGAGTTGACAGGAGTGGACAAGATGACCTCGAAGGTCTTTTCCATCTTTAGTGTCTACGATTTTGCGATCGTCCGCTCTTCACTGAAGCGCTCCAGCTATAGCTACTCTCTGGGGCCTGAAACACATGAAATAATTGTTAGTAAGTTATCCAGGGATGAAACATTTTTGAGGAATCATTTGTTCTTGGCCACCTCTTTCCCTTCAAAACTGGGCCAGAGAGAAATGATAAAGGAAACAAGGAAGAAATCAGTGTTTATTGTTCTCAAAGCCGACATTATTATTTTAGTCTGTATTTATTCATTCAAAATATTTGATCAAATGCAAAACTATTCTTAAAGTTTGTATTTGAATATAAAGGCAATTTCTTTGGGACTAGACCATACTAAATTTCTTATTTCTCAACAGGTTGTTTTAGCATTGTATAGAAAGAGCCCATTTTAGGGGTTGTTTAACAGATGAAACAAGTTCTTGGATAAGGAGCATTTTTCCATCTGCAACATGGTTAGAACTCTCGTACATTTGCATTTCTGTGTTTCAGAATTATTCAGGCAATAAATTACTCAGGATGTCAACCTTATGCTGAAATAGAAATGACCTACTTAGTGAGGATCTCATGTATTTTAAATTTAACCTTGTGCCTTTTCTTCAACTGGTAACAGGAGGGCTTTGTAAGTAAGATTGCAAGAAAATAAAAAATAGCTACAATAAATTGAACTCTTACTATGTGCTAGACATTATTCTAAAGGTTTGATGAGCATTAACTTATTTGTTTTCTTATAGCCACCCAGGAGCTAGGTGCACTTATTACACTTGGGGAAACTGAGGCACAGAGAGGTTAAAATATCACCTAAGATGACAAAACCAGTAAGAGACAGATTTGAGTTCAAAACCTGTACCCCTGACCATTATTATTCTACCACCTTTCCAAGTATAGTTTCCTATTTTTTTTTAAAGACCAATGATGAGGGCAGGAATTTTGTTCTTTCTTTGTTCTTTGATGAGCCTCCAGAGCCTAGAACAGTCCCTGGCACATGGTAGGCACTCAACATATTTTGGCTGGAAGAATGAATGGAAGTTGGTGTTGGCAGTCCTGAGTTTTTCAATGCTAAATCCATCTATTCCAAATTTGCTGGTTAAGTGAAAAAGGCAACTTTTTATCTCTCTTCTATTTATCTCAACAATCTTCTTAGATTCAAAAATTTTTTCTTCCAGATGCTTCCCTTGACTTCTTGGAAAAGATTAGCTGTACAGGATACAGGAAAGTATGCTGTATTTCCTTGACATGGCAATTTTCACACTTTATTGTGATTATTTAGTTGGCCATCTTCCTGGCTTCATTGTAAACTTTTAAGGGCAGGGTCTGTGTTTTGCTCATAACTGTAACTATAGACCTAGAGCAGAACTGGGCTCAGAATCTGTTTGTGGATAGTTGTTGAGAGAATGAAAGAAGATATCCTTTCTAACTTATTTTTCTTCTTGTTATATACACAGAGCTTTCATAATCTGTATTAGCTATCTATTGCAGTATAACAAATTACCAAAAACTCAGTGACTTAAAACAATAAAAAGTATGTATTAACTCTTACAGTTTCTGTGGGCCTGGGTGGTTCTGACTCAAAGTCTTTCATGAGGTTGAAGTCAGAAGTCACTTAGGGCTGTAGTTGTCTGAAGGCTCGACTGAGGCTAGAGGATCCAATTCCAGGATGGTTCCCTTACTGGTTTCTTGTTGGTAGGCCTCAGCTGCTTTTCACAGGGGTTCTCCGTGGGACTGCTTGAGTGTTTCCAGGATGAGGCAGCTGGCTTTCCCCAGAAAGAGTGGTGTAAGAGAAGATGGTGAATGCTGCAGTGTCTGTTGTGACCTAGCCTTGGAAGTCATATGCATTTCATTCTGATGGTCATATGGAATGGTCCTAATTCAGTCTGAGAGGGGACTCTACACGGCCTGGGTACCAGGATCAGTGGGAGCCATATTGGGCATCGGTTGCCACATCTACCATTTGACATCTCTTCCTATCCAGCCTGTGAGATATTATTCTTTTTTTTACTAATAAGGCCAAAAATAAGTTGTCTAAGATTATACTCAGTGCTTAAATCCAAGTTTAGTTCCTCTAAGTGTTCTTTCCAATATATCATAGCTGAATGATTAAATAAATTACATATAGCTTTTAGAAAACTCAAGGTATAAAAATCTAAATATCAAGTTAGAAGTGTTATTTGCATTATGTAATAAAAGGATTCCCACTGTACCACAGGATTATTTAAATGGCATATTCAAGAATGACTCAATTTATCAAAGATGAGTTTTATTGTGACTTTTGGGGACACACTTGCTAGGTAATGAGAAGTATAATTTTAAAATGTGTGTTGGAGGCACTCAGTTATATTAGCTTGTGAATTTCTTGAAGGCAGGGATATCTTCAGTGCCAACTCTGGCACCCAGCCTGGAGGAAACTTTCAAAAAAATTTTATTAAATAAAGGAGTGGTTATGGCAAAATATCTGTAGTTACAATTTCTTAAGAATCTTTTTGTATGTGAAAAGTTGGCATATCATAATTTATTCTTAAAGCTGAGTCTGATCCCTACTGAACTTTATATTACTAGACTACCTAAAACTTATTTAGATTTTAGTACCAGCCTAATGTAACAGGTCCATCCTAGAGGAGATTAGTCCTGGGTGTTTATTGGAAGGACTGGTGCTGAAGCTGAAACTCCAGTACTTTGGCCACCTCATGTGAAGACTTGACTCATTGGAAAAGACCCTGATGCTGGGAGGGATTGGGGGCAGGAGGAGAAGGGGACGACAGAGGGAGGATGAGATGACTGGATGGCATTACCGACTCGATGGACATGAGTTTGAGTAAACTCCAGGAGTTGGTGATGGACAGGGAGGCCTGGCGTGCTGCGATTCATGGGATCACAAAGAGTCGGACACGACTGAGCGACTGAACTGAACTGAACTGATGTAACGTGAAATTTTTTATCCCTACTGAGTTACGAGGTTGAAAAACTGACATATGTCTAATGAAAACAAAGAAAAGGGTAAAACGAAAAGTCTCATCTAAAGAATGATTAAAAGACCTTTTCTCAGAACATGTAAGTAAATGGAGTGGTGGTGTTTATTATTAGACTCAATTAACCAACCAGACTATTGATAAATCTGAATAAAATCTTTTCCATTGGGGAAAAAAAAACACTGAAGAATTTTAAAAAGTTAAAAAAAATATATCACACTCCAATTGGGTCAAACACTTGAAGAGATTCTTGGCAGATTTTTCTTTTTTGATAGCCATAGGGTCTATTGTTTTCTGATTTGAACACTATTGCTGTTTGTAAAGAGTTTCTAAGGGAAAGTGAAGAGCTGGGTCTTCAAAATGATTCCTTATCAAGTCTTACTTGAAAAGTTAGTAGATTATCAGGTTTATGGTAGATAGTATGGTTGTTAGCATAAGCTCACATAGGTGATCACATTACAGTAAGACATAGATAAAACATGGAAACAGTGGCAGATTTTATTTTCTTGGGCTGCAAAATCACTGCAGACTGTGACTGCAGCCATGAAATGAAAAGACGCTTGCTCCTTGGAAAAAAAGCTATGACAAACCTAGATAAGGTATTAAAAAGCAGAGACATCAATTTGCCAACAAAGGTCAGTATAGTCAAAGCTATAGTTTTTCTAGTTGTCATGTATGGATGTGAGAGTTGGACCATAAAGAAGGCTGATTGCTGAAGAGTTGATGCTTTTGAACTGTGGTGCTGGAGAAGACTCTTGAGAGTGCCTTGAACTGCAAGGATATCAAACCAGTCAATCCTAAAGGAAATCAACGCTGAATATTCAGTGGAAGGAGTGATGCTGAAGCTGAAGCTCCAATACTTTGGCCACCTGATGTGAAGAACTAACTCATTGGAAGAGACCCTTGATGCTGGGTGAAAGGTCGGGCATGTTGAGGCATGCCCTGGAAAAGTGCCGCAGACAAGTTCCAGAGGCTGGCTAAATTTCCGGGGGCCCAACCCCTGCAGCCCGGTCCAATCAGGTGCCGACACGGAGCCCTTAGACAGCAACCGCCGCTGTAGCCCGCGCTGTCTTCCTTATATGGGAAGACCTGCCTTGGACGCCGGCCCTGGCTATAAAACCTCTCCCCACCCCTCATACCTCGCAGACTCCCTTTGTCTCCTCGCTCACCCGCCCCCGGGAGTTCTGCCCCAGAGCGACCGCCCAATAAAGGCCTTCGTCAACGGTCCTTAGAGGTGGCCCTTTCTTCCCGCGGCGTTTTCTAACACTGGGAAAGATTGAAGGCAGGAGGAAAAGGGGGCGACGGAGGATGAGATGGTTAGATGATATCATGGACTCAATGGACATGAATTTGAGCAAACAGCAAACTCCAGGAGATAGTGAAGCCTGGCGTGCTATAGTCTATAGGGTCACAAAGAGTCAGATACAACTTATCAACTGAACAGCAACAATAACATAGATAAAAGATAAAGAGTTAAAGAAAGATTGTTGAATAACTACTGTTAAGGATAAGAAGGTTAGCCTTAAAATCCTAATCATGATGATAGCCTGATATGAATACTTTGCAACTTTATCAGTTTAGTTCAGTCACTCTATCATGTCAGGCTCTTTGCGACCCCAAGGACTGCAGCACATCATGCTTCCCTGTCCATCACCAACTCCCAGAGCTTGTTCAAACTCATGTCCATAGAGTTGGTGATGCCATCCAACCATCTCATCCTCTGTCATCCCCTTCTCCTCCTGTCTTCAATCTTTCCCAGCATCAGGGTCTTTTCCAATAGTTAGTTCTTCACATCAGGTGGCCAAAGTATTGGTGCTTCAGCTTCAGCATCAGTCCTTCCAGTGAATATTCCAGACTGATTTCCTTTACAATGGACTGGTTTGATTTCCTTGCTATCCAAGGGACTCTCAAGAGTCTTCTCCAACACCATAGTTCAAAAACATCAATTCTTTGGCACTCAGCTTTCTTTATAGTCCAACTCTCACATCCATTCATGACCACTGGAAAAATCATAGTTTTGAGTAGATGGACCTTGGCAACTTTATACAGTTTATTTTTGTGATGATAGTAATATAAG
Organism: Cervus elaphus; assembly: GCF_910594005.1. NCBI lineage: Eukaryota > Metazoa > Chordata > Mammalia > Artiodactyla > Cervidae > Cervus > Cervus elaphus. The sequence continues at coordinate 61,692,236 of NC_057825.1, forward strand.
ATGATTTCTCTTAATCTTAGTTCAGGTAGAAGTAGATGCATATTTCCAAGTGTTGAGCTTTCTGCATGGGTTTTGAATTAGCCATTCTTCTGTTTAAACAGTTAGCTGCTTAACTGAAAGAAGAAGCATCTATCACAGGAATGGAAGTATGTGCAATGTAATATCCTACCCCTTCCTCACCCAGGGCAGACTTTTATCATGGCACGTTTTGTCCCCAAGTCAGTGTTTGGGGTTGGCAAAAGAACTGGATATTTGCAAAATTAGGAGAGATCAAAATTATCACCCACAAGAGAGAACTGTGTAGCAATAGATAGGAATTTGCCTTGATAAATCAATAACTTACTTGTTGGCTAAGGATAGTAAATTAAAGTCACCTAGGGAAATTATAAGGGAAACATTTGCTCTTTTGTGTAAGTTGTCATGGATTGTTACTTAATGTTTTGATACAAGAAGAATATATAAGAATTAAAATTTTATTTTTAGTTCAAAAAAATCTTAAACTAAGAACATTCAACAGATTGACTCCTGTTTTAAATCAAAATCTACCCATAAAATGTAGAAGATTAAAACTAAAAAGGACCACTGAGACCACATATTCTCACCTACTCTCCATTTTATCCTTTTTATCACTGTAAAAAGTAAGATTCTCTCAAATTGGGGAGTTGCCTCATATAGTCCACAAAGCTCATAAGTGATAGCAGTGGGGCTAGTGAAGTTGTTGCAGTCTATTTGGCCATTTCCCCCACTGAGTTCAGCCTCTGTAGTGAAGGTATAAAGGAGGTGGATTTCACAATCTTCAAGGTATAATGTTTTTATCTAACCCCTCATGAACCCCCTGATATTACATATTTATTTATTGTTCATCTCCACCTACTAGAATATAAACTTCTCGAGGACTAGGTCTGCTTCTGGTTTGTTCTCTTCTATTTCCCTATTACATCCTCCTCATTTATTGAGGATATAGTACATGTCCAAAAAACAGATGCCATTGAATAAATGAACTGAGATGGGGCTCATTTGCTTTGAGAATCTTTGCTAATCTCCTGTTCCAGATAGCTACCACCAACTGCCTGAAGTTAGCTTTTGAGTAACTTGTGCTGGGCAGACTCCAAGGTCACCCCCATAATCCTCTCCTCCTGGTACTCACATCCTTATGTAATCAGTTCTGTCTCCTTGAGAGGAGGCATGATCTGTGACTTGCTTCTACCAACAGAATGCAGCAAAGGCAAAAGCATATGTATGATTACATGTATGTGATTTCATTAAATAAGATTGTGACACCAGTCTTGCCAAAAGACATGCTTTCTTGCTGGTTTTAAAGAAGAAGCAAACTGCCATGTTTTGAGCTGCTTATGAAGAGGATCACTTGACAAGGAACTGAGGGTGGCTTGTAGGTGACATCCGGCAAGAAACAGACCTCAGTCCAATAGTCTGCAAGGCACTGAATGTGACCAGGAAGCACTTTACTTCTCCAGCTGAGCCACAGATGAGACCCCAGCCCTGATAATGCCTTCACTGCAGCCTTATAGAAGACCAAGTGAAGCCAGGCCCAGACTTCTGATTCACAGAAACTGTGAGACAGTAAATGTGTGTAGTTTTAAGCTGCTGTTTGTTGTAATTTATCTAGCAATAAATAACACCCCTCATTTAGATGCATTTCTTTCATTTGGATATTCACAGAATAGAACTCTGAACTAGGTTTGGAGTATTCTAAATTCAACACTGTAATCTAGAAGAAAAGGAAGCTCTCTTTTTAACGTGAAAAGGCTTAGTCTCTGGTTTGGTTTCTGTTGAATCCACAGGGCCATAGCATTCAGCTCTTTATAATCTATTGGCATTTAATCATGGCTTCTTATTCACAGAAGTCAGAGTTCCCTTCACTTTACTCCTTTCTACTCGCTTCATTGCCAACATTCGAGCTAATTCACAAGACAAACTGGGCATGGGGTCAGGGTGGAAGCATATCTGGGTCTCTCCGTTTAGTTCCAAAAATTGTTCTCCACGTTTTGACTGTATTTCAAATTAGCCCAGAGGTAAGTAACCAAAGATACCATTCTCTGAAAAGTTGTTTTCATTTAAAATGGTTTGTCTGTGTAGACTGTGTGTATTAGTAAAGGTTGATTGAAGCCCCTTTAAAACAATGGAGTCAAGGACTTCCCTGGTACTCCAGTGGTTAAAAATCTGCTTCCAGGGCACGGGACTCAGGTTTGATCCCTGGTCGGGGAACTAAGATCCTACATGTTGCCTGTGTGCTACAATGAAGACCCACTGCAGTCAGAATAAATAATGATAATAATAAATCTCTCTTTAAAAAAGGAGTCAAATTTTTATGAGCCTAAATGGCCTTAACTATTTTTATTACTGAATTTCGTGGGGTTAGCGGTTTCTGTGTGTGGTGAAATTGTGCTTTTGCATAATAGCCTAAGTATAATTTTACACTGTCCTTGTCCTGCCTCTTTACTTCATGAATAATTGATGCTATCAGTATCTTTTCCTTTACAAAATTGTTGCTGTTTAGCAAAATTTGCTTTATATCCAATCTCATGTTTTCCAACTGATTCCATAGAAAGTTACTTGGATATCCATAAAAAAAAATCATCAAATAATGAGTTGGGGCTGTTTTATGAAGATAATGTTAATCTCTTGGCCATGTCTGTGAGCTCCTAGAGTTATGTTCGATGTGCTTTCGCAGTTACTTTAGAACTACAAGACACTATCATCTTCTTTATCTCTAGTTACCAAGGAAAACATTTTATTTGAAGAATTGTCCTTTTTTATGTATTGAAAGCCTTCAGAACTGAGACCTTAATGTTCCTTTACCAGACAGCTTCCAATGCCTCTGAGAGCTAGCCTGCAATACCTGATTTTACCATTAGGTGATGCTCTTTAAAATTTCCTCCCCTACTCCCCTACACACCAAACTAATTTGAGGACACAGGAGCGCCCCATACTTAAATTTTTTTTTTTTGGATACATTTTTGTTTGAAGAAATATTTTTTCTTAAATAAATCTCCAAAGCCACAACCCTAACCTGAATTTTCAAGTCTGACATTTATAAGTTATTGTAAAATAAATTACTGAGCTATTCTAGGAATGCTATCAGATTTCACTTTCACAAAATGCTTATTTTTTTAAGTGCAAAGAGATCTTTCTTACAAGAAAACATGTTAAATAGATTATAAATGTATAACTTGGGAACTATCTTTGAAATACATTTTTTTTATATTGTTCAGATGTTTAGTTTCTTTTCTGAGTAAACTAGAAATCACCTAGATATTTTGATTTCATTGTCAACCACATACATTTTTCAGGTGTAATTTAATTTCTTGAAAGAAGTAAAAATATACTTTTCTGTTTCTTAAAAAAGTAGCAGAAAGAATTCCAAAGGAAAAAATCTTTTACTGCAAGAGTGGCATTTCTAATCTTTGTACTTCCATAATAGATTAGGGATTAACAGTTGAGGCAGCAGCAGCTATTTTTTTGGAGGGGGGATGTAAATAATGGATCTGAGGCAATAATTCAATGCTTAAATAGTCTCATGCTCCATGAAAACTTGAAGTAGGATGTCAGAATGGCTCAGATACAATGTTTTGTAACAATAAGCAGCCAGCAACCCTCAGCAGAAGCTGTGGACTTACGGGTTAACTCTGGGTTTTCCACTGAGGTTACCAGCCCATTTATGTCAGTTCCTGGAGACCTACCTGGGCAGGAGAAGATAAGAGTTAATCTGGGATCTGGGAGACAGGTATAATAAAAATAATAAAAATCACAGAACTCACTATATTTCAACATAGAGAGTCATATTCAGGGAAGAAGTTATCTTTATGGGAAGGTTTTCCCCTTTTATTCTTTACATTTTTTTTTTCTTTAAAAAATATTTGCTGATTTTGGAAAATTGTTTCCTGTGAATGAAACTCTTCACTTTAGGGTTGATATGTTGTGGCTTATGAAAATTTGAAATACCTGTTATGGATCAGCTCTCACTTAGCAAGGGCTGTATTTGTCAGGTGATGATTGAAGTTGTAAATCAGTATTCTTGGATCTGGAATTTCCTATAGTGAAGCAAATAGCTGCAAACCTCAGCTTTAAGAATAAAATAAAATGAAACAAGCAGTAATAATAATAAAAAAAAAACCTTGACAGGCAAATTTGGTGTTTCACGTTGTGCATTTCTTTTCAGTCTCTCAAACTTTCTGAACACTATAATTTGTTTGTACTGCTGCATCACTATCATCAAAGATACAGGACTTTATTAGCTCTTCTCGCCTAGGAATGCCTTTTTTTTAAGAGAAAGGAATGCATAAAAGTTCAGCCACTTGAATCTGTGTAATCACTCTTCTAGCAAAACGTTTTGTATTTCTTTAGTATGAAAAAGAAAAGAAGGAAGGAGAACTATAAAGAAAGGAAGAAATAGTGAAAGGGAAGGAAGAAGAGAGGAAAAGAAGAAAGAAGGGAGAAAGAGAAAGAAACCATGGGACACATTTTCTTTTGGAAAAGTACAGCACCAAGGTGACAATATTGTGCCAAGAGATTGGGATGATTTCTCAAACCTTCCCTTCCAAGTTCAGCCACATTCCCTTCCAAGTTGAACAGCTCTTAGAAATAAATAGTTCACATGTTCAGAGCACAATGTTAGTAAACAGTAATTCCTTTACTGTCTGTGGGGAAAATTTTGTCCTTGCTGTGGATCAGGACTGAATGGTTGGCTTAATTTTAGTTCAAGTGCTTTTAAACATTTGAAAGGAATTAAGATGAGATCAAATAAGAAGTGATAGTGAAGTGGCTTTAATAGCCTATGGGGCTGGAATCGTGGGTTATTAATGGCCTAAGCTGATCATTTAGTCACAAGTCTGAAGTCTGTGTCTAGTTTTGCTCTCCTGAGGCTGAGATCCCCTCATAAGACAGCTGTCTAGAACATGGAGGAGGGCTAAAGGGGTGAAGGAGGAACTTCCAGTTGGTGGCGGAGAAGCTTGCATTGGCTGCTCCTTTGTGTTAATAATCAGTCTGTCTCTACATCTGAAGATATGCTCATCAGCTTTTCCAAACCAAAATGGGATGGCCATACTATTTAGCTGGAGGACATGAAGCTGAGTTGGACTTCTTACCTGGACCAGCTTCCAGTTCTGAGTACTTTTATGTTTTCTCTTTCTAGTATGTTTACCACCATCTTGCCATCTCAACAGTCATTATTTTGTTATCCATCCTACTTGATCTCTCTTCTCCTGAGTCATGGATGGGGGTGGGGAACTAAGGGTAGGGGTAGATAAGTGTGAATGGGTCCATGGGACTTCCATGATACCATATTTAGAAGTGTCTGGAAGCCAAGAGGGTGACCCTGGCCTTGATGTGAAAGAACCTGAGCCCACTGTATAGAAGCAGCAGCCTGGGTGCCTACCTTGGGCTGGCTCACCAGCTTTCATGGTGGACTGTGGGACAGAAGGGCAGTGAATTAGTGGGAGAGATTGGGAGCTGGGATGGGGGAGGATGATTCTGCTTTGAAGCACGTTAGTCCTGCTCTGCACAGGAAGCCTGGGTCTGGGATTCTTGTAATTGCTTGATATTCCTGATAGAGCTTGTAGCCTGTTGGCAGTCTATCCAAATGCAAAAGAAGATTCTCTTTAAGTTAGGGGGAGGAAAAAACCCCTCTTGATGTTAAAAAACAAAAAACCAAAATACACCTCTGCTTTGCTCCTTCTTGTGACACAGAAAGGGGATGACGAGTGATAGAATGGAGGAGAGTGATGATGGCAACTGTCCTCAAGTGCTGTTTTGAGAAGCCGGGAAAGAGGTACAGGCCCAGGCTGCCAGACCCTGTGTTCCATTGAGGTAAACACCAAACAACTGAGACTGAAGACAGCACCTCCTGTTAGCTCCTCTCACACATGTCCTTCCTCCCCAGGCCTTTCTCTCAGGTGGCCTCACATTTCATCCAGTCCCTGCAGAAATTCATCTGGTTTGTAGGCCTTTCCTGTGGGGCTGCCGGGTAATGTTCTCGGGACAGGGCTTTGGCCATGAGAACCATTTGGCAAAAGGTCACCCATTCCCAGAATCCAGTCTGCCCACAGCCCCACGTTGGTTGTGACTCTTCATTCTTGAGACCACAGGGCAAGGAAACAGGGCCCAGTGGAGCCAGCTGAGTGCCTCCCCCATCTTAGGTTTCCATGATTTGAGAAAGGAAAGCTGAGTGATAACAAGGGCTAACTCCTCTAGAGATTTCCTGTTACCCTAGAGCAGCAGTTCTCAAATTTTAGCACCTGTCCAGATCTCCTAGAGAATTTGTTTACACCTAGATTTCTGGGCCCCACTCTCAGAGTTTCTGATTCAGTAGGGCTGAGGTGGGCCTAAGAATTTGTGTCTAACAAGCTCCCAGGTGTTGCTGATTCCACAGGCCCAGGGACCGTGCTTGAAGACCCCCTGAAGCTCAGGGCGAGCCCTGGCTTGCTGCCTGACTTCATCTGTGACCTCTGTAGATAGCTCTGATCCTACTGTGTTGTAGCATCTTTCTGCATGTCTGCCTGCTTCTTCAAACTCTGTGGTCCTCGAGGGAGTTTTTCCGTTTCTAGGGCAGAGCTTGGCAGGTCGAGAGCGTTCAGAACGATTTTGTTGAAGGGTGATTTTTGAGATGCTGTATCACATGCTTTGATGTGCTTTAGAATCATAGACTGTTATGGGAATTTAGAGCTGACCTAATCCGACCAAGTTGTTCTACAAACAGGGAAACTGGAGTTCAGAAAAACCCAGGTCGTGGGATCACACAAGATTGCCCAGGATCACATAACTTGCCAGTTGTATACTTCAATTAAGTGCCCTAATTATTTCCAAGGTTTATCGAACAGTTGTTCACTATGTGCTGGGAACCAGGCTCCACTCTCAGTGGGATTCTCCAGGCAAGAATATTGGAGTGGGTTACCGTGCCCTCCTTCAGGGGATTTTCTCAACCCAAGGATTGAACTCGAGTCTCTTATGTCTACCTGCATTGGCAGGCAGGTTCTTTAACCACTCGCGCCACCTGAATCTCCCTGTATTATCATTTAATTCTCAGAGTAATCCTGTGTTTAGTCATTTAGTCTTGTCTGACTCTCTTCGACCCCATGGACTGTAGCTCACCAGGCTCCTCTGTCCATGGGGATTCTCTAGGCAAGAATGCTGGAGTGGGTTGCCATGCCCTCATCCAGAGGATCTTCCCAACCCAGGGATCAAAACCAGCTCACCTGCATTGCAGGTGGATTCTTTACTGTCTGAGCCACCAGGGAAGCCTGAGTAATCCTGAGTCAGTACAATTACTGTACTCATTTTGCAAGTGTGAAAACCGAGGCTCTGAGAGGCAAATTGCCTCAGTCACACAATAAGTGAGGAACCAGGCAGTGTGACCAGAGGATGACCACAATACTGTTCTGCCTGACTATAGTTGGTGCTCGATGAATGTTGAGGTTTGGACGAGTTCAGTTTTGCTATCTGTGACACGGGAAGTTACTTCTTGCACAGATTTTTGGAGGCCAAAATGAGAAATACATATGTAAACCCTTTGACACTGTGAAGCGCAGTAGGACTGGATGGTGCTGTCAGGAGACACTCTGTGCTTCTACAGGCACTTTCCCCTCTGGCTGAAGTGCCCTGTAGTGTTGGCTCCACAGCTCTTATAGTTTTGATTGCCTTTCTTAATACACCTATGTACATGTGTTTTTCTTCTTTTTAAAAATCTCATTTGCAGTGCATTGCCTCACTTTGTGAGGTGTTGGCTTGAACACCTATATGCAGTCTGTACTGCATCGTCATGCAGCGACCCTGCTGTACCCATGTCTGTACTCCCAGGAGCATCACATGGAAGGGCCCTCGGTACCAGCTGAATTGGAGGTGCCCAGGTAGCATTATCCACCTGGATAGGTGGGCTGGGCAGGCATTCCCATCCTGGAATGGACAGTACGAGGGCTGAGCTGGGCTGAGCCCTGGGGTGGCCCATGCTCCCACAGTTGAGTTTCTGGTGGAGCTTCACCCAGAGCTTAGGATTCTGGGCTCCTGTTCTCACTGCCTCCCCCAGGAGTTGGTCAGTGAAATGGAAAATTAGGACTATCCTTTCTTGGCCTCCAGGTCCTCCTCATTTTTGCTGACCAATCATGAGTTATTCTTTCTCAGATGTCCAGGTCCTTCCAAAATGATCAGGAAACTTCCTGAGACTGCCCAGCTTCTGATGGCCAAGATTTGGGAAAATTGTCTTTGATGGCATGGAGCCTGCCTGGAGGAGGGGAGGAGAAGTGTAGTGTCACAGGTTTTGTGGGCCCCTCAACCAAAGCCAGGCTTTGAATGGGGCAGAGGAAAATCTTGCTGTTGCTCGCTCCTCCATAAACATACATACACACACACACACACACACACACACACGCACACACACATGAGTGTCTGTGTGTGTACGTATACATGCACTCCAGATATCTCTATATATACATATTTATATCTATATGTATCTATATATATCTATATATGTCTGTTTATGGCTGTTTTGGGACCACTGAATTTTTCTCCCTCCCCAGCAGAGCTCCCTTTGGGAACATGGCCCTACGGGTAATTTGGGAGTGTTTGAATCAGTCTGTCATCCCACACCAGAGGCTTTTTTCTTTCTCTTGGTTGTTACTGCCAGTTCTCTTTGGTTTTCTTGGTACTGTATTCTCAGCTAGGGATAAAATATAGTTTATCCTTGCTGGCTGGGAGGGACTGACTCACTAGAGGTTGAACCCCTCAAGAATAGTTTACTGATGCAGGGATTAAGATGAGCTGTGTCCACCCCAGCATACCCTGCATATTTCAAAGATGGGATGGAGCCAGCCCCTCATGCATGTGCCAGCCTCCTGGAGAGCTTTATGATGATGACTCCCTCTCCTGTTCACTTCAGGGCATGTGGGTGCCAGGAGCAGAGATAAGTTTGAATGTAAGCAAAGTTGCTACTTCAGCTCTGGCTGCCCCAGGGCCTCAATGTAGATAAAGTACAGCTCCTGAGACCAGGGTGAGGGCCTGTGAAGAAGGTGCATGGAGCCTCCAGGCCTTGGCCCACCCTGTAGAGGATTTCTTTTCTCATCTCCTTTTCTTGGCCCGTTCACATCCCCCTTTCTCTGGGTCCAGTCTACACCCTGGTTCTGCTGAGGAGCCCCTGTGTTGGCAGAGAAGCAGTGGTCATGGTGCCCAGTGGATCTCACAGCCATGCACTTGCCGGTGTGGGGGGCATGTGTCACAGGCATGCCCACGTCAGGCGGTAAAGGGTTGATGTTAGACTGGTGTGGGCAGGCCTAGGACCAGGGCCCTGAGTGATGAGAGGCTCCCCCACTGCCTCGAGAAGGAGCGTTTTAATTTCAGGATCCTCATCTCTCAGATGGATGCAATTAGTCTGCTTTTCCTTGGGGAAGGAGCAAGAAGGGGCTGAGGAGGAGCAGTAATGTCATTTTAGGGCACTTTGGAAATCACAGGACTGAGTCCTAAGGGTTCTTCTCAATAACATAGGTGAAAAGTCCTATGCTTTTTTAGGTGCATGAACTCCAAATCCCCTAACTTCTCTCTCATTCTTAAGAGCAAACTGGATGGAAGTGACAGTGACCTTCTCAGGGGGGAAATCTCGAATCTCTTCTCAATTATTAGAACAAAATAAATTATTTTCAAACCATAAGTTGTTATGGGAACAATTTGCCTGTGACTTAGGTCATATCTGTTAGTGAGTTGAGAACTGTGTTTCCAACACAGTCTACCTTTGATAATAGACAGTTCTATACAGTTCACAGTCTTCCCAGGTGGCTCAGTGGTAAAGAGTCTGCCTGCCAATGCAGGAGACATGGGTTCGATCCCTGGGTCGGGAAGATCCCCTGGAGAAGGAAATGCCAACCCACTCCAGTGTTCTTGCCTGGGGAATCCCATGGACAAAAGAGCCTGGTGGGCTTTAGTCCATGAGGCCACAGAGAGTTGGACATGACTTAGCGACTAAACAACAACAATAATATATGGTTCACTGTTTTGGGTTTGAGTGTTATCTCCCTAAAAGTATTGTAGGACCATGGTGTTAGGACTGGAAGGCATATTAAAGTCATCTGTTTCAATTTCTTTATTCAGGGTATGAGGAAAGTGTTGTTCAGAGAGATAGGTAACTCACTCAAGGTCACACAGTGAGTTATGGGCTGGCAGTGGAATCCGGCCTCTCAGCTCTTAGTCTAGCACTCTTTCCCCTTTCTGATACCACCTGTGTCTTTGTGGCATGTTGGCTGTTTATCCTATTCATAAAAGGACCAAGAACATAGATACCAAAGCTCACCTGGATGCCATGTACATAAAAGCAAGAATGAATTAAAAATAGTCATGAAGTCTCCTTAGGAGTTTTACCATATTGCCCATCCTTTCCTTAATATAGCTGAGATTTCCACTCAGCCTTTTTTAAATTTGAGAATACTTAGAAGCAACTCAACTGTCCAAAAAGTAGATTGGTAAATGATGGTACATGCCCATTATGCATTATCTTGCAGTTATTTAAAATGATGCTGTAGAATAATAGCTATCAACACAGAGAAGTACAGTAGAATGTTATGTGTAAAGCAGCAGAATTCTTAAGTATATAGGAGTATAACCTTAGTTCGGAAAAAAATAAATCCATGTGCACAAAAAAAGGGATATCAAAATGTTAACAGCTGTTATATCTGGATATTGGATTATGGCGTGATCTTTATTCTTTTCTATATTTCCATTTTTTTCAATGAAGATTTATTACTTTTATATCAGGGAGAAACAAAAGGTGTTATTTTTTAAAGAAGAAGTTGGCATTAGAAAGATTTATACACAGTCCTCCAAAAAGTCACTTGGGAATGCATGCTCTCCTACAATACAAAGTCAGATCTCAGTGTGGCTCCTGACAGCAGTTCTGATAAAAGGAGAGGAAAGGTGAATTTGGAATTTGAGTTTTCTTTCCTTTATTGGTTCTGGGCCAGATCATTTGATTTTCCAGTTTTCAGTCTTCTGGTGTCTCTTATGGGTGTAATCCTTCTACCTTCTCTGGGGAAAGAGAGGGCAATATATGTGGGAAGGAGCCATAGGCACTCAGAAGTACCTTGGAAGTCTTAAATCCTTGGCCATAAAGAGGTCAAAGTGAATGGGTGGTAATGACCGAAGGGACCTGCGGAAACTCGGCTCAGGCTTCCGGAATGTAAAATAAAGATAGGACTGGACCCTGCTGCTCAGGATTCTCCTGCTGTGTTGGAAGTGAGGCGTGGAAATCCCCTCAGCTGGTGTTTGGCAAATTTGCATGGAATACTCCTTAGCTGAACCGGCTTGGCCTTCAAAATCTGATCAGGGGAGTTTGGGGGAAGCTGAGGTTTCTGTCACCGCTGTCTAACCCTGCGGTCCTTCCCAGAGATGACACTTGCTGTCGGGGCTCACGTTGGCCTTCCACAGAGAAAGAGGATTGGGATGCCCCTCTGCCTGGGAACAGGGAACGAGACAGCCTGAGGCTCCCGGATGACGGGTCCATGTGGACCACAACTCAGTTGATGGATTCTTCTCCCTGCTTCGCAGGGGCTTCCTGAGCCACTTGAGAAATGTGCAAATATTTTTGTCTTGCAACTAGAAAAACTGCCAAATTGAGGGCAGGAGGAGGAGGGACCTCCTTCCCCCAAACCCGCTGATGTGAAAACACAGGCCTTCTTTTCTGTAGGGTGTCTCGATGTGACTCCAGCTTGACTCTGAACACTGGTCCCTGAGACTTTGACCTGATCTGGGAAGGTTTGAAAGGCTAATCCGCTCATTCCCATTCCAGACAGTCACAGTTTAAGGCTGCTGGTGGATACAGTCTACACTATGGAAAAGAGCAATGTGATTACAGGCTCCCAGGAGCCAGCGGGGAGGCTTCCTCTGTTGTAATGTGGGACTGATCACCAGGATGACCTGGGCAGCCAGCCTCTGGGATGGCTCTCTGATCTTTAGCTGATCGACCTCCTCTGCAGCCGAGACATCAGCAGAAGTCTCGAAGGTGAGCAGGGCACGTCCTTCTGGACTGCGTGTGACCTCCTGTTTTAATCACTGTTGCTCTTGATCCTGCTGCTCCAGGAAATCTGAAATGAGTCTCGCTGATGGAGCAAATGACAAGTCTTGAAAGCCTGTGCTGGTGACATCTTGCCAACTTTCAAGGCTTAGCTCAGATGTGGTTTTTACCATGAAGCCCTCTCTCATCCTCCGTTTTCCATTCCTTCCTGTCTCCAGCCTATGTTTCAGACCTCAAGTTAGCCCTCGTTCCTTTCTGCTGTGCATTTCAGTTCATTGCTTGCCTGTCTGCACCTCTGAGCTATAAACTCCACAACATTCTTCACTGTGCTGGCCTTGTGTAGGTGCCCATTAAATGCCTGGTGGTTTGAAATAAAAGGATGGGCCCCGTGGTACTGGTGTATTCCAACTTTACCAATTGCTTTGACCATTCCTGGTCCCACACTAAGTTTATTTTCTTCCCCTTAACGCCTATCTTAGTATGGGAGGCTGAGGCAGTCCATTGATTAAACAATAAATAATAAGTCAGCAAAGATGAGCCTTTTCCCAATGGCTCAGCAGGTAAAGAATCTGCCTACAATGCAGGAGGCACAGGAGACACTGGTTCAATCTCTGAGTTGGGAAGATCCCCTGGAGGGGGAAATGGCAATCCACTCCGGGATTCTTGCCTGAAAAATACCATGAACAAGGAGCCTGCAGGGATACAGTCCAAAGGTTTGTAAAGAATCGGATATGACTGAGCAACTGAGCACACATACCACAGCTTTAGGGAAAGTCCTGTTCCTGGATTGTCAGTGAGACTGGAATGTGCCAGCATAATCAGGCAAGGGCTTCTATCTCCTTTTTGGGCTTCCCTGGTGTCTCAGATGGTAAAGAATCGGCCTGAAATGCAAGAGACCTGGGTTTGATCCCTTGGTCAGGAGGAACCCCTGGGGAAGGGAATGACTACCCACTCTAACATTTTTACCTGGAGAATTGCATGGACAGAGGAGTCTGGTGGGCTATAGTTGCAAAGAGTTAGACATGACTGAGTGACTAACACTTTCACTTTTCACTTTCAGTAAGAGGAATGCCCTGGCCCCCAACTTTGAAAGACTTGTAATGGAGCCACTAAGAAAACATTATCCACCTGGAGCAGATAAGAACCATGCTGGATGGTGCTGGAAGTTGTGGACAAGGTCACAGGGACTATCAGAGAGGCCATTCTGGAGGGGAACAATTTCCCTTTGCACCTTAATGATGGGAAGGATTCTGATGAACCAGTCTATCATTTTCCAAGCAAGAAGAGGAAAGAACTTGGAATTTGTGTCAAATATTTGAGTTTATTTTCTGACACTGACCTTCTCTAGGCCAAGGACAAGCCACCTAACCACTCCAGTCCCCTATTTTTAAAAATGAGAATCCTGAAAAAAGAATGCTTGGCTTTCCTTCTGGGATGCTGCTGGCATAAAGGAGTGAAACCTTTTGGAAATAGTAAAAGCATATATAAATATCACTTCTTAATATTTCCCTTATCAGTAGGGAGGATGCGTGATCTGCCTCCATGTTTTTAGAGGCAGTTTATTCCATTTGTTAAGGCAATTCATTGTGTGATTCCCTGCAGAACATTTTACATCTTTCTGACCCACTCTGATTTTTGCTAAACTCCAGCTGTGTACATTGAGGTTTTTTCCAATGCTTTCTAGTGCTTTTAAAACTGTCTTTTAATCCAGTTGTTGTTTAGTCACTAAGTTGTGTTTGACTCTATAACCCCATGGACTGCAGCCCACCAGGCTTCCCTGTCCTTCACTATCTCCCAGAGTTTGCTCCGATTCATGTCCGTTGAGTCCATGATGCCATCCAACTGTCTCACCTTCTGTCAGCCGCTTCTCCTCTTGCCTTCAAACTTCCCCATCAGGATTTTTTCCAATAAGTTGGTTCTTTGCATCAAGTGGCCAAAGTATTGGAGCTCCAGTTTCAACATCAGTCCTTCTACTGAATATTCAGCATTGATTTTCTTTAGGATTGACTGGCTTTATTTCTTTGCAGTCCAAGGGACTCTCAAGAGTCTTCTTCAACACCACAGTTCAAAAGCATCAGTTCTTTGGTGTTCAGCCTTTATGGTCTAACTCTCATATCTGTATGACTACTGGAAAAACAAAAGCTTTGACTGTACGGTCATTTGTCGGCAAAGTGATGTCTCTGCTCTTCAATATGCTATCTAGTTTTGTCTTGACTTGTCTTCCAAGGAGCAAGTATCTTTTAATTTCATGGCTGCAGTCACCATCTTCAGTGATTTTGGGGCCCAAGAAAATAAAATCTGTCACTGCTTCTACTTTTTCCCTTATATTTGCCTTAAAATGATGGGACTGGATGTCATGATCTTGGTTTTATGAGTGTTGAGTTTAAGCCAGCTTTTTCACTCTCCTCTTTTACCCTCTTTAAGAGACTCTTGAGTTCCTCTTCACTTTCTGCCTTTAGAATGGTGTCATCTGCATATCTGAAGTTGTTGATATTTCTCCTAGCAATCTTGATTCCAGCTTGTGATTCATGCAGTTCAGCATTATGCATGGTGTACTCTACATAGAAGTTAAGTAAGCAAGGTAACAATATACAGCCTTGTTGTACTCCTTTCCCACTTTTGAACCAGTCCATTGTTCCATGTCCAGTTCAAACTGTTGCTTCTTGACCCACATACAGGTTTCTCAGGAGATAGGTGAGATGGTCTGGTATTCCCATCTCTTTAAAAATTTTCCACAATTTGTTGTGATCCACACAGTCAAAGGCTTTAACATAGTCAGTGAAGCAGAAGTAGATGTTTTTCTGGAATTCTCTTGCTTTCTTTATGATCCAATGAATGTTGACAATTTGATCTCTAGTTCTTCTGCCTTTTCTAAATCCAGCTTGAACATCAGAAATTTCTTGATTTACATACTTCTGAAGCCCAGTTTTAAGGATTGTTTATGCTTGATCATAACCTTACTAGCATGCAACATGAGCACAATTGTATGGTAGTTTGAACATTCTTTGACATTGCCCTTCTTTGGGATTGGAATGAAAACTGACCTTTTCCATTCTGGTGGCCACTGCTGAGCTTTCCAAATTTGCTGTCATATTGAGTGCAGCTCTTTAACAGCATCGTCTTTTAGGATTTGAAATAGCTCAACTAGAATTCTATCACCTCCACTAGTTTCATTTGTAGTAATGCTTCCTAGGGCTTCCCTTATAGCTCAGTCAGTAAAGAATCTGCCTGCAGTGCAGGAGACCTGGGTTTGATCCCTGGGTTGGGAAGATTCCCTGGAGAAGGAAATGGCAACCCACTCCAGTATCCTTGCCTGGAAAATCTCATGGACAGAGGAGCTTGGTGGGCTGCAGTCCATGGGGTTGCAAAGAGTCGGACACGACTGAGAGACTAACACTTACTTACACTTAATGCTTCCTAAGGCCCACTTGACTTCACACTCCTATCTGGCTCTAGGTGAGTGACCACACCATCGTGGTTATCTGGGTCATTAAGACCATTTTTGTATAGTTCTTCTGTGTATTCTTGCCACCTCTTCATAATCTCTGTTGCTTCTATTAGGTCCTTACTGTTTCTGTCCTTTATCATGCCCATCCTTGCATGATATGTTGAATGAAAATGAAAAACATTGCATGAAATGTTCCCTTGATATCTCCAGTTTTCTTAAAAAGATCTCTAGTCTTTCCCATTCTATTGTTTACCTCTACTTCTTTGCATTGTTCATTGGAGAAGGCCTTATCTTTCCTTGCTGTTCTCTGGAACTCTATTCAGTTGGGTATGTCTTTTCCTTTCTCCCTTACTTTTTGCTTCTCTTCTCTCCTCAGCTATTTGTAAAGATTCCTCAGACAACCATTTTGCCTTCCTGCATTTCTTTTTCTTTGGGATGATTTTGGTCACTGCCTCCAGGACAATGTTATGAACCTCTCTGTCCACAGTTCTTCAGACACTCCATCTACCAAATCTAATCCCTTGAATCTATTCATCATCTCCACTGTATAATTATAAGGGATTTTATTTAGGTCGTAGCTGAATGGCCTAGTGGTTTCTCTTACTTTCTTCAATTTAAGCCAAATTTTGCAATAAGGAGCTCAGAGTCTAAACCACAGTCATCTCCAGGTCTTGTTTTTGCTGACGCTATATAGCCTGTCTATCTTTGGCTGCAAAGAATATAAACAATCTGATTTCAGTTTTGACCATCTGGTGATGTCTATGTGTAGAGTTGTCTTTTGTGTTGTTGGAAGAGGGTGTTTGCTATGACCAGTGTATTCTCTTGGCAATCTTGGTT
Source organism: Cervus elaphus (assembly GCF_910594005.1). NCBI lineage: Eukaryota > Metazoa > Chordata > Mammalia > Artiodactyla > Cervidae > Cervus > Cervus elaphus. The sequence goes on from NC_057825.1 coordinate 61,708,525, forward strand.
AGCCTTTGCCCTGCTTCATTTTGTATTCCAAGGCCAAATTTGGCTGTTACTCCAGGTATCTCTTGACTTCCTCCTTTTACATTCCAATTCCCTATGATGAAAAGACGTCTTCTTTTGGTGTTAGTTATAGAAGGTCTTATACATCTTCATAGAATTAGTCAACTTCAGCTTCTGTGGCCTCACTGGTTGGGACCTAGACTTGGATTACTGTAATGTTGAGTGATTTCTCTTGGAAAGGAATTGAGATCAAGCTGTTGTTTTTGAGATTGCACCCAAGTACTGCATTTTGGACTCTTTTGTTGACTGTGAGGACTACTCCATTTTGTCTAACGGATTCTTGCCCACAGTAGTAGATATAATGGTCATCTGAGTTAAATTCTCCCATTCCCATCCATTTTAGTTCACTGATTGCTAAGATATCAGTGTTCACTCTTACCATCTCCTGCTTCACCATGTCCGATTTACCTTGATTCATGGACCTAACATTCCAGTTTCATATGCAGTATCATTCTTTACAGCATTGGACTTTATTTTCACCACTAGATATATCAACAACTGAGCATTTTTTCCTCTTTGGCCCAGATGCTTCATTCTTTCTGGAGTTGTTAGTAATTGCCTTCCTCATTAGTGTACTGGACACCTTCTGACTGGGGTGGGGGGTGCTCATCTTCTGATGTCATATCCTTTTGCCCTTTATTACTGTTCTTGGAGTTCTTGTGGCAAGAATACTGGAGTTGTTTGCCATTTCCTTCTCCAGTGGACCGTGCTTTGTCAGAAATCTTCACTATGACCTGTCTGTCTGAGGTGGCCCTGCATGGGATGGCTCATAGCTTCACTGAGTTATGCAAGCCCTTTTTCTCCAACAAGGCTATGATCCATGAAAGGGTTTTAATCCAGAGTTATCAATATATTTTACATCATTGCACAATACCACACACTTAGGTGTCAGTTTATACATATGCACACAAGTACATATCAAAACAAAAATTTTCATAAAACCAAATACCCATGTTTTCCTGGTGGCTCAGTGGTAAAGAATCTGCCTGCCAATGCAGGAGACATGGCTTTGGTCCCTGGTCTGGGAAAGTCCCACATGCTGTGGAGCAACTAAGCCCATGAGCCACAACTGTTGAGTCTGTCTGTGCTGTGGAACCCGAAAGCTGCAACTACTGAGCCCCAGTGCCACAACTACTGAAGCCTGCATGCCTTTAAGAGCCCGTACTGCACAAGAGAAACCTCTGCAATGAGAAGCCCACGCTACAACTAGAAAAAAGTCCGAGCAGCAACAAAGACTCAGCACAGCTCCCCTCAACCCAAATAAAAAGAAAAGAAAAAAACCGCCACAGCCCTTGCTATCTACAATACATTGATCTTTTGTTCCCATTTATTTTCTTTCCACAGAGTGCCCTGTTGGAAGCAGTATTTTGGAAAGGATAATCAGGTAGCAGTAATTACGCTCAACATTTCTTCTGGTCAGAGAAATGTGGCTTTTGTTTTTTGGGTAGAGTATGCAAGTTTGGGGCCTGAGCTGAATTGTTCAGGGGTTTAGGGAGACAGAGAGCTGCCACCTGAATTATTCCTTTCCACTTTTCTTCTGGTGCATAGTCTCTCTCCTAAGTAATGATGTTTTCTTGTTTGCTTGCTTACTTTAAAGGAGCACTGAAAACTTAGTCACCTAAGTTCATACCAAACTGTTTACCTTCTCAGGGTGCCCAGACATTTGATCTGACTTTGGAAGCATCAATAAACATCAATTTTCCCCCTTTGTCTGAAACCGGAACATTCCATTGTTACCAGGTGGTTTAGCAATAAGGCTTGGCTTCCCTGAGAAGGCTTCAGCTTGTCCCAGGAAGAACCAGGGGATAGAGTTGAAGGGAGAAGGTATATGTTGCTGAGGGAGAAAGCAGATAGATGAGAAGAGACCTGAACTTGAGGGGAGGGGTGCACTTACCACAGGTTTCATCCTTGTGCAGTGATGGAATCAGCTAATTTGGAGTCTGAGTCTCTTAACTTTGTAGCCTTGATTTATATCTAATCTTTCTCAAATGGTACTGTTCTCTAGAACTGATGGTGGGAAGTTGAGCTAAAAGGCAAGATGGAGGGACACATAATTGGTAGCTCATAAATAAAGGAGCAAGAAGGGGCTGATATTTGCTCTGAGCTTATTTACTGCCTTCTTTGGTGGAACGTGACATAACAAACCCAAACATCAGAAGCTGAGATAATGAGGGGAATGACCGAGGGTTGGAGCAGAGAGTCCTGCTCCTCGCATTCCTGTGTGGAGTGTGCTACTCCGACAGAGAGAGGGGATTTTCTGATTGTCTCTGCCATGCTGACCTTCTGTGTGTTTACTTTTCAGTCAGTTTGGGGAAGGCCCCTTTGAACTCTGTGGTATGAACAAGTTCACTCCTCCTCCACTTTCCTTTTTTTTTTTCCTTATCCCCTCTTGCCTGAAATGGTTTGCTGAGTGACAAATAAACACGAGTTGTTTTTACAGGTGTAAAACCAACAGATCAAATGCCGGCCTGTGCCTGGGCTTGTGAATGGGGACTGTGTTATGTTTGGAGAATACCACCGCATCATTTACACTTGCAAACCCTTTGTAATCTTAATCTCTTTGTTGCTTTTATGTTATACTGGCCCCCTAAGGTTAAAGAAAGAGATTTAGACCTTAAACACAAATCCAGCCTTCAAGCTCTGGAATTATCTTTGCCTTTAAATGCAGCTGATCAATGCCCATTTCTTTTGAAAATAAAACCCTTTTGAACCTTGAAAGCCTTCCACTGTTGAGCTATGCCTAAGTGCCACATGGGGGAATGGGCAGAAAAGAGCCCATTTTTCCCTTAGTGCTTGCATTAGGGGTCCCAGAGTTCAGTTCAACGCAATCAATTTAATTGGCGCTAGCTCTGGTGACAAATTATGCTGGTTTACACTCCAGTGTAGCAGAGATTCCTCAAATGCCGGGGAAGAAGGGAGATACACTTCTTGGTCTCTACTTAAAGAGGGCAACAGTATTGGAAAAGGAGCACATTTAATTTATCACTGTCAGAGCAGGTGCAAAGTTTAATTCTAACTAAAAGCATTAAACAATTAACCCAGACAGTCAGGCCTTCTGAAAATGCTCAGTAGCAGGGAACACACGGACCAGATTACCAATGGAAACGTCGATGCTTCTCTTTTTTCCGCTGAATATCTTCTTGCACTTTTTTTTTTTTTTTAAACAAAGAAAAATCCCAGAAATACAATAACTTCTCAGGTCTTTTGGTTGATGTCTGAATTGAAAGGGCCAGAGAGGACACCACCTTACACTCAAAGATCAACAAATAGCTGCCCCTTGAGCCCCGGTTGATTAGCTGTAAGAGCAAGAAGAAGTCACTAGAGTGTAAAGCTCTCATGGGCTGATTGTCCCAGTTTTGTTTTTTTTTAATGGTGAAATATATTGTCATGCAATATATATTCTATTAATTTGAATTATTCTGCAGTATCTGAATCTTTGGAAGTTATCTAGTATTCTGGAGGGGTGGTAGACAAAAGAGAAAAATTAGGGGATGGACAGGATTCAGATAGCAATGACATCCAGCTGGACACAGAGATGAACCCTGCTTCTTGGATACTTAATACATTTACTTTTTGTGGTTGTTGAGTTGACCAGAGAATCGTTGCATTTTAGAGCTGTAAGATCCTTAGAGAACTTTGAGGCTTAAACTGGAGAATTTTACTGTGTAATTGTTAAGGCCTAGCCAGAGACAGTAAATTTCTGCTCCACATTATACATAAGATAATATGTAGGTATTATTTCTACAGCTATTCTGACTCCATTGCAGGCAGTCCAGAAAAAACTGTGAGCTTTGGAGGCTGTCAGTTCAGTCCTGTATTTGAATTGTGACTGCTTCATACCTGGCATTTTAAGCATCTGTAAGCACTGGATGTTGTTACCCACCCCTAGTAAGGTCATATGCATAATGCACTGACCCTAGTACATGGCATCTATAGCCCTTATCATGTGTTGATTTCTTACCTCTCTTCCTTCGGATGCTCAGATTAAAAGAAAGGCAATAGATAAAATATCCAGTTCAGGGTCTCACATACATTAGCAGTTTATTTTCAACTCTTTAATCAACCAGAAAAAAACAATTTATCTTATGATTCCAACCCTTTGGAAGTTTAGAAACATTATCAGGATTCATTTATTAGTTCAGACCTGTATTACTGAGGGAAGAGGTTAAAATTGAGTTTGTTTAAAAAAAAAAAAAAGGTGTAACTAGAATATATTTGGGCTGTATGAGACCTTAGAGATGGCAGACCACCTTCCTCACTTACAAATGAGGAAACTTGGGCCAAGATTGGTTAAATACATTTCCAGGGGCACAGCTGGCTACCCCAGGCAGCCCGTCTGGTGATATGAAGGTCACACCCCTGACTCAGCCTTACACAACCCTTTGGATCCATTGAACACACACTGAAACTAGAGGGGGCCTGTTCTGAAATTGTCTTAAAGGTAATCTGCTCTTGGGTAAGCTACAAGATTGCTGTATAAGAGAAAATTATGGTGGCAATATAGCATACTGTATAACTTGGTTCGGGAAGAAGGAAATGGCAACCGACTCCAGTATTCTTGCCTGGAAAATCCCATGGACAGAGGAGCTTGGCATGCTACAGTCCTTAGGGTCACAGAAGTTTTGGACACAACTTAGTGACTAAACAACAAAATAAAAAAACTTGACTGATTCATGTTGTTGGCAGAAACCAACACAATATTATAAAGCAATTATCCTTCAATTAAAAATAAATTAAAAAAATTAAAACAAAAACAACAATGAAAAGTAGTTAGCTACTTTAAACATGAGATTTTCCTGATTTTATTTTAAATATAATGTAGCATTAGGAAAAAACTGAGGAGAAACAAACCAACCAACTATGCACCATTCCGTGTCTTGCCCCAGCATCAAACACTGACCACAAGCTCCACTTAAGGGGGCTGGCACAGTCCCCTGATTGGAGAGGATTCAATGTCTGTATCTTAATTCTACAGTTTGAGTATCAGTTTTTATTTTGTGGGAAGATTCCTAGTGCCTTTCCTTAGTTAACTAGTCCTGACTCTAGTGCTTGCATCATAGGCATCTTTGGGAGGGTAGAATCCTCCCAGAGACAAGCTCTGTTCACTTAACACAAGAGGAAGGTGTTTATTGACAGCCTACTGCATACATGGTCTCATTTAATCCTCACAATAACTTTGTCTTTACTTCAGAGATAGAAACTCAGGAGAGGTAATGCCCACCAGGGAAAGGAGGAGCCAAGATTTTAACCTAATTTTACCCAAAGTCCATGCTCTTTGTGATCCACATGATGCTGTTCAGTAGTTACGCCCTCATTAGACTTATGTTTTCAAAATGGCGTGTGATCAAAATCTCAGGAATCACAAAAATAGAAACTGCTCATGGGGTGTGTGGGACTGTCAATTGCTGGTGCTTTTTCTTTGAGATCTGTGGTCCGTTAAGATTTTTTTCTTTCCAAGCGTGTTTGTTTTCGTGATATAACACATTTTTATTACTCAGAAAATGTTCAAAAAGGCCCTCCATGCCGCGACTGCATGTTCTCCCCAGAAAGCAACATCCAGCCGGGATTTTTTTTTTCCATGGGTTTTGTCAACTTTTGGAAGCCCAGCAGCCATCTCTTTATAACACTCAGTGTTGTGAGCTCTGGAGGCCTGGAGACTAATGGACGTCTTTTAAGAAAACACAACCTGATGTAGCACCTGTTTACCCTGCAGAGTTGTAAAGAGAGGAGAATAAAACGATGATGTGGACGCTCATTCTTTCCTCTTTCTCATCAAGGAGAAGAAGAAGTGAGGCCCCGACAATGGTTCAGTTGAGGTCCAGGGCAGACAGGCCTTCCAACAGTGGCTTAGAAGTGTGTAATTCAAATTATTAGTCCAACTCCCAAAGCTCTCATTTATTATATCTGATTACAAAATAAGGAATCTTACATGCATATGTCTCATATCTTATTTCTCCATTATTTGCTTTACTTATTCATCTAGATTTAATTGCCATTTCACAGCAGTCTCCTTGAAATGTGGTTAAATTGCCTATTGCCACTATGATTTTAGAAGTCTTATATAACTTAATGGTATTAATGAGAGCTGCCCTTCTCTTGTAGTCCCTTTGTTTTGCTCGTCACTGAAACTCTTTGTCCTCATCCATTCTGGTCCAGCTTGCCCTGGCTGCCATTTCCAAGGAGAGCTCTTATGGGAGGGTGGAGTAAAGCCCCAGGGATCTCCTATAGCCATCTTAGGAGGAAGGTTGAATGCAATATAGAAAAAAATGGGGGAAGTCTAATCTGTCTCATTTTGTGCTTTAATATTGATAAATTCAGGTATTTTAATCTTGATAGAAGAGAAGAAAATAAAACGTTGGAGGTTGTAGAAGTAACTTTTCCCCAAATTTAAAATTTTGCATGTGTGCGCGCATGCTTTCATTTGTGTGTGATATGGTATACGCATGTTTAAGTTCCCTCTTTATTGCCCTTATCTTTTAAAGCAAAACTTAAAAAAAATCCTCAAGAAACAAAAAAACAAAAATACAAATACCAAAATGCATTTCCTTATGGTAGGATAAACATTCAGCTGTGTCATTTGCAAGAACTCAATAACATAAACAAAAATAAACCAAGCAATTTTCATAGCTAGTTTTTGTGTTTAGTATATGGAGTATTTCTGGATTGTCATCAAGCCAGCATTTATGACCACTTTAGAGAAATAAAAATTTTAGTAACAGAAAATTATAACATTGTCCAGTTCTTGATAGGGGCAAGGGAGGAGAGGAGACTACAAATGATCTTAAAAAATAGAGATACAGTTTCTGAGGCTCACAAGGACAGAATAGCAAGAAGGGGCTGCTGCCTTGTGGGGGTCTCAACCCAACATCAGTATAGGATTCCATGGTGTCTGGTCCAGCTTCAAAGGGGACTGACTCTGTGGCTAATGAGTGTGTCTCACTGATTTCATCTTAGAACATATCCTGCCCAAATGCAAAATGGGAATTCTCTTATTGTTCATGTCCCTGGGGCTAAGGACTAAATCAAATCAGCCCAAGTGTTTATCATCTTAGAAATAAAGTCCATAAAATTTATATCAGGTCTCATAAGACATATAATTGCAAAATATCCTTATAGTTAGAAAGAAAAGAATAGGAAAAAACCCTGAAACCTATTCAGTTTAACTCTGGGAAAATGTTAAGACATAACTAAAAGCATACTTTTCCTGATACCCTGAAGAGGAGTTCTGTTCCTTTTCCTTTCACTATTGGGGTTCCTCTGCCCACTTCCCTTCTATGTATGTTTCTTTTTTTTTTTCTTAGATTGAAGTATAATTGATTTATAATATTGTGTTAGTTTGAGGTGTACAGCATAGTGATTTGTGGGGGTTTTTTGCAGATTATGTTCCATTACAGATGATCACAAGATATTGCGTATATCTCTGTGCTATGTAGTAAGACCTTGTTGCTTCTCTATTTTGTGTTTAGCTGTTTGGATCTGTTAATCCCATCCTCCTAATTTATCCCTCCTCCCATCCCTCTTCTCAGTATTCTACCCTGAGTCAGCATTTGCCTCATGCCAGCTCTGATTCTACCCTTTATCACTCACTCTGATTCTCTCCAGATCATCTAAACAGCTTAAGGACCTCTTACTCCCACAACTTCTCAGAAGTCTGGGTGGCGTAGTCTCTTTAGCATGAAACCTTCCTGTTTATCTCCCATTCCCTTCAGGGCATTCAGATTCATCATTCGCTCCCTTCCAGGTGGCAGTTTTCAAAGTGTGGTCTGAGAGTTGTTCTTTTCTAATGCTCGTGTTTCCAACATGATAAGGTCTGTAATTTTGATTCTGGCAGGAATTAATAATCTCCTTGTTATATTCCTAATTAGTTTTTCATCAAAATCACTGTTAGGGTCTATTCATTCCTTTATTCTGTTGAGGCTTTCCTTCCCCTCAGGTGACAAGCCAGAGTTGGTGGCAGAGGTATTCCAAGGAGGTTTTAGCTCTATTAAAGGCTCCATGGACGTGTCTTTTTCTCCATCCAATTAAGAATTTCCCCTAAAACTATCCCAGCAGGAACTAGGTGTTTTGACAGAGCTCTCTGAATAACTCAACTTTTCAAGACCACTATAATGTCCTTCTCACTTGGATTCACTTCCTGGGTTCTAGATTTTGGAAAACATCCACTTATCACACAGATGGATTCTAAAACTGTCTTAGGAAGTTTCTTTATCTACTTGCAAAAGTAGTAACTACTGTGTAACCTCAAAATGGTTAAAATAGTGATAGAAAAAGCATTTTGGCTTCAACCAAGAGAATTTTAACTCAAGATTGTCTTGTTTCTTCTCTCTGGGTGAGTAGTAAAATTAGTTGCTTTTGGTCCAGTCAAATTTGTAGTGACATATCCTTGTTGAAATAGGGTTGACTCATGTTATTTCTGGTCTTGTCAATTCCAAATTCTTCAAGAACCATTCCTTCTATCCAGACTCTCATTGTTTTTATTAACTCCTGCAAAGCTTGGGACTAGGAACTTATAAAGGAATCCCAAGAAAAGGCCTCAGTTGGATGGAGAAGCTTATTTTTGTGGCCCATTACTGGTTTTTCTTCTACTCTCTCTGGGCCATTGTGAGTATGGGGGTTACCTACACTGGTCAAGCCTGGTCAGAGTGAGAATCTGAAGGACTCGATATTCTTAATGCTTGGAATTAGAGCCCAGGAATTTCCGATAGTCTGTGGGAACTGGAGCTCTCCCTCTTTGTAATAATGGGGCAGTGATTCTTTGGGGAGGGGGGATCTGCAAGGATACTAACCTGCTTCTTCTCTTCTCCAATTCCTGGAAAGCTTATACCGTTTTGTTGATGTGCTTTCTACCCAGGTATAGGGTAAATAGTTTCAGGGAGGCTCGAGCTCCCCTCTACTTGTTTTCCACCTTCACACTCAGTTTAAAATACAGCAAACACACCAAAGCAGTGTCTAAGCCGTCAGGTGGGGACATAATGCTAGTGTTTGTCATGCCAGCATTTTCCTGGCACATGTCTGGGGAGAGAGTGCTGGCATGAGCATGGTTGAGAAGCCTTGTGTGGAGTGTGCTCCCTTGACTTGTTAACACTGATGATGGTATAAATCCCCACAGTCAACATAGTCTAACTCCGCTCAGCACTGAAATATTTGTTAAGCATCTTCTGTGTGTCAGTCACTTGGGATAGAAGGATGAATAAGACATGGTTGCAACCATCAACAGAGGAGCCTGATGGGCTGTATCTATAGGGTCACAAGGAGTTGGACATGACTGAAGCAACTTAGCACACACAGAGGCATGTACACATGCAGCCATCAAAAGTTCCCAGAGTAGAGGAGACATGTACAACCGTGGGGCTTCTCTTGTAGCTCAGTTGGTAAAAAATCTGCCTGCAGTACGGGAGATCTGGGTTCAATTCCTGGGTTGGGAAGATCCCCTGGAGAAGGGCACAGCAACCCATTCCGGTATTCTAGCCTGGAGAATCCCATGGACAGAGGAGCCTTGTAGGCTACAGTCCATGTGGTCGCAAGAGTCGCACACGACTTAGTGACTCAAGGCCTTTGCTAGGGCTGCTCCCTCCCTCTGGTAGGTTGAGGATTAACTGGTCAGGAGTGATTTAATTGTAAAGAACAGAGACATTCAGAGAAGCTCAAGTAGAGGGTTTATTGGAAGGATGGAGGTACCCCTCCCTAGGGCTACTGGGTATGATTATGAGAGATTTGCTTCAAGAGAGGGATCTTGACTGAAGAAGTATGTGCTGGTGAAATTCAACACTACTAGTGCTAGTTCTAGCTTGGGCGCTATAGAGGGGGCTCTTTTTCTTCAAGCTCTCCTAGCTTGAAAATATCTTATTTTGAAAAAATTTCAAACTTAGAGAAAAGATGCCAGAACATTACAGAGAAAAATTTGCCTTTTATTTATTCACCGGTTTTTAATGTTTTGGCTCCCTGGTTGTATATCAATCTATTGTAGGTAGCACTTCCCGAATCATGTGAGAGTAGGTGTCATACTCTGTGCCTTAATGTTTCAATATATATTTCTTAAGAGCAAAGTTCTTCTTTCAAGTAATATGGTCATCAAATAATAGGAAATTTAATCAAATAATAAGAAAGCAAAGTAATGCTTTTATCTAATCTACAGTCCATATTCAATTTTTGCTAATTATATCAATAATGTCCTTCATAGCATTATTTTTACCTCAGTTACAGGATCCAGTCCAGTCTCATGAATTGTGTTTAGCTGTCATGTCTCTTTTCTCCTTTCTTAATTGAAAGCAGTACTTTGATGCTATTTTGTCTTTCATTACATTGACATTTTTGAACAATGTAGACCAGTTATTTTACAGAACATTCCTCATTGAACTTATCTGATATTTCCTCTTGGTTTAGGTTCAGGTTATGCATTCTTGGCCAGAATTTTACAGAGGATGTTGTGTATATGTACTTCTCAGATTAACACATTCAGAGACACATGATATGCAACCCTTATTGTTGATATTAAGTTTTAACTCAGATGGTAAAGAATCTACCTACAATGCAGGAGAACTAGGTTCGATCCTTGGGTTGGGAAGATCCCCTGAAGAAAGAAACAGCAACCCACTCCAGTGTTCTTTCCTGGAAAATCCCCTGGACAGAGGAACCTGGTGGGCTATAGTCCATAGGGTCACAAAGAGTTGAATACAACTGCTAAACTAATGCTTTGATATCTAATCAAACTACTGTCTGGTTTCTCCATTGCATTGTTACTGTTTTTACCCTTGTTTTTTGTTGGGGAGCCACTCTGAGCATGTAACTGTCTTGCAACTAATCAAATTTTGACCTCAAGATTTCACATCCATTGACAAGTCTTATTTACCAATGACTGGATATGGCAGCTTTGCAATCTACCACTTTCTCTACATTTATTGGTCAGCATTCTATTGAAAGGAGGAGCCCTCAAGTTTCCTTCATTTTCTCATTCAACTTTTTCTAATCAATATTGACTCATGGATTCATTCTTTCTTTCCAATGGTTTATAATCTGTTATTTATTTTGGTTCTCAAATTATCAGAATTGGCCAGTGGGGAGCTGCTTCTACACTTCTTTTTTTTTTTTTTGCTTTTTGCTTTTTTTTTCGCTTCTACATTTCAAGTGGCTGCTATGTTTTTTGAACATGCCATCATCATTTTTAAAAGCACTTTCTTACTTTCTGATTAAGAGGATATTCTGGGATCTTGTTGTATCTTCTCTCTCTCAACCTTGTTATCTTCCATTTCTTCACGGAACTTCTTGATTTCTTTTAGTTGGGAGTGATGGGTAACCGATTTCATTGTTTTCTGACTTGATTTCCCTATGTTTCTTTTTGGAAAAAAAGAAAAACAGATTTGTGTATGATTTATTTTCTCCCCCAGTTTTACATAAAAGATAGCATACAGAATATTGCCTTTTGTATTTTTCTCTTTCCTTGAATAATATATGTTGGAAATCATTTTACACTAGTTCATATAGATCTCCCTTTTTTGCTTGCTTTTTTATTAATAGTTGCATAGTACTTCATTGTGTTTCGAAATTTATTCAATCAATCACACACAGAGAGTTTTTATGTTCTTTAAATATTTTCTTCTTACTCTTCATTTGGTTTTTTTTAGTTTACTTATTGTTTTTTTTTTTCCCTCCCACTGAATGAGCTGCCTTGTTCTAACTAGTCTGTCAAGGGTGAGTGCCTTTTTTCTAATCCTCAGAAAGTTTCTTTGCAGGCTGGTATGGCCTGAGTCTCACAGAAGTTGGCTGTAGGAAGGGAAACTGTGATTTCTGGGAACTGTATGCCCCTGTTTAGGAGTAGAGGCCACCAGGACCCTGGACACCCTCTCCGTCCCAGGGCAGCCTCGGGATTTGCTGACTTGCTCTTTAGAGCTGACCTGGGCTTCTCTGGTGGCCCAGATGGTAAAGAATCCACCTGCAATGCAGGAGACCCGTGTTCGATCTCTGGGTTGAGAAGATCCCCTGGAGAAGGGAATGGCTACCACTCCTGTATTCTTGCCTGGAGAAACCCATGGAGAGAGGAGCCTGGCTGGCTAAAACCTACGGGGTTGCAAAGAGTTGGACATGACTGAGTGGCTAACACTTTCACTTTCTATGTCTGATAGAGTTCCCAGTTGAGCTGCTCAATCCTGATTGTTTGGTAATCTCTAAAGTGATTGGTGGAGAGAGAAGAGCTGGGTGCCTGGAGAGAGAAGTGTTGGCCTGTGGAGGTGATGGGTTCTGTAGATTCTTCATGAAGTTACAGGCGCGTAGTGAACCTTCACTTCTCATCATCATTTCCACTTCGATAGAATCCTGTTTGTGTATTTATGCTAACTACTCTTCCCCACCCTCCCTGCCCTTGCCCCTCTCGCCTCAGGTGTTGTGTGTCCATGCTGTCACACATGGGACATTGATGTTTTATTAAAAACACTTAGATTAAGCATTTTTCTTCAGTCGCTCTCTTCCTGTCCTTTCCCTTTTTAATAAACTAGAAGCTGAGTATAGACTCAGGTTTGTGGGGGAAAAATCCTTTTTTATTTGGATAATTTGAAGAATTCACAGCAGCTTAGCCAAGATGTGCCCGCTTCCTCCCAGAACTCACATGATTATGCTAATTCAGAAGAAACGTGTTGATGCACTATTAAAAAGCATGATCTGTTTTCAGCTTCTGGGTACAGAGCAGAGCAGCAGCCTTCAGTGGCCATGTCAGTTCTGCCCGTGTTATTATGTGCAGATGTGCCAGCTGTCAGTAGGCATTTTCTCTCTGATAGCGCTAACCACTTAACCGTGGGTCGGCGAGGTGCAGCTCTCAGCCAATAGATCTAATTGCAATCCTTCCATGTTCCCTGTGATTGCAGGTTTCTCCGACTCTATAAACAAATAGTAATCAACTAAACCTGTTACCTCTGAGTAGAGATGTCACGATATGAAATATTAACTGTTCAAAATACAGTAATGATGGTTTAAAACTGTATTTGTTTCTTGAAAAGGGAAAAAAGATTTAAAAAAAAAAAGAAGGGAAAATCAGGAGCTCAAGAATTGGAATTCTGAAGGGCCCTCTGGCTCTCTTCCGTCTACATAATGAAAAATTGCATATGTATATGACATGTTTTATGTGGTCAGATACGGCGTAAATATTGTGTACATCTTTTGCTGGAGTAACAATGCATTAGCAGCATCACAAATAAGCTCTGCCTCAGCATCTACATTTTTATGACATTTTTATGTTAATGCAAGTCAAACTTATGTTTTGTGATGTATCTAATCCACCCCAAATTAATCCATTTGTATTCCTATAATCCAATCAGCTCCTGCCTCCCCCCATTAAAAAGTTAGATGCAAAGTCCAGGGCAGAAATATGGCAGGAAGCCTAGGCTCAAGGACACTTTCCTTTTAGAAGACACATTTCCCCTCAGGCACATGGAGGTACTGTGGATTTTGGTGGGTAGTGCTGGTAGGGATAGTGGTGGAGCTGACATGGGAGAGGGACCCTCTGGGTTGAAGCGCCTAGTGTTGAGAATATCTTTGTAGGCTTCCTTTTACTATTTTATTTTTTGATGCTGTTTAGGCAACTTTCCCCTCCACTCCAACTCATAGTCTGCCATGTTTCCTAATCTCAGTGCCAGGACTCTGTAGAGCCCTTAGTGTGTGTGGCATCATGCTAAGCTTTTATCAAGCATCTTTTGTGTACAATATGTGTGCCTTGTTTACTGAGCATCTATTATGTGGAATCTGTGTGCTTGAACCAGAGACCAGAAGTTCCATTTGCCCATATCAGCCCACTGAAGATGGAACAATCATCAGAACTTGTTTGGAAATCTGAGGTCATGTTACCCCTTCTTGGTTTCTCTGAGACTGATCTGGAGACAGAGTTCCTTCAGGAAACTTACAAGAAGCTGTTTGGCGTAGTGGAAGAAGCACTAGATTAGAAAGTCTTTAGCCGAGGCAGAACAGCATATGGACAAATAGCCCATGGCTTTTATTGAAATGCTATACCATCAATATGCTCTCATAGGCTTCAAATCCCCACCTGACCACTTACCAACTCAGGAAAATGACTTAACCACCCTGGGTCTCAGCTTTCTTGTATATTAAATGAGGATAATAACACTTATAAGGCTATTGACAAATGAATTAAATTATGCACAGTAGTATCTGGCATTAAGGAAGAGCTCAGTCCATGTTACCTTCTGGCATTGTTATTCATAGAATATTTGAAGTTGAGAACTATGCGAGTTTTTAGGCCAGTTTTGTTTTTTTTTTTTTAGGTGAAAAGAACTGTGAGACTGAGACTCAGAAAGGCTAAATGCCTCCCTCACAGTCACACAAGTGCATGGGACGAGTCAGTATAAATATCTAGGTCTCCAGACTTGCAGCCCAGTGTTGTTCTAGTGCCTCTGCTGCTGACTTTCTTACAGAGGAGAACACATGCAAGGAATGAAGCAGAAAGGTCATGCCTTTATTACTGCCCTGAAGTTGTATAGCTCAAGATAACGGTGCTTGTGGTTGGCTCTTTAGCTTGGTTGATCTTGAGCTAAAAGGAGCATGTTCTCTGGCAGCTTTTGGTGGTGGACTTCAGGGACCAGGCCAGCTGGTTTGAGAGTCTCCCTCCAAGTGTCCATCCTGAGCAGGCCTTTCCAAATTGCACATCCCTGATGATTTTCAAGGACGAGTGAACAGACATCTTCCTGGCACTGGCTTCTGGGAAAAGCCCTGGAGTTGCCTGGAAACAGAGGTCAGAATCCACCATCTTTTCTTTCCCTCTAGTTGGGTCTGTGCTGTGTGCTATACTTAGTTGCTTAGTCATGTCTGTGTTTTTGCGATGCGTTGGACTGTAGCCTGCCCAGCTCCTCTGTCCATGGGATTTTTCAGGCAAGAATACGAAGTGGGTAGTTATTTCTTACTCCAGGGGATCTTCCCATCCCAGGGATCGAAATCTCCTGTATTTCCCGTATTGCAGGCAGATTCTTTCCCTGCTGAGCCATTGGGGAAGCCCTAGAGTTGGGTCTACTCAACTCCAAATGTCTGGCCAGTAACTTTAGCCATTTTAAGCAGATAAAGAAAAGAGACTTTAACTGATACTGGGAGCTGAAGACTGGGATTTGTTTTTTCCTTTCTTTATTCCCCTGCATTTTGGCTTCCTATTTAATTGTGATTCTTTGTCTCTCCACTGCCTCCCCCTCCTTGGTTCACCCCATGTCCTTGCCTATGGAGCTTATAAGGTTGCTTTGACTCCGGATATTGTAGGAAAAGCTCCTGCCAACTAGAATCAAGGACTGAGACTTTCTTCCTTGAGCTCTCTGTTGTGATGCAGAATGGGAATCTTCTGTCAATTCAGATTTAACTCAAATGGGTCCTTGTGGTTCGTATTCAGGGGAGCATTGTCAGCTATGTGCATGAGAGGAGAGAAAATGGTGGTGTGGTGATGGCGGCAGCGGTGATTTGTGTGAGTGTACATAGGTGGGGGCGGGCTCCGTGGGGTGGAATTGGCTTGAAAATCTGCAGTGGGCTCTTTTCTCCTTTAACAGTGATGCTGGGTAATTAGCAAAATGCGCACAGGGTTTTATCCATATTCATGCGCCCTTTCCCACAAGCATAAACAATCCAGTCTCTATTATTGCCTTGCGTGTGCAGCTCCCCCCTCCCCCTGCCACCTGCAGAGCCCTGTGCTGCTCTGTTCACATCATTCTGGCTCCAGTCGGGAGTGGAGATGCCTCCCCTGGCCTGGGCATGGACACAGGGAGAGGGCTCCACCGAGAGCAGAGAGGGTGCTTCGCCAGCGCAGCCTCTGCGGTGAGTTGGAAACTTTAAGGTTTCAACTTTAAGTTCCAACTTTAAGGTTGGAAACTCCCAAGCTATGATTATGTGCAGTCCTTAGGGGGACCTGTGTGGTAGGGCTGCATAATTATTCCTGTGTGACAAAGGACAAAACGAGTCACAAAGATGGGGACTCTTCATCCATTTTCTCTTCCAGATCATTCCCATGTTGCTTTCCTGGCTCTTGGCTCTGGTCAGCTGGCCTCAAAGGACCCCTCATCTAATTGCCCTCGTCTTCTGGCCCTGACATGAGCTGGGGGTGCGTCAGGAGCCAGAGGTTGGGATTCACGGCTACCCATGTGGTGTTGGTAGTGCCTGTGTTCCTCTATGGCCACGTTGCTGTGGGTGACCTCTTTTCCGCACCTACACTTTCTGCCACGTTCCAGCAGCCCCTTTGCTCCATTCGGCCCCATTCAGACCTATGAATGCTAAAGACGTCCTGCTGATGCTAGGCCTTTTGCTGTTCCTCGTTGGTCCCATTACCCGCCCAACATCTTTGTAAAAAGTACTTTCACGTGTTCTTTTCTGTTAAGACTCTTTGAGTGAACAGTTGGTGCCTGCTGAGACTTCCGCTGGTAGGTTGAGCAGTTTGCCAGTGACCACACAGCTAGGAGGCAGAGCCCAGGCTTCCTTTTTGCTCACCGGGATTGTTTCTATTGGGCCATGATCTCCCATCACAGAATCACTGGTATCCTCTTCTTTGTCCATTCTTAGTGGGCAGTGAAATCAGCAACAACTAAGAGATCTAGATCCTGTTCCATCTTTCCTATCCTTTACGAATATTGGATTTCTGAGGAGGACTTTTCTTTGTCAAAGCAGAAGCCCAGGTATGGGGGTGAGAGGAATCAGAGAAATCCAGATTTTTTTTTTTTTTTTTTTGCAACCTGTCTCTTCTGCCATCTGAGGAAGTACCACTTTCCTTGGCGTGATAGAGAGAGAAGTGGGTGGGGTCGTGGAATCAGAAGTAGCAGGTGACAGCTATGCCCATGCACTTCCAGTCCTGACCTCTTCAAGAGCTTGTGGGCTTGCTAGCCTCTCTGAGTTCAGTGTCTTGGAAGCATAACCATTGTTCTTTCCTCTTGCTTCACACATGTCATGAAAACAAACCTCCCGAATATTCTGCTTCATGATATAGCAGTTTAAGTTGCTTCTTAGATTCAGTAGTATCTTGCTCTTCTTTCCCTCACCAGGTTCACATGTGGAGACAGGCAAACCACTTGATTACAGGGGGTCCCAGGGCAGAGGACAGAAGCAAACTGCACCATAATGTTCTGTATCTTTGCTTTCCTTGGGAGAAAGTTAAATACAGAGCTATGCATTATTTACATTCCAGTGTGATAATTATTAACTGCATGTTTGCTCCGAACCTGGCACACAACAGGTCCTTGAAGGGATACTGAAGGAGCATATGGCATAGTGTTTGACTTCAAAAGACCTATATCTTTATTAGGGAAATAAGATAAATCTGGGAAAAAACAAATTAGACATACAAGATAGTTTATGTGCAAATGCTGAAAGTAAGCAATTGCTATGTGTTTTACATGGTTATGGCATAGAGTAGGCTTCCCAGGCGGCTCAGTGGTAAAGAATCTGCCTGCCAATGCAGGAGACACTGGTTCCATCCCTGGGTCAGGAAGATTGCCTGGAGAAGGAAATGGCAACCCACCCCATTATTCCTGCCTGGGAAATCCTATGGACAGAGGAGCCTGGTGGGCTCCAGTCCATGGGGTCGCAAGAACTGGATACAACTTGGAAACTGAGCTTGATGGTGTGGGGAAGATGGTCATGAAGGTGTTGGGGAAAGCCCCATGAACAGTAGCTATTAGAAAGAGTGGAGGGATTTGGACGCGCTTGTTATTGACTTTGATATGACCACAGATTTCTCTCCCTTGGGCTCAGAGTTACTTTCTGGGAAGGACACCCACACATCCTGAATTTGGTCATTACAGCCATGGTGTGGTGTCCTCTCCACAGGCACACCGCTGCCCAAGCTCCTGTGGCTCCCTTTGGATTAGGGACTCTTTTCTTTCTGTCCTGTGTGACAGTAACAGTGGCTGGTGACAGTGTGCTTCCCAGGGGCAGGTAAAGTATTTTTCTGGAAAGCCACTTCTGTCTAGATACTCAGTTACCAGGTTTATTCTTCTCTAACACCCCAAAGGCAGAGAGTAGCTTGAAAAAAAATCACTAAGAAGCCCTTAACCTTGTAACATACAGTTTTTGCTAAAAATATATATTAATAATATATTATTGAGCGAGCATAGATGAAGAAGGCCAGGGAGGGAGGAAGCAATAAGAGTGTGAGCAAGGTCAGTGCTCTTTGCCCGCAGACTCTACAATCAATAAGATCTGGTCAATAACTGCTTTATTACTGCACTACCACCCGGAGCAAAATCATTTTTAAATTAAGAATATATTTTGCAAAACTGAATTAACAATATTGAATATTTTGCTCTTTGATATGACTAGCCTTCAAAAATCAAATTATTAAGTATGGAAAATGCTTACCTGGTGAAGTTTTTCTTTCTTCTTCTCCCTCTTCACCTTTCCAACCACATCCCCCTCTCCTTTCCCTGGTGCTCAGCTCCGCTCCTCTGCACCCCCACCCCCGCCCCAAGCCCCCACCTTACAGCTTGGGAAGGAAACAACAGCAGATTTGTGAGATCTCCGGCACAAATGTGGATATAAATTAGTATTTCATCCAGCACAGGAAAATTAGGAAAGGAAGATGCATTTGCTTGTGCATTTCCTCTGAGAGAAAGGACCAAGAAGAGAAAATTGGGAATTTTCCACTTGGGTAAAGCTGATGCCAAAAAATCAACCTTTGGACTTATAATCTTTGGCAAGCTATGAAATCTCACCATTCCTGGCCCCCTCAAACCCCCACCCCTGGTTACCCTGGCTCCATCGCCTGTTCTGTTCTCTCCTCCTCCCTCCACAGATGGAGGGGATGGAGGAGAGAGAGTTTAACATGACTCATGCAGTGCAACTTTGAAGCATCCATAAGGCTAAATCCCCCCACCCCCAACAAATAAAAACTACAAGAAGTATTCCAAGCAACTCTGTTATGCAAAAGTGGGTTGTGAAGGCATTCACAGACCATGTCTCTGGGATGTGTTAAGTGGTATTGTTAGCATTGATTGTATAGCATCTTTCTCTGTGAAAACATGAGGTTTTGGTGCTCAAATTTTTAAAAATTGTAATATGCTCTTCTCATCCCTTCCATCGTCTTGGGCTGCATCCAAACCAAACTAGTGTTTGCCACTAGTGATTACAATCTCCTACGTGTAATTTGTAGGTTATTAGGGTTGGCGTATATAAAATAACAAGAGAGAAGGAAAGGTTTCACTGCTCAATATTGTTTATGGTGCAAAAGCCCATTAATGTGCTCCCTATTTTTCAGTAAAAGGATAATGTTGGCCAGGCCATGCAATGGCATGTCAACTTGTTATTTATGTCAGATGACAGATTTGTACTCTTTGGAAAGGGGGCATTTGTTCAAAGCATTGGTGCTTGCTATTGCCAGAAATGAAGGAGGGAAGGAAGGAAGAAAGAGAGGGAGGGAGGGAGGGAAGGAAGGAAAGGGGAAGAAAGAAGAGACAGAAGGAGGGAGGGAGGAAGACTGCTACTGAAGAGAGGGAGGGAGTTGGCATTTATTTAGTGCTTTCTCTGTGTCAGTGGCTTTGGGGAGGTAGGTATTATTACCCCCATTATACAGGAGCTTGGATGGTCTATGAAACTTCCCCACACCAGGAAGCTGATATGTGGCAGAGCTGGAAGCTCACCCGAGAGGGTCTGTGCTCAGACCCTCTGAGCTCTTTCACTCTGTGCTCTACCACCCCGTGCTGCCTTTCCCGTGGAGAATACTTTTGAGCTTATTACCCAGCAAATGATTTTTGACCAAACTTCAAATACCTAAGCTAATTAAGTATTGACTCTTAAGGTGACTCAGTAAAGAATCTACCCGCACTGCAGGACACCCAGGATCCCTGGGCCAAGAAGATGCCCTGGAGAAGGGCATGGAAACCCACTCTGGTATTCTTGCCTGGAGAATCCCATGGACAGAGGAGTCTGGTGGGCTACTGGCTGTGGGTTGTAAAGAGTCAGACCCAACTGAGAAACTAACACTTTCACTTTCAACTTTTATTAGGTCATGGATCTCTTTGAGAAACCCATTCAAGGTATGGCTTTTTCTAGGAAAATGCGCACACACATAAGATGATTTCAGAGAGTTCCTGGGTGTTCTGAAGCATGATGATGGCCTCCAGGGAAAGACCCCCTGGGCAAAGTGCCCTAAAGGAGAGGTGCCTTGTGGATCTTGCTTTCTTTTTTAGGAGACCCCGAGAAGATACTGTGAGAGCTCCTCTCTGGCATCAGGCCTTTTAGAAAGAAAGTCCAGGCCTGAGATCATAGTAAAAGTGAAGCAAAAGAAATTGCACTGTAGTTGGCTCTTCACTTGTATACTTAGATCCAACCTGTTCACAGGACTTGGTGGCTGCGCATCACCATGGTTTGTGATGGGTTTTTGAAGGAATGGCTTTGGCTTATTGACATTGACTTTATCCCAGAAAAGGCCACAGAGCATCTGGTGGTAAAGGTGCTAATTCTTTTAACTAAGCTATTTTCCTTGACTTTTATGCCTCTGAAACTTTTAAGTGATTTTGTTTTCAATTTTTTTCAGTTCTGTTCAATCAACATGGCTGAGTCCCTACGAAGTGCCCAATACAGTGCTATACTCCGGGGAAATAGGAAGCAGATCATAGTCTCCTCCTCTTACCTTTCTGACATTTTAGTTCATCTTGACTGAATCCCACGATTGGATTATTGATCAGGGAGGGCTTGACAGGGAGACAGAGAACTCACAGTTAGCAAGACCCCCAGCATATCTGGTCCTGCATCATGCCCATTTCCTGACCTCGACTGTCTCCCAGAACCTGCATCTTGCCTTCTGATTCTGCCAGGATGATTTGTGCTTGACATTGCTCTGATCTATTTAGTTCCACTTAACTCTATGGAGCACTGATAGTGTGCCGAGCACTCCACTTGTGCTGGAAGACACAAAAGGAGAAGACCTTGGGATGAATGTGTCCTGGAGGAGCTGATGCTCTACTCTACTTAGGCAGTAAGACTGCCACCCTCTTCTAAGGAAGAGGTTGTCAGATGCTCAGGAGAGGTTAATGAGCCCTCCATGCCATATGGGAGAAACCAGAATCTTGGACTTTTCACTCAGAGGTGTGCTGCTGTCCTCAGGTAGCTTTAGAGCATCTCAAGAAATCACTTTTGGATCAGATGCATGAGTCCGTTTTTAGGTTCCTTAGATTCATACATAGGCAACCTAGTAGAGTGAAGATACTTTTAAAATGTATAGAACAAAGGAGAGATTATTGAGGAAGGCATCTTCAACTGGTATTTCCAAAGGCATTGGACATTTTCAGCTGCAAGTAATGTGCATTCTTATCTCCATCAAGGATGATGGAGGGTGATGTTCTGATTATAGGCACCCTCCAAACCATGTATTCCTCTGAAACGTTTAAAAATCACTGTCTTCATTAGTCTGAATAGCACAAAAGTAGATCAGACACTTGTGCATGGGTGCCTTGGCCAAATCCTTCTCAATAGTTAATAGTTTCAAAATAAAAAAATGAAGTTCCCCTTTCTCATATGTAGTTTTACTTTGGTTTTAGAAAATTCCCCTACTGAAAAGAACTGACCTCCTGGCCTTTCCCCACTCCTTTTTAGTTCTGGCCCCTAGAATACCATCACTTGGCAAAGCAGCTGATGCAGCTCCTAGGGTGCATGACTAAAGATTTTCTGTATCCACAAGGGAAGGCTGAGTCCTGGGAGGGATTAAAAAATCCATAAGAAAGTGGTGTTGGAAACCACCTGTCACAGAACAGAAATAATTCAGGATTAGAGCAAGACTATTGGTTCTCCCAGATGCCTATGCAGGTAAATTCGGAGGCTGTGGTTGGGGAGAGATGATTTGAGTCTAGATTTTATAGAACCAATTCTGGGCCCCAGACCAAATCTTACAGCACCCACAAAGTTGGTGCCTGGTTCTACCCATCTAGGCACGCGTGTACTTTCATCCTCCTATTTTCTCGGAACTCACTACTCATCCTAGTCTTACATGCCACGTTTTCCTGTTATTCAAGGGGGCCAAGCCCATATGTCTTGGCTCCTCAGTAAGAGTATGAGAAGGTGGAGGTACAATAATTCTGATAGTCCCTGGTGTAAGTGTTTAGCTGATGCTCCACTAACGTTTACAGAATTTTGTGTTCAACTGAATCCAGTTGACACTATTCATTCCAGTTTCCTCTGAATTTGCCACCACCACAAAGTATCCTAGAAATTTCCTTTTCCTTGTGTTTTCATCAAAATTCTGTTGTTCATCAGGTTAAAGGTATACGTGCCCTCTCCTCCTTCTGGGATTGTGGGAAAGACCCCAGTTCTTAAAGTCTTTCTTAGAGTCTTCTCTTTGATATTAGCTCTCAGGTAGTTTTTAATCCAAGGAAGTTTGGGTACTTAATTTAATTTAGCCATGCCCACTGATTTACCCACACCTCAGCCTGTCCAGGGCACTGGGATGGACTGTCTCCACAGAATTAGAATGTCCAAGGTCTAGTGCTATTCTTCATGACCTTCTGAAGCAGGGAGAATGAACCTCAGGGGGGCTGAACTCAGATCAGGGGAAGTGGGCACACAGATCCTAAAGTGACCTACGTGGATGCCCATCCGTTTGATGTAGCTGCCGTTCTTTCCCTGTGGGGCCCCCGTGTTCTGATGCAAGTCCTGGCTCCAGTGAGTGACAGGTGCGACCAACGGCTGCATGAGTTATTTCCTTTGGAAACCACAGCTGTGGCCGAGGCCAACGGATGGCAACGGTGCCCCTGGGCTCTCTGGGAGCCATCCGCTTGGCCATCTTCAGCCTCAGGAAGGTCTTTTAAGCTTGATGAAAATAACCCATGTGATGGAGTTTTGGTGGCTACTGCAAATATCCCTGAGATGGGAAGTACCCAGAAAGGAGAACAGAGTAGGGCTCGGGAACCAAGATTTTGGAATGGAGACAGACTGGGTTCCAGTCCAAGCTCTGCTGCATTCCAGCTTTGTGACTTTGAGCTATGTTTTGAAAACCTTTCTGAACTTCAGTTGCCTACTAGGTAAAAATGAGGACCATGTGTAATTTTTATGTTTATTTTATGAGGATTGACTGAAATAAAGCACTGAAGCATTTTGTACAGTGTCCCATGTACAAATAAATTTCTGCTATTGTTACAGAAGGACAGAAGGTGGGAATAGATATGCCCTCGATGGAACTCATAGCTTCTTTCAGCCAAAAAGAGTAGCCTGCTTCCCTGGGTGGGTGATGGGAGTGGTGATGGTACCTACCTCATTACTCTGGGGTGAGAACCTAGTGTAAGATACCTGGAACAATATCAGGCATGTGATAAGCACAGTAGTATTATCTTTCCTTAGTTTTAAAATTACCACTATTTTTACTTACTAAGGCTCATGAGCATCATCCTAAGATGTTGACAGAAAGTTGCCTTGTGTTTATTTGGATCTGGAATTTGATGGGAGGCTACTAAAGCAGGGGAAAGTGGCCACAGCTGTTCTAGTTAGTGTGCTATTTGAAATACTTCAGAGTTAATTTCTCAGATGGTATGAAAAGAGGAAGAACCACGGCATTTTCCTCAGTGATAGAACCCAGTGTGTCTCACTATTTTCATTTATTCATTCTTAGGAGCTGGAGCTATTCACTCCCTGTCCCTTTCGTTTGGGCTCTTGCATCATCTTCAGCTGTAGCCCACAGTCACCTACTATAAGAATGTGTTCTTGAAACAAGGGTGTTTTGAGCCAAAGTGTGCTTGCTGGCTGAACAATTACAACCATGGGTTTTGATGACTTAAATAGTTCCGTTTTCTATTGTTTAGCATTCAGAGTTTTTGCACTGTGTAACATTAATCAGGAGACAAACATGTATTCAGAGCAAATGAAAATATTATAAAACTTCAAGCTGAGAAATGAACACACCTTGGAATGCAGGATGGAACTATTTCTGAATAATGAGTAGGTTCATACTCTACATGTTCCATGCAATGCTCCTTTCCTTCATGGGAAGGTTTTTGTCAATGTTCATCCTTTTCATGCTCTGCTTAAATATGGTTTCTGGATCGTGTTCCATGTCCCTGAGGCATGCAGTCTAAGGGAAGGAGCCAGAGCTGCTTCTCAGCCTGGCATGGAAGGGAGTACTCTAGTTTACGTTAAACATCAGCCCCTCAGTGGTGCAGTCATTTATTTTTGGATTTTAGCAAATTGGTTGTTTTCTGCTGTCCTTTTGAGAATTTGGACAATAGTTTTTTTTTCCCCTGGGTTTATATGGATATTCAGAATCACTTTTCTAAGCTGAAGAATCTTATCACTAATAAGAGATGCGGGGTGGACAACATCTCAATGGGCCAGCACCTGAGGAAGTAAGTTGGAAAAAAAACCACAGTGGGGCTAGCTCCCTCTTTGATTCCCAATGATTGATTCTCTGGATGCTTCTTAGTCCCTGGAGACATGTCCAAGTCAAAGGCAATACAGAGTTTACAATGATTTCTTAGGAATCTACACTTCCTAATTTGGGTGTGAAATGTGGAGACGTTATCTACCATGGCACACAGGGGCTAGAATGAGGCCAGTTCAGAAAGTGTGAGACTGGTTCCAAGGCAGATAGAAAAAGGTGGAGAGGGGGCCTTAGGCCCCCGTGCTGAAGCATAAGATGGAGAAGCCTTCATTTCCCACAGCCCTGGGCCTCGTGAGTAGGGCACTGTGATTGTGGAAATGAGTTTGTAATTAAAAGGATGGAGTTTATAAGGAGTTATACAGCCAAAGAGCTTGTAAGAGTAAACTTTTCTACCAAGGAAGTCAGTCCTTCTCTAACATTTATTGTGAATGCCCAAAGCTGGTGGGAACTTAGTAAAATTGCCCAGTTGAAATCATTGCTTCAGAGTAAGCCTCACAAAGGAGAGCCAATCTCTTCTGCATTCCTGCAAGGAGACACCTTGTGAAGATCTCCCTACTTTCATGTTTAGGAAGTTCTTCTTGTAGCCCAAACTAGGTTTCTTTGCTGTCTGTCCACATGATGTCCTTCTTGAACTGCCCTCACTCTCCTCTCTGGGATCTTTTTAACTTCTCTTTTGTACGGCCGATACCAATTACTTTACAGTAGTTCTTTTCCAAGGGGATGGTTTCTCCTAAACCTTGTGTCAGTTTTTGAGTCTCTCTCTATACCCACATAGGTATTTTTGTGGCTACAGGGAGAGTCCTTCTGGGATGATATTTTTACCCCCTGGTGGATCTGTGCTGTGAATAACCTGAGCCATTCTGGAACCATCCCCAGACCGGGCAGGTGGCAGCCCCATTTGCTCTTTCCTAAGCGCCAAGGCAGAGAAGCAACTCTGGCTCCTTCCCTCTGGACTGCATGCCTCCGGAACACGAAACTCAGTCACAGACACCATATTTAAACAGAGCAGGGAAAGGATGAAAATAGATAAAAACCTGTCCATGTGGGCCAGGAAAGCTGCATTTCCAATATGCTGTTAGCAAGACCCTTCTGCGATCCATCTAGCATTCAGAGATCCGTCAGGGCCGAACCTGGATGGTGAGCTGCACGGCCACCCGTGGGCTCATCCTTCCATGTTGGTATGTCAGGCCCGGGCAGGGGGCAGGGTCTGGGGCAGAATGAGTACCCGCTTCCTGGAGTATGAAACAGCTAAGACTAGGAGAAGCAACACAGGAGTCCATAGACTTAAGGGCAGGGATTTTTGGTGGAGAGTGGTTTTCGAACTTTTTAAGCTGAGGGAGTTTTCACATAAAATGTCTATATGTAAAACAAATGTCAAAAAAGGACCAATGTGCCTTTGCCTGTGGTCCTAGTGTAGTAGCTAAGGCTCAAGGCTGAGGACAAATGCAGCTCCCTCTCCACAGGCTTTTAGGGAGAAGTTGGCTCAGAGCAGCAGCCTGGTACTGTCCACCCCACCCCCCTTTCCCAGGGTAAGAACTGGGCCAGCAGATATGGCTGCGGGGGAGAATAGTAGGCATGAAGTCCTTCCACCCAGCCACCTTGATCACTGCCAGTGATGGACCCTGACTATACCCAGGGGTCTCCTGGCTGTCCCAGGCTGGCTGGTGACTGCGGGAGCTACTGCTGCATTGGAGGAATGTGGTTGCTCTTCTTCAGAACATTTTGCCAAAATTACCTGGTAGTAACACCCAGGAGAGCCTTTGGAAGTGACCCCTTGTCAATGGGACAGGTTGATGCCCCCATGCAACCTCACTGAGCCCAGAGATGATGAGTTAGAATAACTGCTGTGAACAAAAAGCAGGGGTCTGCAAAGTCTTTCAGCCAACTTGGGAGGGACTGCCCTTTTCTCTCTTTACTGCCTCACACTAGAGGAGATGGCACCCAGAAGAGGAGGGGCCAGGGCATGTTTCTGGAGCTAGAGGTCAGGCCAGACTTCTCCTACTTGTGAACTTGAGCTCCAGTGCAGGACTGAGAGGAAGGGGGAGAAGAGGTGTGAATTAGATGTGAGAATGAAGTTGTAACATGGACAGATTCTGTGGAAGACAGACGAAGAGGGCCTGTGGGTTCAGATAGAGAAGGCAGTCTTAGGAAGGGGAGGTAGCGGGCCTGGGGAGGAAGGGAGGATGCTAAGAACCACTTTCCCCATGTCCCCAGCTTGATGTAAGGCTGATACTGACTTCAAGTGGATCCACCTCAATTCTCTCCATTAAAAGTAGTTCACAGGGCAAACCGGAGGTCACTACTTTTATTTAATGAACCATCACATGGACTGGCAGGGAGATCTTGTCTTCTGTTTCATCGTAGTCAGGATTTCAGGCTTTTTAAAAATACGTATTGAGTGGTGGTTAGCTCCAATTAAATTCCAATTCCAGATTCAAGTCCCATTGCTTGCATGCCTGCTGTCTATTGGTCTTGCATTCTGCTCATTCATCAAGAATGAGGAAAGGAAAAGAGGATAAGACATGGGGTGTCTACTCTTACTGACATGTCTTTGCTGATAGTTACCTTTGCTCATTTCCCTCTTGCCCAACCCTACCCAAGACCACACATATAATTTCACTCCTCCCAGAAACCCTTCCACACCACTAGCCATGGGAATCCAGCCTGTAGTGATATGTATCACTCAATTCAACCACTCAATGTGGCCTAGTTCATTTCATCTCAATAGTCATATGGAAATCAGCTCAAGGACAGCAGGGCAACATTGCCAAGAGAGGATATGGCATGTCCTGCAGTCTGGGAAGTCCTCAGATTCTTGTTCAGTTCTGCTTTTAGTGTATCCTGGAGGATTTCTGAGGCCAAAGACCCCATTCATTGTAGCTGCAGCTTTGAGAAACTTGAGAGATGCTGCTGCCCAAACAGGACCAGCTACATCAGGAACAACTGGCAATGCCCCAGTCTAAACCTGACCCGAAGCTCGAGGAACAAGTGCTCTGTAAGAAGAGAAATGCAAGTTTCAGGTCTTCTAAGTCCTGGGCCTGGGAAACTGGCTCAGTGTCCCTTTTGTTGTAATCTCTTGGCCTCCATGGCTCACAGACCCTGGCAGTTTCAGAGTGGACAGGGTTAGATTTTATCTCTCAGTGGGAGGAGTAGCAAAAACTTGTGGCCATCTTTAGCCTACTGCATTTTGCTGAGAATGAAGTCATGTTCAGAAGACAGTATGTACAACCGAGGGTGGGAGACTCAGAGACCTCTTTTGGTCTCTTCTTCTAACCTACAGTCTCTTCATAGAAGACTTCAGGAGCTGTGACTTGAATTCAAGAGCTTTAACAACAGCTGTTGGATGTGTAAGACTAACAGAGGAAAGAGTACCATATAGCTAATGGTAATTTTCTCCAGATATTGTCCCATCTAGGAACTTCCTATATCCAGCTGACACAGCTTACCCTTTGGTTAGTGCTCTGGTCATTCTGAATGCATAGCTTAGCACAGGCTGGGAGTGGCGGGCACCAAAAAGCTGCTCAGACTGCCTGCCAACCAAGCTCCATGTTGACCTCAAGCACAGTGGAGGAAACTCAGTCCTTTGGGACACTCTGGAATTTTCTCCACCCATTATCTCCTCATAAACATACTAGGAAAGTTGTGCCTCCCTTCACAGCCTAGAGTAGAGGACTTTATCGATAGAGTCCTGCCTGTTTTTGTTTGAGATTCTGAGCAGGTGTTATCTGAGAACAAGCAGGTGTTTGTAGAAATGTGACCTTGAGCCCTGGATACTGACCTGCTCTTTTGTTCTGGTGACTAATTTTTCCTTGAATGGGGTTGGTTTCTGTTTATGATATGGTTGCAGGGCTGCAATGACCCTTCTGGACATCACCATTGTATATGTAGACACTCCCCTCACCAAGCAGAAAAATTACTGGGTACATCTGATACCTATCAGCCAGAGGTGTCATTGTTCCTTGTGACCCACAAATTTGTCTACAAAAAAAAAAAAAAAACATGGCAAATAGATAGAGTATGCGGATGTTACATGTGTTTCCTTAAAGCATGTGTTTCCTATGTTATAGGAAAACGTAAGGCACCTTATTCCAATGACTTTCCTGTTATCAGTGGAGAAAACTGAGTTTAGTTCATCCTGAGAAGCTACTGGGCATTTCTGAAAATCTTTGGCTAATAAGATATAATTTGGAGTTTAAGCCAGAATCTTGCATTTCATTGTATTTCCATCTTCCTGATTGCAGTGGAGAAATGTGTGTGTATATATGAATGTACACTTCTGGACCTTTATGCAGAGTTAATGGTTCACTCTTTAGGGCTCCTTGGTCCTGAAAAGTGTGAGTTCATGTTAAACCCAGGAAAAAAAAATCAGAAATAAGGAGTGTTCATACCTATAAACCAGTTTCAACACAGACATGTAAGTATGTGTGTCTATAAAAACCAACTGACAAAATTATATGTTGGAGTAATTTTCTAGAAAAGTCTTACTGATGGTAATGCTATCACCAAATTATAAAGTTCAGCATCAGTCCTGCCCTGAAGGGTCTGAGTAACCACTAGAAGTAGGGCCTATAACTCAAAAGGCTCTGCAACTGTAGGTAGAAGATCATGCCCCATAAGAGGGCACATTAGTTTCAGGATTTCAGGCCATATGATGTTGTACCTCTTTCAGAGTGTCAGATCCACAGAGGGATACCCCAAGCTGGTTACAGCTGTGATGGTGGAAGAATAGTGATACTCAAATCGGACAGCAGTGAACTTAAGGGGACAGAAAGGACTGGGCATTCATGAACACGTTACACAGTTTAGGGGTTCCTAGTGAAGTGACATCCTTCTTATAGAATCCTTGAAAGCACAAAGATGAAAGTCACTTGTAAATATTTTGATCAGTGGCAGATAAAAAATATTTACAAGAGGATTTCTTCATAATCACACAAGATGTGACATAGTTTATTGACATGATTTCTTTGGGGGTTTTTGGGTTATTTTTATTCCGTATGTGCCTAGTTTTGAAGAAGAGTTGATTTCCCCTTTCACTAATCATCCTGGCATCCTCCTCAATGTTTTACTTGCTTGCAATTATAGAAAAACACTCCCCCAATTCTCTTCCCCAAAGGTAGCAGTGTCTAGGACATTCCCTGTTGCATGGCAAAGCTTAGAGGAGAAGGGAAGCCGTGTTCATTAGGAAGCGCTGGTTTTCAATAGAGCACAGTGCTGAACAGAGAGGCCCCCCTAAGCAATCACTCGAAACAGAATGAGCTTCTTTGAAATATAAGTGGCCCTGTAAAAACACAAGCAGATTCTGCAGTATCTATTTAGGGCACCCGGGAATGCCACATAATAGGAACTTGAGCGCACCTGATGGTAACCATATGGCAGGTTCTGATGACTGACAATAGGTAGAGACTGCAGTAATTAATGAAAATGAGAAGCCATTTGTGGCCCGCACAATGAGGGGATGGAGAAGAGGCCAGTCTATTCGTAAAGGCTGCGATGTGTCCAGGGTGTGTTTCTAGACCACGACTGGCTGGGCTTGTATCCCTGTGTGTGAACAGGTGTGAGTGAAGTGACACAGTGGGAGGGAGGGCTTGCTTGTGATCAAAGAACGACCATCATTCCTGGAGCTGCAGTGGGAAAACGAGTGTGCCGATCCTGTTGGCTAACCTTGTATCACTAAACCCTGATACCTGGCTGATAGTTTTAGTTTGAGGTGAGAGAGATCCCAGGTAGAAATCCCATTAACTGGCCTCGTGGGAGTACAAGACTTCATTGTTTGAGGTCTTGGGTTTGCTGGGTGTGATTTTGCCATTTCTGGATTTCAGGGCACAATGCCTCTGTTTACCTCTTGGGGATGACTGGGCTGCCCTGCTTGAGGTGCGCTCTGGGTCAGGATGTACCAAAGTTTGGCTCACCTCTGACAAAGGCAGAGGAAGGAGCTTTGCCTCATCGTTTTATTACTGTACTTCTTTCTTGGATGTGGGCTGGGGTGGAGGAGGGGAGTGGGCCATGGGGAGATTCCAGAGAGACTGATTGATCTTGTCAAAAAGAATAAAGGTATCGAGGCCCCAGCACCCCCCTGCCACACATGGGCATGTGGGACTGAAGCGGTCACTGTGAAGTTTGTGGTTAGGCGTTCCAAAAAGAAGTTTCTTTATGATTCCTGATTGCTTTGGACAGATATAAGCAATACCAGCTGGGGCCCAGCAAGCCTGTCTCCAGCTTTATTGTTTCCGTTTTATCGGTGGTGTGTCCGCCTAAAAGAACTGTTCTATCTGCCCGTTATTGCCAGCCTTTTCCATAACCAGATAGGAGAGTTGAACATTAACAAGTAGATTTGCTTTCAGTAGCACTGTGTGTGTGTGTGTGTGTGTGTGGTGTGTTTAGCAAGATAATAGTATATTGCTCAGGGGCAAGTGATTCAGATTTCTACAAGAAGATTCCCATTCCTTTGTCTTCTATCATGAATTTTCCCTAACTTATCTGAAGCTTCCTCTTTTACTAGAACCAGAGAGGATCTATACGGCTGTTTTTGTAAGAGTCCTTGGAAGGTGGTAGAAACTCAGCTGGAGCCAGACTGTGGGCACCGGGCACTGTGCCCTGCAGAGACGTTTCAAGTCATCCCTTATGGACAGGTGGCACTGTTCAGTGGTAAAAAGCTCCGTGGCAGCGTTTCGGAGTGCACCCCAACCCTTTCTCCTTGGCAAGTTGAGTTTACAAAAAATGTGCTCTACTCACCCTGCCTGGAGTTTCTGGCTTAAAAGTGAGTAGTCAGAACTCTTAAGATGTGTAAAAGGAAAGGTTTTACTACCTAGTGGAAAATGATCATTGAGGTTTACTCTTTGTGGATTAGCAAAGTAGACAGATAGGCTGCTCTGACTCAGAGGTCAAGTGGGAAACTTCTGGGGCTCTTTCACAAGAGAAAGGTGTGTGTGTTAAGTTACTTCAGTGGTGTCCAACTGTTTGTGACTCCGTAGCCCACCAGGCTCTTCTCTCCGTGGGATTCTGCAAGGTGGTAACAGGAGATGCGGCTACCTGATTCGAAGAACTGACTCATTTGAAAAGACCCTGATGCTGGGAAAGACTGAAGGCGAAAGGAGAAGGGGATGACAGAGGATGTGTTGGTTGGATGGCATCACTGACTCAATGGACATGAGTTTGAGTAAACTCTGGCAGTTGGTGATGGACAGGGAGGCCTCGCATGCTGCAGTCCATGGGGTCGCAAAAAATCAGACACCACTGAGCAACTGAACTGAACTAAACAGATGAGTGACTCATGAGTTACCAATCTGGAGTTCTGCCCATTAATTCATTTTTTGAAGGAAACAAATAATGTCCTGCTAAAAGGACAATATTCTTTGTTCTCTATGGTTTGTGAGATATTTTTTCATTTGCATAATTTATTTCTTCACTTCCTTAATTACAGGTTATAATGAGTGGAGTAAGGGGAAGAATGAAAGAAGAATACCCAATGCATAGAAACCAACTTCTATCACAGAAGTTCAGCCCTGTCAAATGTAGGTTCCGGGGCAGAGATATTAGAGACCAGATGGGTGCCCCTCTATGGTTGGAGATAAGAACTCAGTTCAATTCTGATTTTATTTAGGATCCAGGGTCCACCAGGGCAGCAGAGTTCACCTGGCAGACTTTTCCAGTACCTCATTTAATGAACAGTGTCTGGTGTCTTGTTTATGAAAAACATCAGGGAAAATTTTAATAGTTTTATACAATCCCTAAAGCCTGGTCCATGGCCAAGACAATTAGTTTTCTAAATCTTCAACAGTATTTTTCCCTCCCAGAATCAAGGCAAATTCTCAAGGCATGTGCTTTTTTTTTAAAAAAATTAAACCAAGCACCAGTGATAAAGAACCAGCCTGCCAATGCAGAAGACTTGAGATGCAGGTTTGATCCCTAGGTCGGGAATATCCCCGGATGAGGCCATGGCAACCCACTCTTGCCTGGAGAATCCCATGGACAGAGAAGCCTGGCGGGCTCCAGTCCATAGGGTTGCAGAGAGTGAAGTGACTTAAACACATATAGCACAAGACAAGCATTACAAAAAAGGGCGGGGGGGGGGGGGGGCGGCAAGACTAGTGTTATTTTGTTATCACCTTAGATTATTTCAAGATTGTACTGGGGAAAATGTGTATCCCAGTTTGACTCAATCAGATGTGTGTGTGTGTGTGTGTGTGTGTGTGTGTGTGTGAATGAGGAGGTCTTTAAAATGTTTAAACATGGATTCTTTTCCTCCCCAAAGGTGCAAAGATGTTGCCTTCGGCACCTTTCTTGCTGGAGAGAATCGAGCATTTGGTTTTATCAGACACTGGCATGGTAATGAAGCTATTTTGATAGAAATAGTCTCATTACTATTCATTTTTGCTGGCTCTCAACTAATTCTTGAACCAAACTTCTGTTTTTTTTTCCCCTCCACCAGAGAAAAACAGGCACAACAAGCAAAATTAAGAAGATATCCTTAGCCTCTGAAGCTAATGACAAATACAGACCCATTCTGCCCAAGGAGCCGTTTTGCAGGCGCCTGCCTCTGTGGTGATTATCTCAATGACACGCCCTGGCAGTGTGAAGGGCTGGCCCTTCCTCCTCCACACCTTCCCTAAAACACATGTCTTTCTATTCAGAGGGGGGCCTTGCAGAGGTCATGCCCATCTCCTCTCCTTTCTTAACGTGGTTTAACCAGGAGCCATCTCGCACTGGGTTGAAGAGATGTGGCTTCGGTCTCGTATGACCTTGAGCTTATCATCAAAGCATTCTGGTACCACTTCTCTTCCCATTCTTTCAGTTTGGAAATAAACTTTTTATTTTAGAATAGTTATAGATTCATAAAAAAAAAGATGCAAAGACAGTAGAGTGTCCATGTTAAGTCCCTCACCCCTTTCCCCTATGAATAACAATTTACCTTTGTTATGACCAAGGAACCAGTTTTGACCCAGTACTATTAAGTGAAGTCTGTATTTTATTCAGATTTTACTAGTCTTACAATGTCCTTTTCCTGCTTAAGAATCTCATGCAGGATACTATTTAGTTGTTTCCTTAGCCTCCTCTGATCTGTGAGTTTCTCAGATTTTCCTTGTTTCTGCTGACTTTGACAGTTTTGAAGAGTAGCTGTCAGGTAGAATGTCTCAATTTGGGTTTGTCTGATGTTTTTCTCATGGTCAGATAGGGGTTTGGGTTTTGGGGAGGAAAACCACAGAGGTGAAGTGCCTTCCTCATCACATCTTATCAGTGATACATGCTGTTAGCTGGTAATGTTACCCTTGATCACCTATGTGGCCAAGGTAGTGTTTGCCAGATTTCTGCACTGTGAAGCCTCCCCACTCCCCTGTGGTACTCTGCTCTTTGGAAGCAGGGCTTCCCAGGTGGTGCTAGTGCTAAAGAGTCTGCCTGCCAGTGCAGGAGACATAAGAAATATGGATGGTCCCTGCATCAGGAAGATCCCCTGGAGGAGGGCATGGCAACGCATTCCCATGTTCTTGCCTGGAGAATCCCATGGACAGAGGAGCCTGGTGGGCTACGGTCCATGGGGTCGCAAAGAGTCAGACACGACTGAAGATACTTAGCACGTACGAACGCACTAAGTGCATTGCACATGCAAGGTGGGTGGGTAGAGGGGATTGAGTTCCACCTCCTGGTGGGGGAGTCTCTACATAAATTATTTGGAACACTCCTATAATGGAGTTTGATTTCTTCTCCTCTTGTATTTATTCAATCATTTATTTATATCAGTGTGGACTTGTGGATATATATTTTATTTTCCCACTTTTATTGATATATAAATAGCATGCAACATGGATATTGGGGAAGGAAATGGTAACTCACTCCAGTATTCTTGCCTGGAGAATTCGATGGACAGAGGGGCCTGGCAGGCTACAGTCCATGGGGTTGCTAACAGTCGGACATGACTGAGTACGCACGCAATATGGATATATATTTTAACTTTTAGATTACAATCCAACTCTATTGTACCTTAGTTGGTTCATCAAATTGTTACAGTCTTGCCCATTAGGAGCTCTTTCAAGTTGGATTCTGAGTAACCTTTGACATGCCCTCATCATTTTGTTTTGTGAGCACTTTCTGTATTTTCTGTCATTGCATAATGCTTTAGGCTCAACATGTATATTCCCTGCCCTGGTCTTGCAGTTAATCATTTCTCCAAGGAACCCTGGTTCCTTTTATTAGAGAATGGTGTTAGGAATGGTTGGTTTTTATGGCCTAGGTGTTAGGTATGACATTCTGTTTTCTAAAATACACCTTTTATATGTATACCACTATATCCTGTTGGACCTACAGAGAAGTATATGATGTATTTCTCTCAAGTTTAATAGAGGTAAATACTATAAAAAATAGTACATAATTATGTGTTAGAGTGGGTACAATTTTGACTAAAGTCAAGAGGGAGTATAGATTCTCATGGCTTAAATAAATATAAAACACTTTCATTTTTTTTCCTTTTCCATTCTTTTTACTCCTTATTCACATCCAGTTCATCTATGCTGGAATTGGGAAATGTTAAATTATTTACATGGGTATATTAGCAGTCTGAAAAAATGCTGCTCACTTCAGGCATTGGTCCCTAAGCTATCCAAATTCTCCTTTCCTTCAGAGAGGAGAAATGTCTAGGACTTAAATATTTGGGGAAGGCTTCCTGGAGGAGGTGACACTTGTCTTGATACTTGAAGGACAGATACTTGTTTGGGACAAAAGAGTCTTCTATGTCTCTTTGGGAGAAATAGTAGATAAAACTAGCTCAGAGATGGGGTCCTAAGGATTTATTAGAAGACTGGAAGTCTATCATGGATTTCTCCACTGTTACAAGGGCCCTTAATCCAGAGCCTCTAAAATGTAGACATTTGGCTAAAACATTCTTAGTGTTTTCTACATGGGGGAGAGGGAGCCTACTGAGCTCATGCCAATAGTCCTAGTTATTAAACGTCTGCTGAACACCTCGGTAGTAGAGACTGGGACAAACTGTATATCCTTTATGTAGCAGTGGCTATATGCTTGGGCTCTCCAGAGTGTCTGGTGGTTCTTTTTAACTTTTGGTGTTCTTTTATGTAACGAGCTTTGCAGAATCTGTGGAAATTGATTTTGAGATGTTCTAGAGGATTTTTCTCCTGGAACAGAGTAGCCCAGATGAACAGGATCAGCAGTGACCCAAGCTCTGTAATGGGCATAGTCCTACGAAAGTGTTCATTAGCTTCAGCTGGGTCATCATCAAGTAAAATGACCTCTATCCAAACTCTTAGGTTAAGTGCACTTACTTCAGACCCAAGTCTTTAGGTTTTTTGGAGAAGGCAATGCACCCCACTCCAGTACTCTTGCCTGGAAAATCCCATGAATGGAGAAGCCTGGTAGGTTGCAGTCCATGCGGTCGCTAAGAGTCGGGCATGACTGAGCGACTTCACTTTCACTTTTCACTTTCATGCATTGGAGAAGGAAATGGCAACCCACTCCAGTGTTCTTGCTTGGAGAATCCCAGGGACAGAGGAACCTAGTGGGCTGCCGTCTACGGGGTCGCACAGAGTCGGACACGACTGAAGTGACTTAGCAGCAGCAGCAGCTTTAGGTTTTTAAGTGCTAGACTGAGCTTTTGCTCCGGTAAAAATGGCTTCCCTGGTGGCTCAGATGGTAGAGCATCTGCCTACAATGTGGGAAACCCGGGTTCGATCCCTGGGTCAGGAAGATCCTCTGGAGAAGGAAATGGGAATCTCTTCCAGTACTCTTGCCTGGAAAATCCCGTGGATGGAGGAGCCTGGTAGGCTACAGTCCATGGGGTCACAAAGAGTCAGATAGGACTGAGTGACTAAACTTTCACTTTCAGTTTCAAAAATAACTAGAACTTACCTGTTATCTTTTAAAAGTTGTTCTGCTTCAGCAGGTTGTTTTCTTTATTCATTAAGTAGTTCAATGTGAATTGACTCATTGATAGGAAATAGGACTCAGGACAGAAAAAAACTCTTTTGCACACTAGAGCAGAAAATATAGGAAATAGAAATCTTCCTCTTCCAGACACAAGCTTTACCACAGCCTCAAAAGAAAGTTTTTAGCTGTGGAAGATAGAAGAAGCTTTGTTCTTGATGACAATTGCAATAGTACTTAATTATACTTATCTTACTGCATGTTTTCATCTAAACTTTGAGTCATCCATCATCCCAGGATATATGCATGACATAGAAGAGTTGTGTGGTAAATGTGTAACATAGAAGAGTTGATCTAGAAAGCCGCAAACCTATGTGGGAGCAGGAGTCCACTGTCTTTTATGCTATGCAACTTTAACTGGGCAACAAGGACAGATGGGTGGGCGTGAAGAATCATCTTTATCCCCTCTGGTTATGTTAAGACAATATATTTAGACATTATAGTGACTTTTTTCCTTCAACTATTGCAGCCACGTTCTCATGGAGGACCCCATCCAGGGCTTCAGGCTCACAGCTCCTGATGCCTCTTTCTCCACCAGCCTCCACCTCAACTTCACTTTAGCAGCTGCTCTCAGCAACTGCTAGCCCTTGTCATCAACTGGAGTTGCTCCATGTTTGAAATCCTGAACTCTGAAATCCTCCTTTCTGACCACAACCTCTGATCCTTCTATCAGTCCGCACTCTTTCATGCCCTTGAAGCATGTTCTTTGGTCTCATTGGGACACTTGGTCTCTTGACCTCTCCTTATGTTAGCGGTTGCTCACCCCCTCCTAACTCCGTCCCTAGTCCTGCCTTGTTCATACAGCCATTTCTGCTGCACAGTCACAGGCATTCAGTTCTCTCATTCCTTTGACTTTTTGTTTTATCTTTCATTCCAATCCCTGGCTAATAATTTCTCTCTCCCTCCCCTCCCTTTTCCCCCTCTCCCCATTTACCTTTTTCTTTTTCTCCTCTCTCTCTCTTTCTCTCTCTCTTCATTTCTTATCTTGGGTTTCTAGGCACTATGGAAGACACTTTCCTAACCAGCATGATCTGCCTCATTAAAAAAAAAAAAAAAAAAAAACCATGATTATTGACCTTATCTAAATGGAGAAGCTGTTTAGTAATCCCCGGGCCAGGGCTAGGGTACAATGAATGTAGTGCCAAGAATGCAAAATTGAAAGAGACACTCATTCTTGGAGCCAACTCTGCATTTGCTGGGTCTTGAGAATGACCGCCCCCTTGAATTGTGTGCTGAGGTCCCCACTAGCTGCACTCTAGTTTTGACCCAGATGTTTACTCATCTCTAGTTATCTTTTCTGTGTGTCACTTGGGGTAGCTATTCTAGCCTTTATCACTGTCCTCAATTTACTTGTAAGCCACACATAGAAGATGACTTTTCCGTTTTCAGTGAAAAAAGTACTGGTCACCAGATTTGAATTTCCTCAGCTTCCATCCTGCCACCAAATATGCCTAATCTTTTAACTCCCTTCTTCTGCTCTCTTTGCCATGGAGAAGTTCCACACTCTCCCACCTTTGCTGTTGCTCGTATCACTTCACAAACTCTCTGGAATCCTCACCCTCATCCTCTTCCTCTCTTGCATTGACATGTTGTAAATACTATTGAGTACTTTTCTTTACAAAAATAGAGCCTTTTCTCAACTTTGTATTCCTTTTGAGTTAATCCTTTTCTTCAGCGGGTATGAAAAAATGATCTACACTCTTCATCATTCTCAACTTACTACCCCAACAGTACAATCAATTTTTCTGATTGACATCTGCTTCCATCATTATACCATCTACTCTCTAAGAGTTGCTGGTGATCCCAGTGTCCATGTTCATTGGTTCTTCTGAGTCTTCATCTTATCCACTCTCTCTGTACCGCCACCTTGACCCTGCTCTCCCTGTGTCTGAGGCATTCTGTTCTTTGTTGCTCACCTCTTCATGCTCACCTCCTCACTCCCCTTTTCTGGCATCTCTCACTTGTCTGATCCTTACATGAAGCTGGTTCTGAAGTCTCATACTGGCTCTTCTCATCTTACACCAAACTCTTCCTTTGAGTGACTACTCACTCCTTTGGCTTCAGCTGTCCACCTACAAATTCCCTATTGAAACCCCTATTGAAAAAGCAATCATATTGTTTTAAATGAGACTTCCTCATTGAACTCCTGATCCAGTTCTTCAAGTTCAGTATTTCCAAAACCTAGTTATTGTTTGCCCCAAACCTATATTCTT
Organism: Cervus elaphus; assembly: GCF_910594005.1. NCBI lineage: Eukaryota > Metazoa > Chordata > Mammalia > Artiodactyla > Cervidae > Cervus > Cervus elaphus. The sequence continues at coordinate 61,747,042 of NC_057825.1, forward strand.
TTTGTATTTTCTCTTCTCCATTAAAGCATAGTTATTTACCTAGTTATCCAAGTTAGAAGTATCACAATCTACTTAAAATTTTCCTTTTTCATCTCCTTTATAGTCAATTGAGTCAGTCATCAGGATGTTCCTTCACATCAACCCTCTTTATACCCTCTGTTGACATCTTAGTTTGTTGTTGTTGTTCAGTTGTTAAGTCATGTCCAACTCTTTGTGACCCACATGGACTGTGGCAAGCCAGGTTCCTCTGTCCTCCACTATCTCTGGGAGTTTTCTCAAATTCATGTCCACTGAGTTGGTGAAGCTATCTAACCATCTCATCCTCTGCTGCCCGCTTCTCCTTTTGCCTTCAATCTTTCCCAGCATCAGGGGCTTTTCCAATGAGTTGACACTTCACATCAGGTGGCCAAAGGATTGGAGCTTCAGCTTAGGCCTCAGTCCTACCAATGAATATTCAGGATTGATTTCCTTTAGAATTGACTGGTTTGAACTCCTTGCTGTCCAAGAGACCTCAAGAGTCTTCTCCAGCACTGCAATTCAAAAGCCTTAATTCTTTGGTACTCAGCTTTCTTCATGGTCCAATTCTCACATCTATACATGACCATCAGAGAAACAACAGCTTTGACTATACAGACCTTTGTCAGCAAAGTGATGTCTCTGCTTTTTAATATGCTGCTTAGGTTCATCATAGCTTTCCTTCCGAGGAGCAAGTGTCTTATGATTTCATGGCCAGAGTCACCATCTGCAGTGATTTTGGAGCCCAAGAAAATAAAATCTGTCACTGCTTCCACTTTTTCCTCTTCTATTTGCCATGAAGTAATGGGACCAGATCTCATGATCTTAGATTTTTGAATGTTGAGTTTCAAGTCATCTTTTTCACTCTCCTCTTTCACCCTCGTCAAGAATCTCTTTAGTTCCTCTTAATTTTTGCCATTGAGTGTTGTCATCTGCATATCTGAAGTTGTTGTTATTTCTCCTGGCAATCTTGATTTCAGCTTGTGATTCATCCAGCCTGGCATTTCCCATGATGTATTCTGCATATAAGTTAAATAAGGGTGACAATATACAGCCTTGTCATACCCCTTTCCCAATTATGAACCAGTCCATTGTTCCATGTCTGGTACTAACTGTTGTTTCTTGACCCACATACAGGTTTCTCAGGAGACAGGTAAGGTGGCCTGGTAGTGCCATCTCTTTAAGAATTTTCCACAGTTTGTTGTGATCCACAGAGTCAAAGACTTTAGCATAGTTAGTGAAGGAGAGGTAGTTTTATTCTCTCTCTTTTTTTTTTTTGGAATGTCCTTGCTTTCTCCATGATCCAGTGGATGTTGGCAATTTGATCTTTGGTTCCTCTGTCTTTTCTAAACCTGGTTGGGACATTTGCAAGTTCTCAGTTCACATACTCCTGAAGTCTACTTTGAAGGATTTTGGGTATAACCTTGCTAGCATGTGAAATGAGCACAACTGTACAGTAGTTTGAACATTCTTTGGCATTGCCTGTCTTTGGGATTGGAATAAAAACTGACCTTTTCCAGTCCTGTGGCCACTAGTGAGTTTTGCAAATTTGCTGGCATATTGAGTGCAGCACTTTAACAGCATCATTTTAAATGGTGCAGCTGGAATTCTATCAGCTCTACTAGCTTTGTTCATAGTAATGTTTCCTAGGGCCTGCTTGACTTCACACTCCAGGATGTCTGGCTCTAGGTGACTAACCACACCATTGTGGTTACCTGGGTCATTAAGACCTTTTTTGTACAATTCTTTTGGGTATTCATGCCACCTCATCTTAATCTCTGCTTATGTTAGGTCCTTACCATTTCTGTCCTTTATTGTGCCCCTCCTTGCATGAAATGTCCCCTTGATATCTCCAATTTTCTTGAAGAGATCTCTAGTCTTTCCCATTCTATTGTTTTCCTCTATTTCTTTGCACTTACTAGTTAAGAAGGGTTTCTTATCTTTCCTTGATATTCCCTGGAACTCTGTATTTAATTGAGCATACCTTTCCCTTTCTCCTTTGCCTTTTGCTTCTCTTCTTTTCTCAGCTTTTCTCAGGCCTTTTCTTGTAAGGCCTCCTCAGACAACCACTTTGCCTTCTTGCATTTCTGTTTCTTTGGGATGATTTTGGTCACTGCTTCCTGTACAGTGTTACAAACTTCCATCCATAGTTCTTCAGGCACTCTGTCTACCAGATCTAACCCCTTGAATCTGTTTATCACCTCCACTGTATAATCATAAGGGATTTGGTTTAGGTGATAGCTGAATAGCCTAGTGGTTTTCCCTACTTTCTTCAATTTAGGCTTGAATTTTACAATAAAGAGCTCATGATATGAGCCACTGTCATCTCCAGGTCTTATTTTTGCTGACTGTAAAGAGCTTCTCCATCTTGGCTGCAAAGAACATAATCAGTCTGATTTTGGCATTGACCAAAATCCAAACTCAGATCCAAATTACTTAGTGTAATATTCAGCATCTCTCACAAGTTACCTCTCCAGGCTCTTTTCTTGCCTCTTTCCTTTTAATTATATACAATCTGGGACTCCAACCATACTACTTACTAGCTGCTTTCTGAACATGTTTTTGTGTCATAGAATGTCCCACTAACCTTCTCCTCTAATCAAGTTCTATTTATACTTCAAGACCTGGTTAAAATGTCACCTCTCTCAAGAGGCTTCCTTTGTCTTTCTCTTTTCTCCTGTCATATAAAAACTTTACCCAATCTATTAAAGCATGTATTTATTGCATTGGAGACAGTGGTATATATTTCAGTCTGTGATCTGTGAATGTAATTTCAGGAGTCAAGCTTTAGTCACGTTAGCAATCCTTGTATCTAACATGGAACTTTACATATAGTAGGTATTCCAACGTGTTTCTTCAAAACATAATTTTTTCTGCTCTGAAGCTAACTTAATGAGTGACTTTGGGTAGTTGCTTCACTTGCTTGGGCCCCTTTCACTCCTCTATAAGAAAAAGGAATTGAACTAGAGGGTCTCAAATTTCTGTGGTTCTGTTCTGGCATCTCTTGGATTTTGGAGCTGCCTAAGAAGCCACTAGGGAACATATAGATGAAGCTTATATCAAAAGTTCATTGAAGCATTGCATAGGAGCAACTTGTAGGCAAAACAAGGAGGAGGTAAGGCTAGTGAAAGGGAAGATAAAATGAGAAAAGCCTTAAGGAAGAAAGAATAAGAAAGGTGTCCGTGCTGATCCTCACACCTTCAGAATCTTGTAGTTCTAAAGTAAGCTTTTCTGATGTATCTGCTGTGTGGAAGCCATAGTCCTATTTGCTGTGAGGAGCACAGTACAAATTTAAGATGCGATCATTGCTGTTAGTGAGATTGTGCTTTAGTAAAGACTGTAGATATATAAGATTATGATTACAAGGATATCTAAGGTGAGAAAGAACACAGTCTTTTGAGGACAGATAGACATGGCAGTCAGTAGCATACGTAGTCCCCTTGCGTGGATTAAAAAATGATGCCCTTCCCCTCACTTGGATAATGGAGTGTAGACTGGATTTCCCATCCCCACTCCCCACTGACCAGACCTGTCCAGGGCAAAACCCGCAAAACTCTGTGGAGGTGCTACTCCTAGCTTTCCTCTCCAGGAAAGGCCCAAGGCAAGGCCTTAGAGAGGATGTAACAAGAGCCATTGACACAGTAATGGCCAGATGCTCCTTGAGGATGACTGGTCCAGGGGTTGGCCTCCGTGACCCTGATTTAATCATCCTGGGCTGGCCAAGCCTGTGCAAAGGTCACTGGGAGCTTGGTTCAGTTTCTTTTTGACTTTTCCTTCTTGCCTCTCTCAGGTGAGTCGTAGGACTTGTTGATTTCAGGCAGCAGTCTTATGCCAAAGAGGGGTGATGCTGGTAATGGAACCCTCCTCCCTACTACCCCTCCCCTCTATAAATTTGCTCTGCCTGACTTACGTTGGCCTGCCTAGGACCCTACTGCTGCTGCAGTGGTGGTGGGGCACATCCAGAAAAGGTCCAGGGGCTGGACCATGCCTTTTGCCCTGCTGGACACTCTGGCAGGCCTGGAGCTGGCCAAGGGAGGATCCACTGAGTGGTCAGTGATGGGAAGGAAGTCCAGGGATCAATGTCTTTGCTGTCTGCTGTGGTTTCTGGCAGGTAGGAGAAAGCCTGTGAGCGACGTGAAGGGCCTTCCAGTGGCCTCAGTGACCCTTCTGGGCTGCCAGGCCTCTGTTCTTTCCTCTTCCATCGCTCATTCCTCTCTTTCCTCTCAACTTCATTCCCTGGTGGGCTGGCTGGGAATCAGCGGAGGGAAAAAGTAATTGAAGTGCTTAAGAGAAATTGTTTGGAGGGAGGAGGCGGCAGGGTCAAAAGGAGAACAATTAAGAAGCTATGTGATACAACTGTGCGGGGAAGAATTTAGTATGAATATAATGATCAATTTCCTAATAATTAGATCTCTTAGACGGCGGAATAGTTCCCCAAGAGGCAGTGGTGGGAACCCCATTGCTTGGTCATTTCTAATTAGACTGGAGAAGCATTCACAGAAAATGCTGAGAGAAAATCCCTCATGCAGGAAAGGGTGGGGTGGGGGTGGGTGGGCAGGTGACCCAGGGGGGTGCCTCTGTTATCTCTCATTTCTGTGATTCATTGATGAGCACATAATTCACTGATTAGTTAGGCAGTCAGACTCTAAGGGGTTTATTGGTTTCTCACCTCTGGCCCTTTTAAATTGACCAGGTCTATTATCTTCAAGGGCTTCCCTTGTGGCTCAGCTGGTAAAGAATCTGCCTGCAGTGTGGGAGACCTGGGTTTGATCCCTGGGTTGGGAAGATCTCCTGGAGAAGGGAAAGGCTACTCATTCCAATATCCTGACCTGGAGAATTCCATGGACTGTATGGGGTCACAAAGAGTGGGACACAACTGAGCAACTTTCACTTTCACTATTATCTTCAAAGAGAAGATCCAGGACAGGCAGTGACCTGGCCAGGGCTGCCTCCTTTCTATCAAATAATTTGAAACTGGAAACACCAGCCCCATTCTTTATCGGCTCTGCAGTGGGTGTGAACAGATCAAGGTTTTACCTGGTGGTGTTTCCCTCTCCTTAAGAGCCTGCAGGGTTCTTAGGAGTTTTGCGTAGAGAAGGGATATTCTTCACTAGCATCCATTTGGTAATCAGGTGCCTTAACTAGAGCCAAGACAGTGGGCCATTAAGTGCAGCAGCTCTGGGGCCAGCCTATCCAGGCCTGGTACTGGCTCGGTTCTTTGCTACGTGACCTTGGGTCAGTTACTAAGCTTTCCATGCCTATTTCACCTATCTGTAGTATGGCACCCACAATCACAGATGCCTCATTTAGTTCTTGTAAAAATGAAACAGGTTGATATTGGGAAAGTACATACATAGGATTGTACCTGTAGAGTACTTTGAACCAGTGGTGTCTTGGTTGTTGGTGGCCATTATTATTACTAAATTACCATTACTGTTGGGGAGCATGTCCTCTTTTAGAGCTCTGGACAGTATTAGTGTCCTGTTTACCATATGCTGATAGGAGAAAAGTGACTGTTATCTTGGGTGTCCTTATACATCTGAGCATGTGCCTCAGCAGGTATTAATTGAGCTTACTGGGTGCAAAGGGAGAGAGTCCCTGCTCTCAAAGGGCAAATGATTGTATTTATTTGTTTTGGCTATAATGGGTCTTCACTGTACCTGCGGGCTTTCTCTAGTTGCAGTGAGCGGGGGCTACTTTTAATTTCAGTGTGTTGGCTTCTCATTGCAGTGGCTTCTCTTGTTGCCAAGCACAGGCTGTAGGTGCACGGACTTCAGTAGTTGGGGCTCTAGGGCTTGGAGTTCAGTAGTTGTTCAGCATGAGCTTAGTTGCTCCATGGCATGTGTGATCTTCCTGGACCAAGGATTGAACCCATGTCCCTTGCATTGACAGGTAGATTTTTAACCACTGGACCAACAGGGAGTCCAGAGCAAATGATCTTGTGTGTATGTTTGTATGCATGTGTGTGTTTGGGGTAAAGGAGAGTAAGAATACAGATAACTATCCTAAAAATTTTGTGGAGTTCTAGGAGAGACTTTCTCCTGTGGGAATAGCAAGGACACAGTCATCCCATCTGGTTGGAGTGAAGCTGGTGGTCAGGGAGAAAGTATTAGGAGGTAGAGAAGAGGGTGGCGGGGAGTACTTTGGTTGATGTGGCTCTATGCGTTTGACTGCTTTTGGGGGTTCACAGAGGAGAGGCTGGTTAGACCCATGTGATGATGTTGCAGAGGGTCCCCCATATCAGATGGAGAGCTACTGTTTCCTTTGGTGGGTCACAGGGATGGTGGGAAGATTTCTGAGTGAGGGAGAGCCAGGAGCAGAATAGTGCTCTCCAAAGGCCCATCCTGCAGGGGTGTGGAGAAGGCAGAGCCTGGGTCAGGTCAGACAGGGGGCTGAGCATGGCCCACAGCACTTCATGTGCTTCAGGGCCCCAGGCCTTTGCCTCTTTTGTGTCCTGTCCTTGGCGCCTTCCCTGGGGCTCCCAACCTGCCGAGTGACAGGGACCTGGCCAGAGTGTACATGACTGCCTTTGCGACAGTCTAGAAATCATGAGAATGTGACATTTTGTCTCTTCCTTCCAGGTTTGTAGAGGCAGTGTGATGGGGTGGTCCCAGAGTTGTGGTGCGGCTTTATGGAAATGATTCAGGCATACCCCATCTCTTCTGCCTCCCCCACTTAAGGTAGCAAAAGCTGTTTCCTGTAAGAATCTGACCCAAATATTATTATTTTGGGACAACTGGATACGTTTTTTTGTGTCCAGTAGAAGATAAAAACTCTGTTATAAAGTTCTTGGAGAGAAGAGGTAGCTAAAGTAGTTTACCATTAGAATGAAGGAAATGAAGAAGGAAGGAAGAGGAAGGAAACATTAATTGGACCCCTATTATGTCCCCAGATACCTTGCCATGCATATAGACTTTTGTTTTCTCATTTGCCTCATCGTAACTTGGCCAAGTAAGAATCTACCCATATTGAGGAAGAAAAACTGAGGCTTATATGAATGAACTAACTCCCAAGCCTATATTTCTCTGTCCCATGATGGTTCCTTGCTAGGTGGCTGTGTATCAGAAGAAGATGCCCAGCCAGTGCAGAGAAGGTGGTCCCAGCTTAAGACTAGCCCCCCTGCTCTGTTCTGTCCACTGTGATTCCAATCAGGGTAGCAGAACATGGTGCCAAAGGGTGATGGGTAAGGTCAACCTCACTCCCAGGCATGGTCCCAGGCAGCCCTTGTCTCAGGGTGTGGCCCCCTTCCCCCAACTCCACTTAAGGAAGGAAGGAAAGCCTGCTTCCTCCATTGATTTTCACTGCCAATGGTCTTTGAGGTGCAGGGTGGGAGGGGCATCCTCACCCGAATCTCAGCACCACCTCTCCAGAGAAACCTGAGCCTCCAGTTTGCAGTCTGCAGGATGAAGAGCCCCACGATGCTGCTTTCTTCTCTCTGTACCAGGATGAACCTGTCCAATGTAGGGGCATGACTCTCAAATGTCCTCCAGGAGGCAGACAGACACTGTTGCCCCACCTCCGAGACACTGAGCAGAAATTCGGGCAGCCTCTGCCTGGAAGAGGAATCAGGAGGCTCTAGTCCCCAGTGTGACATTTCCTTTTTTTTTCTTTTTAACTACTTTTAAATTCCAAGATTTTCACTAGCTGTTTTCCTCCCCATTTGCCTGAGATAGAAGTGTTCTTGAAAATTCTCTCTAGTGAGCATCCTGGAGCCCCACACCTTTCTCATGGTTGCCTTTCCCATGCCCCTAAAGCATCACAATACTCACCCTGCCTTTCTCAACATAGGGATGTGGGGCAAGATTCCCCCATGGCTCTAATAAGGTTCAGGTCCTTCTCTTTTATTGCAGAGTTTGTGTGTGTGTGTGTGTGTGTGTGTGTGTGTGTGTGTGGTGAGGCTGAACAGGAGGCCCACTTGGAGGGGAGTGAAAGGTTCTGGTGCTAATTGAGGCCATGCGTTTTGTACTTGGGTGCCGGCTGGTGAGGCAGATTTAGAGGACTATCGGGAATCTTAGATTAAATACCATTAAAGCCAACTTCTTATACCCCTGCTGTTCAGTGCGCACATGGGGAGAACGAAGATCGGATGTTCAGGATTCTTGTTTGGGAAAACCATATGGAAAAACCACACAGCAGTAAGTCTATAATCAGGGCTTACAGCATGTGGTCTGTTGGGTGCCAGGAGTGTTACTGCTCCCCCCACCAGAAGGTACATGGGATTGGTCCTCTGATGAGGAAACTGAGCCCAAGAAAGGAGGTCTTGTTTCCCCACCGAGAGTGAGAGCACACCTCCCCTGTAGTTCTCAGAAGTAGAGTTCTCAAATGTTTTTCCTGTAGTTATTGAAGTTACTGTTCTCAAAAATGTGTTTATACTTGTTACACTGATCCTTATAATGATCCTACTGGAAATAGAGAGTCTCATGTGTCTCTTTCCAGCAGAGAAGGCACCCTCTCTTTGAGAGAGGGGTTTGGTGAACTGGCCCCACAACTAGGGGTTGGCGCAGGGTAAGCGAAGGTGAATGGCCACCAGGATGAGAAAGGCCTGAAATCTGCCTTGTGATCCGCCACTGAGCTGTGTGCTGGCTGTGTCAGCCGGAAGAAAGGGGTATCCTTTTCGGATACCACACAGGCTCGGCGTGGATGAACCAAGCTGGCCCCTGCTCCCGATGGACTAGGCATGTTCTGCTGCATCACACTGCCTCTCCTTTGTCCCTGATTATATTTTGTGGTCCCCAAGGCCTTGGCATTTTCATACTCAGGCTCAGAGCAGCTTTGTTAATTCCATGCTATCAGTGGGATAATTTTTCTTACTAGCCAGGATGGGACTGTGTGGTTGAGCGATGTTCCAGCTCAAGAGGGGCTTATAAGTGGAACTAAAATAAATATAGGGTATTTATCTTAGAGAATATGTGATAACTCAAGTTTAAGGTTTACAACAGCATCTTTACAGTATGCAGACACTTCTGGAAGTAATGAGTTCATTCCTGCTATGCAGAAGACCTGTGCATTCATTTGGTAAACATGAATTGAGGCACTTGACGACCCCTACATCTACTGCAGACATAGTGATAAATAAAAAAGCCCCCGGGCCTACTCTCAGGGAACTTCCAGTCTGATGTGAGAGTTAGAAGGAACATAATGGTTCCAGCAAAAGTACATTAATTGAGAAGGTGGCACCCCTGCTGTATGAGGGCTGTATGATGGTGGCCAGGTGAGAAAGGGCAGGAGTTGAAGCAGTGATACTTGAACAGCCTGGGGCTCAGACAGGTTGCAGAAAAGGCATAAAGCAGAGGTGCAGTGAGAGAATGGGAGGGATAAAGTGGTCTGGGCTGGGTGGGCCCTGGCGAGCTTGCACTTTCTCAAATGGGCAGTGGCTGATCCACAAAGGGCTTGAAGTGGCAAAGCTAGGGGACTATTTTTATGGCTTAGCAGGGAGACCACTCTGGCTGCAGTGTGGAGTGTGAACTGCTTGCAGGACAGCCAGCTCAGGGGCAGGAAGGTTGCTGCGGGGATCAGAGGAGAAAGGCTCAGGATCTGAAGGGATGAGGAGGCAGCGCAGCCCTGTTAATAATTTTTAGGTCAAGTTTTTGAATGTCTGCCAAGTGATAGCATCCATTTCTCATTTCCACCAACTCCCTTGGAATGGATGGACAGACAAGTCAGCACACTTGAGCAGAGGTGAGTGGAGGGAGGGGGGCAGGAGAGAAGAAGAGGGGATGTGACGAGGGAAGGATGGGGGAGCCTCCTGGAAGGGGTGCTTCCTTTTGTGCTGTTCGTAGAGACATTTTTTGTTTTCTTTCCTCCTCCCCTTTGAAAGAAGGGTAAAGACCAAATGAAATATCTGCAAATGGCATAAAAGCAGAAATGGGATTTTTAAACAGAGCACATTAACAACATTAAAAGCTTTTGTCTGCATGACAGCCAAATGAACATATAGGGTTGTGGACTGGAACAGTTTATATTGTAATGGCTTACAATACCCCCTGCAATGAGAGAATGCATCATTTTTAGAACTATTTGATTCACTTAATATACAGGCTGATGCAAACTGTATATAAAAAAACATGTAAAACAGCATCAATGAATTTCAAAGCGAGCGGCAGATTTTTTCTTTGCACAAACCCCTGTCTTCTATGAAAGACTGGTTTTAAAAAATGAACTGTGTTAATGACACGTGTAAGCTTGATGCATACAAAATATTTTTTCTTTTTTTTTTAATGGCCTGCAGAATAAATTTGAGCATCAACACAATGCTTCACAGGCTTAACATTTCTCAGCTGCTATGAATCATCAGCGCTAATGTATTCACAACAGACGAGGACCAACTGCTGCTATCAAAGGACTTGCTTGAATAACTGTAATAACTGGAAAATTATTTTGATAGCCTGAAACAATCTTATATATCACAGAACTTTATTAAAATAATATCAAATCAAATTAGCCTGTATCCCCATAATGAATTAAGTAACAGGTTATGCTGATATTAATCTCAGCTAGCTTGCAGGCATTGCAGTAGGAACATTTAATAAGTTGGTCCCTGTTGCTCTGAACTAGCAGAAATCCTCGAATACCCATGCTTATTCAGAGAAAATACATCAAAAGACTCTCTCTAAATAATGTGCCCATTTTTTTTGTGCCTTTGGTGAAATTATTCATAAGGAGGGAAAAAAAAAAAAATCTTTGGAAAATCTCCTGAGAATTCTGATTAGCTGTTGACCTGTAGAAGAAGCTGTTTTTCATAATCCCCTAAACACTGTCTAATTCTTGCCTCAATCAGCTCTGGAAATGCTGGCTTTACCTTAAAATAATGTGATAATGTTTCCTTATCATCTTTAAGTGAGACAGGCAGTGGCAAGATGGTTCTATCACTTTATTTTCCATATCCCACAGCATCGCTCCAGTTTAAGTCCTGATCTTTGATCCTCAGCCATTTCTGGATGTGCTGGTATGTGGGCAAAGGGGCGGGGAGGGTGAGGCTGTGAGCCTGGGCATGCTCGCTTCATACAGACATTGGTGAAGAAGAGCCTCTGTGTTTGGTCCATCCCTGTCTTGCCCGTCCTGGAAACTTTTCCAGTTCCACCAGCCTCCCCTGTTTCTAAAGAAATAAAAGGAGAAAGTGAAAGCCAGAGATGTTGGTGGAGACTGTGTCAACCCCAATTTTAAAAGACAAATGGATGTTTATGGGCTGCGGAGGAATCTGCTCCCATCCAGTTCCTGCCTGCCTGGGGCTCCTGCCTAGTTCGTTGAGTGGTTTTTCCAGGGCTTGTTGCTCTGACAAGACCCATGTGCCACTCTTCAGAAACCATCACCTCAGCCTTGAGACGAATGGCCCTGGTTTGGTTTCTTTTGTTTTTTGCCTCTGTTTCCCGCATGACAAACAGCACAGCACTTGGTACCCTGGACACTCTGGCCAATACTGGAATGGGGTCACTATTTTCTGCTTGACAAGTGGTGCTGGGACACAATCTTATCCCGCAGGATGAATTAATTGCCCACAGATGGGTTAGAAAATACTAACAATGTTGGTCCCTTCTGTTGAACACCACTCAGGCCACTCTATTTAAACACAGTCTCCATCTCCTCTCCGGGTCCTGCTCAGTGTCCCCACATCCACCCTCAGAGGCCCCCCGGCTCATTGTCTCAGATACCGGCTCCTGAGGCACCGGGTGGGTGCATCTGGGCTCCCCTCTTAGGTCAGCTCACAAGTTGCTAGAGAATAAATGTGTTTTCTTGATGATGAGAACCGTGATGAGACATGGCCCCTGTGCTGGAAGAAATGGGATTGTAAAAACTACCTGAAGTGGCTGAACTTTTAACTGTGCTAATTATCTGTAACTACCCCTGGGAGCTGAGCTCCCCATAGCGAGCTTGCTGGGGCCTCACAAGTTTAGCTATTCTGCGAGTGGCACCAATGTTAGAGTCTAAACAGACGGTGTGACCTTCAGAGATTAATCAGTTAAAGCGTCCCTTATGAAGCTGTTTTAGATTATTCTTGACAGTAGCTGTTTTTGACAGGAGAAGGTCAGAATCAAAGTCCTTTTTCAACCATTGTAGGACACACGTCTGCATCAAATGTAGCAAACATGCAGAAATCATTGAGGAAAGGTGCGGGCGTTGTTTTTAACCCCCCATTTTCATGCTTTCCTTTAAAGCAGAGACGTTTGGAACATGACAAATGGGGAAAAATGTTTTCCACCTGTATGCCCAAGCCTATGTGTGGAGACACATAATACCCTTCTGCACAGAGTCGCTAACATATGTGAACATTTCCCCTTTGATGTTGAACCACGGGTCTTAAGTGCGCTCCCCACTGTCCACTTTTACTCTGTGAGTCAACTTGAAGTTCTTGAAATGGGGCCGATGGCTTTGCTGGAGTGTGAACGTGCTCTCATTCTGTAAGAGAGAGTAGCCCAATCAGTGTTTCAGTTTCTTTTATGAAGTAAGTCACTTTCTGGTGATTGCTGTTTGCTTTTGAAAGCTGGAGGAGTCAATTTGGGGTCTAAGGGGCTGGAGAGGAAGCCCCCAACTGCTGACAATCACTTCTTCCTCTGTGTGGGTTTGAAGCTATTGTCCAGACAAGAGAATGTAGGGTCAGCCTGACCTGATGCAGGGAATTCCATATTTCAAACACACATCATGGCATTTTCTTTCATTCAGTTGGATGAACTTAAGTGCGTAATGGGTTTAAAAATATAAATATAACTCAGTCCCTTATCAGGGATCATTCCAGAACTGATTAATTTTCAAGGAAATAATACATCAGTAGCATTTTCCCTCCAACATATTCAGTTTCTTTCTAAAATATAAGTGCCATTACCATGCTTTCCTTTTGGAAACCAACTTAATTCCACCATCTTGGAAACATTGCAAGGAAATCATGGTGATGTTTCCTGCTTTTAAAGAAATGGGAACATGGTTTTGACTTTGATGTTAGAGGTCAGAGACCCTGAAGTAAAATAAACTTCTAATTCTTTACCTGATTGTGGATGCAGTCAGCAGCATCAAAAACCCTAATCGAGGCTCAGGATACTTTCCCAGGATGTGTTCTCCACCGCAGTGGAGATGCCAGAAAGGAAAGGACCATCTCTTAAGCCCCTAGAGCCTTGATTGACTCCTTCTCAGAAGTAAAATCAGTCAATCTTTCAATCACGAATATATTGGAGTACTTATGTGCCTGAGTCTGTGTTGAGTTCTGGTGAGGGTGGCTTGCAAAATACTGTTTCCTCAAGTCCTGTGTCTACTTTAAGAAGTCAACAAGACCGTGTAATACATAGAGTTCTCCCTCTACTTCCTTTCATGTAGGGTTACGATCCCCAGTCTTTCTGGGACCAGGGACCACTTTCGTGGAAAATAATTTTTCCATGGACACAGGGATGGAGGGGATGGTTTCAGGATGATTCAAGTGCATTGCATTTATTGTGCACTTTCTTTCTAGTCTAATGCTACCCCTCATCTGACAGGAGGTGCCGATCTTCAGTCTGAAGGTTGGGGATCCCTGATGTAGGGAACTCTTACATTCGGAGAAACTGGTCATGAGACCCAGTTAAGGCAGAAAATTTAGCCTTCATTTATATTTCTATCTTTCTGATATTTACTGAGTTTTTTTTTTAAATTATAAAAGTCAGTTTATTTTCCCTTTCTGTGTTTCAAAAGTTTCCCTTTTTGTCAGTAATGAGCAGTTAACTGATAAGAAGTCTGCTTGATTAAATAACAAGTTCATAAACACACATTTGAGAGAATAAAGCAAAAGGTTGAAAAATTTCCCCTGACTCCATGTAGATTAGGCAGCCCTCAAAATTGCACATTTTTTGCCTGCTCACTTTCACAATTTAATATATATAGGATGATCTTAAAATATTGATAATTAGTATAGAATTCACAGCCTTGAAGATGTGTGTTCTACAAATGTCTAAAGAATAGAATCCTAGATACCTCTCAGGTCCTAGTAATCCACTGTGATTCAACATCACGTACTTAATGCATAGAAGGTAAAATGCCTCCATATTGTACCAGGTATTAAGGTAGATGCCCACCAGTTTAAAATAGTAACTTGCATGCAAAGACATGTTGTTTCATTAGAAAACCACACATGAAAAAAATTCAATAACAAAGGAAGGTGGTGTGGAAGGTATACACCACAGATATCCTAAGGATGCACAGGAAGAAAGGGCCTAACTATGAGGCTGAGAAGACAGTTTTAGCTGACTGTTGACATTCAAATTAGGTCCTTAAACTAGCTCTGAAAGTCTTCTTTACAGTCATATAATTGACAGAAAGAAAAAAAATTTAGCTAGGTAAGGAGGTTAGAAGTTGTATTAATGAGCTGATGATGATAAATTGTAATAAAAAACCCAGAAACAATACCAGCTGCCATTTATTAAGCACATGTTCTATGCTAGGCATTGTGTATTGAGTGATTTCCCTGTAAATACTATCCAACTTAATCCTTGTTACAACCTTCTGTGATGGTTATTTTTATTATTCCATTTTACAGATGAGGACATTCAGGATCAGAAAGAATTAACTTGCCTAAATGATAAGTGGCAGAGGTGGGGTTCCCATCAGATCTGTGATTCTGAGAGTCATGACCTGAATGACCAGGATACACCCCTATGTTCAATCTCACGTGGTCCAGGTGGTCATAGCTGGGAGGGGATCTGGCCTCCAGAGTCCTGTGACCCTTTAGCAACTGTCTCTGAGTTACTCAGGATGCGAGCATGGAGATGCTGGTGCACATCTGTCTTCCATTCTGGGACAAGACCACCAATTTAGCTCTGAGCAGTGAGTTTGAGGAAAGGGTAAATGACAATCAAATGACCATAGTATAGGGCTTCCGAGGTGGCACTAATGGTAAAACAAAACAAAACAAAACAACCTGCCTGCCAATGCAGGAGACATAAGAGACGTGGGTTTGGTCCCCGCATCAGGAAGATCCCCTGGAGGAGGGCATGGCAACCCACTCCAGTATTCTTGCCTGGAGAATCCCGTGGACAGAAGAGCTTGGCGGGCTACCGTCCATGGGGTCGCAAAGAGTCAGACACGGCTGAAGAGCCTTAGCACGCGAGTACAAGTATATGCAGACCGAACTTGACTTAGGGAAAATGGAGCCACCAAAGGGTAGGAAAACAAGAAAGTAAGGTCAGAATGCTTGCCAGTGGCGCTGCAGCTTGTTTGGGGAATCGCAAAGGATCGTTTTTACATAAAGTCGCTGAGAGGCAATGGGGATTTGGGCCTCAGCAATCACCAGGGCTTCTACCAACTTTCTGAGAAAACAATTGCTAAATTGCTGAGCTGCCAGCCAATTGTTTAATTTCCCTTTAGGCTAATTGGGCTCTGATCACAAACACCCCACACCTCTGACAAGGATGCCTGTGAGCTCAAAGCTGGGATGAACCATGCCTTGCAATGACCATGTCTGGAAAGTGTGGCTGAGGAAGATCAGGTGTGGGTGACACCTTGTCATTGATTTGAAGCAGCTGTTACCTTCAGTTGCTACCTCTGCTGTTTCCTAGGGGGTGGGGGAGTTGTCAGGGCCCTCAGAGAAAGTTGTTGTCACCTTCAGCTCCTGTGAAGATCAATGAGCCCTGTTCATGGTTGGGTTTTGTGGGCACTTGCAAAAAACAACTTCTTGCAAAACTGTGCTTCCCAGTTTTCAGCAAGTACTCCAAAGATCTACTATGGTAATAAGTATTAATCCAATTCAAAGACTAAAAACATCTGATCAAAAGCTTAATATATGCTTATAGCTGGGTGGATGACTTGAAGTAATAGAACAGTGATGAGCTGCGTGACTTTGAGCTATTTACTAAACCTCTCTGAGCCTCAGTTTTCCTTCTTTTTTCTTTTTTATTGAAGTATAGTTGATTTGCTCAGATGGTAAAGAATCTGTCTGCAGTAAGGAGACCAGGGTTCAATCCCTGGGTCGGGAAGGTTGCCTGGAGAAGGGAAGGCTACCCACTCCAGTATTCTTACTTGGAGAATCCCATGGACAGAGGAGCCTGGCAGGCTATAGTCCATGGGGTTGCAGAATTTGACACAACTCAGCAACTAGCAGTGTTTTCATAGTTGATGTACAATGTTGTATTAGTCTCTGGTATACAGAAAAGTGATTCAGCTATACATATGTATATATATTCTTTCCATTATAATTTATTATAAGATTTGAATATAGTTTCCTGTGCTATACATTAGGAACTTGTTGTTTATCTGTTTTATATATAGTAGTTTATATCTGCTAATGCAAACTTTTATCCCCACCAACCCTTTCCCCTTTGGTAACCATAAGTTTGTTTTCTATGTCTGTGAGTCTGTTTCTGTTTTGTAAATAAGTTCATTTGTGTCATTTTCTAGATTCCACATATAAGTGACATATGATATTTGCTTTTAGGAGCAGGGACATGGTTCACATAAAGATATCACAAGGAGTTATGGAAAACTGCCCAGTTTTTTCAAGATTTTTAAAAATATTTTTCATTAAACATGATGCTTAGATGTGGTGCCTTGTCTTCTGTCTCTTGATTCAGGGTCCAGTGCCCTCTTATAGGACAACCCCACAGCGCGTTTATCCACCTCCATAAGTGGGCAGTTACCACAAGTGTCTGTGCTTGCAATGCCCCTAGATGCCCTGCCGTCCACACCTCTCCGAGACCCACAGTCACTTCAGCTCTCGGGAGCCCTGGGCACTCCTGGTGAATTCTAAGTGTGAGCAGTTTTCAGAAAGCCAAGATGGTAGGTCAGGTTAAGACTCCCGTGCCTTTCTCTTGGATTAATTATAGGCTCTGGTGAGAAAACAGGCAGTTAATATGTGGGGTTCCTATGCTTAAAACACTGAGTGTATATGAATACATATATATATATTTTCTCTACACTTTAAAAATACATATAACACTCTTTGCTTATAATGAACAACATGTCCAAAGTAGTGCTTAAAATACATTTTGAACAAACATAAGCTGCATCTGGAAACATGGTTAGTGGGAAGTACAACTGTTTGGAGGGGTTTAGTTTTTTTCTCCTTTTCCTAAGCAAACGCTCTGAAAAGTTCATTTTATATCAGAACAGCTTTTTCGCGAACCTGTTTTAAAGTTAATTATCAAAAGCTCGCATCTTGTCTCGCTTGCCTGTGGATCCCTGCTGGGTTTGTTGTTTCACTTTCCTTGGGAAAGAGTCACTCTATACAAGATCATCTCCATGATGTCACAGTCCAGGGACTCTAACCGTCCTAGCTAATCAGCTTAGAACATCAGTACCTCCTTAATGTGGGATTTGGGACCTTGTGGATGCAGGGCGAGGAGCTGAACTAGTCTGCAAGCACATCGCTTTATTTCTTTTGCTTTAAGCAAGAATAATTTGCCTTTTTCCCTCTCATCTTTCTCCCTTGTTGTTTTGCCCCTGAAAACTGTGCAGCAAAAGCAACCTCCAGGGTGGACACTAAATCTTCTGATGCAGGCAGAGCAGTGATAACATCTGAACTGAGGGTGCTTTTCCGGGGCATGCTTGACAGATGTAGCAGGGCCTTTTAGGATTTAGTGCTGGAGCATATCTATTACCCGTGCCGCAGCACAGCGTGGCAGGAGCTGTGTGGTAATCTCCCATGAATTCTGTCTGACTTATCAGAGCGGCTGAGCAGGTTGCTGTCGGATGCAGAGACTCTGCAGCCAGTTGGGGAAAGGCAGACTTTTCGGCTGGAAGCTCTTTGAACTCTCTTCTCTGGGCATGTTTCCCAGGTGATCTCCTTCCCGCCCTGGTACGGCTCATCCCCTGGCCCCTTTTTGCTTTTGGAGATACCGTGGCAAATTTGCTCTCACCCCACTGGCTTCTGAGTGTATGGTTTCAAGAGACCGAATTAAATTTCTAATATGGCTAATAGGGCCAAAGTGATTGCTTTAATGGAGTGGCAGCTTGCCTGGGTTTTTGACAGGGGGGAAGTCAATATGATACATGCTAAGATTTCTTTCCTCCTCTCCTCCCTCCCTCCCTTCTTTCTTTCTGTCCTTTCTTCCCTCCTTCCTTGTCTTCCTGCCATCCTGCCTTCTGTCTCTTTCTCTCCCCTTCTTTCTTCGTCTCTGGCTTTAACGGAGGCCCAGCCAAATGGTCTCTGCCCCCAGCTCTTACCCCATGAGCCTCACTTGGTTCTACCAGAATGCGCTCTTGGGTGACTGTGTCCTCCTCTGCTCTAACAATTACCTTGGCATTTTATAAAAATACCAAGATTGATCACAAACACCAAATTGTTTAGATCACAGATTAAAGTTTAATTTTGGAATTTTGCTCTAGGGTTAGAATCAGCTTCAGAGTCTGTGTCGCACAGGAGGTGCTGTAATTTGTTTTAAGGATAAGGCCTTCAGGCAGCTGTGCATAAAATGAGCATGATTCCTTATTCCCACGGTTGATTTTTGAATGGGAGTGCAATTAGAATTTTTTTCACCCAGAAGCACATACAGTCAGAGCAAAGATAATACCTTGAATGCATATCAGCTTAGGAGACCTCTCTTGGAAATTTATTTATTGTTCACCGAGTCCTAATGCAAAGAGATTCATGCTTTCCTTAACACCAATAAACTCACCCTTTAATTTGAAGTCTGGTGTGCTTGTAGAGACTCTTGCAGTGTCCTTGTTATTATCAAGTGAGACTTCAATGGTGAATTTTAATGTTATAGATATATGCAGCTGGTTACTTTGTCTTGCAGAATAGAACCTTATAGAAACCAGTGGCATTTTTGCAAACTCAATGGCCACAGAGATTTTCCTGCCATGTTGAAGAACTCCACCCCGAGTGGCATCAAGCAGCCACCTTCCTCATAGAGCTATAAGCAAATGACATTCTTCTGGTTAATGATGCTGATCACATTTGTCTCTGCGGAAAGAGGAATCAGTGTCCACAGAGTACTCATTTAACCTAGGGAGCAGAGGTGATCGTCTCTCAGTGAAAATGGGGATCTGGCTTCACTGACTGGTCGTTGTATATGGTGGGGACAACTCCACTGAACTCTGCATTTGAAGTGGGGACTTACACATATCCTGTGGAAGAAAATTCTAGCACAAGCATCTATCTGTATTTCTCTCTAATGTATTTCTTTTAAGGAGTAGTGTCTCCAGAGTCTATGCTCTTTGAGGAGGTTTTCTTTCTGGAAATCAAGGGGTTAGAATATCCATATTGATTTAGGGTTTCCAAAATTGAAAGGCTTGTATATATTTTTGGGGGGAAGAAGCTCATTTCACTGAGATATATGGTTTGAGTAAATTAAGTAACAATCATGGCCCATTCTATTGTTGTCTTAAAATGTTCCTTATAGACTAGTTGGTGCCGATTTCTGAAGGAAGTTTGAGACCATCAATTGAGCAATCATCTGCTATCTTTCCAGACCCCCTTCACTCATACTTCAGCAAACTTATTGAGCCAAGTTTTTTTTTTTTTTCAAGTTTTGTTTTATATTTGACAATATATTGAACATAAGTTTTGTTTATGAAATTATAATACATTTGGATGCAATGTTTATGTCACTAGGAACAAAAGACACATTAATAACCATGTCTCCCTGGTAGCTCAGTCAGTAAAAAATCTGCCTGCAGTGCAGGACACCCAGGTTTAATCCCTGGGTCAGGAAGATGCTCTGGAGAAGGAAATGGCAACCCACTCCAGCATTCTTGCCTAGAGAATTCCATGGACGGAGGAGCCTGGTGGGCTATACAATCCATGGAGTTGTAGGAGTCGGACACGGCTTAGTTGACTAAACCACCAACACCTAGAAAATACAAATCCACAGCAGGCCTCCTTTATTGAACACAGATAAACTCAAAGTAAATGGTCACTGAAGGCATTTTTGGTTCTATTGTTTGTGATGGGGTGATTTGGATAATTCACTCAAACCAGCAGCCTATGTATTGAAAGGTGGTGGTTGACCAGCTGACTTAGTCCAAGTGTTCAGTTGACAGGGCAGGGGAACAGAAAGGAAGAGTTGGTGTAGCTTTGGAACCAGGGAGCATGTGGCCTGAGTGACTCTTACATAGGTTGATATGAACATGTGACACTTTTGTGAGCTAGATCTTTGTTCTCCTGGAGATGCTGAAATTGGTGGGAGGGTAGGTTTCAGTCAACTGAAGACTTCCATGATTTCCTTGGAAATCAAAACCCTGTGATGCTTTGCTCTTTCTTGAAAAACTGCTCCTTCAAGTTCTCACTCCTTCATGCAGCATTTCTTTATTTTTTTTCCTTTTTATTTATTTATCTATTTATTTATTTACTTTATTAGTTGGAGGCTAATTACTTCACAACATTTCAGTGGGTTTTGTCATACATTGACATGAATCAGCCATAGAGTTACATGTATTCCCCATCCCGATCCCCCCTCCCACCTCCCTCTCCACCCGATTCCTCTGGGTCTTCCCAGTGCACCAGGCCCGAGCACTTGTCTCCTGCATCCCACCTGGGCTGGTGATCTGTTTCACTATAGATAATAAACATGCTGTTCTTTCGAAACATCCCACCTTCACCTTCTCCCACAGAGTTCAAAAGTCTGTTCTGTACATCTGTGTCTCTTTTTCTGTTTTGCATATAGGGTTATCGTTACCATCTTTCTAAATTCCATATATATGTGTTAGTATGCTGTAATGTTCTTTATCTTTCTGGCTTACTTCACTCTGTATAATGGGCTCCAGTTTCATCCATCTCATTAGAACTGATTCAAATGAATTCTTTTTAATGGCTGAGTAATATTCCATGGTGTGTATGTACCACAGCTTCCTTATCCATTTGTCTGCTGATGGGCATCTAGGTTGCTTCCATGTCCTGGCTATTATAAACAGTGCCATGCAGCATTTCTAATGAACCTAACACTTGTGTTACTTGTACCCTTTATCATTTCTCCTAGAATTTAGAAAATGTCAAGCTTTGTAGCATCTGATTATTTAAAAAATAATAAAGCTTTGTATGCATATATACCATTTACACTTTTTTTTCTTTTTTGCAAATTTGAAGTCTCATTTCTTTGTACACTGTTTTGTTTTTCTTAAGAACATACTTTGATTTTGTTTCCACATCAATAAATATTCTTCTACAGTGTCTTCTTGGATCATAATGTTCTAGTGTTTGACTACAACAAATATTATTTAACCAATCTCCCCAATGTTGGATATTTGGTTAGTTTAATTTTTGTCTTTGATCCAAGGTTATTATATCATACCTTACTATGTATAAATATTTGTGTACTTGATTATTTTCATAGAATAAGTTTCTAGAAGTAGAATAGCTAAAACAAGGTGTATTTAAAAATCGTAGTGCTTTTGAAGTTTTTTTTTTTCAAATTGTCTAACAGAATGATTCTACCAGTTTAAACTTTCACCAGCTGTTATGTATGAGAATGATATTTTTGTCTTGACACCTTCTACATTGTCATTTAAAAAAAATTAGTAATAAGTTTAGAGGTAGAAATTGGTTTTTAGCATTTTGGCTTGCATCTTTTTGAATTTTTTTAGTTTTTCTTAGAATAATATTTGGTGTCATTCTCTAGTTTTTCTATTTTGCACGGTGTGATGTTCTTTAACTTCTGGCTATAGGGACCATGTTTTTCATTTATTAAAATAGGAAATATAGTGCTGAAATGTGGTAGATACTTTATGAATTCTTATCCAATTGAATTAAGTTGAACTGGAAAAAAAAAGATTGAAGACCTTTGTGTCTTTCATAGTCATGATAGTTCAGAAATTGGGGAGAAATTTGGGAGAAGGATTAAAAATGAATGAATTCATAGTAGAAATTAGAAGAATTTGAGAAATCAAGCAAAAGCAAGTTTGAGTGGATTTGGGTCCATAACGTCTCTTACGTATTGCTAATGGTACAGCTGCTCTAGAAAGTCATTTAACTCTATCTCATAAGGTGAACATTTCCCCACCTTATGACCTAGCAAAACCACCTCTAGAAAAACTCTTGCACATTTTCATGAATCTTCATAGCTGTCCTTCTCAGCCTACCAAAAAATGGAAATAACCTGAATGTCTATCAACAAGAAAATGAATAAATACACTGTTATACAATGGAATACAATCAATGTTATAACATGGATAAATCTTACAGAATAATACTGAATAAAAATAGCAAGTTTCAGAAAACCACATATGATATGATACTTTTTTTTTTTTTTTAGTTCTCAAGAGTGAGTACAACAAGCTTAAGCTTACATACATTTGTGGTAAAACCAGCTTTAGAAGAAAAGCAATAAAAATGGACTGTGATTATATCTGGAGGAGGATAGGAAGGTGAAGAAAGGAGAAAAGAGATATATGCAAGTGGGTGCAGGTTATTCTTAAAATGTTCTAAATTTTGGATTGGATGGCAATTCACAAGTGTTCATTACATTGGGCTTTATAAGTTAATATATGCCATTTGTAAATTTGATTTTTTCCAGATGATACATTGAAAAGATAGCAAAGAAAATAAATAATGAGAATAAAAGGGAATCCTGGTAGTAAGAAGACAATGTCTTAAGTTTTCTAGAAGAAAAACCCGTCTTCTTGCTTTGCTATCAGTTCTTAGTGGTTATAGTCGCTAGCTTTCTAAATCCCCATTCCTAAAACCCTTTTTAAACCAGTGAAAGTGCTTATTAATGGAGAAGTATCCAAGGTGGTTTCTTAGTGCCCCTACCTCTCTTTTGTCCTCTGATGATTCCTTCCCGACCAGCGTCGCCGGGTGGGTTGGGGTGATGGGCTGGAATGACTCAGTTGGTCACTAATGCCTTTTTGGCTGGGCTGACACTGTCCTCAGTCACCATACAGGCTGAATGGGTGACTTTTGGAAATCACAGTGATGATGTTGTTTTCTGGTTGACAAAAACTTCTATATTTGGTTCTATGTGTTACTTTCCTGCCTGTCTTTATTTTCCATCTGAATTTAATACATAGCTGGGCAGTTCAAGTATCTTGCTGCAAGGGAGAGGGAGGCAGCTTGAGTGTAACGGGGAGGGACAAAACCCCTCACTGTCTTTAGGAGACTTTCTATTCCTATTTTGGGAATTTTTTTGTTTGTTTGTTTTTCTTTCTGTATATTCAGCCAGGACAACTGGAGGTGATTTGCGGGACATTTGACAGTGCCTGGAGACATTTTTGGTGGTGGTGGTGGTTCTACTGATACCCCCAGGGATGCTGCTGAACCTCCTATGATGCACAGGACAACTCCCACGACAAAGAATTATCTGGCTCAAAATATCAACAGTGCCAAAGCTGAGAAACCCCAACTAGGAGTCTGTTTCCTTTTCTACTTGGGGATGGAGATTCTTCGCACACTTGAAAAATGAAAGTGCTTTTCTACTCAATAGAGTGTAGAGGCATCAGACAGGCAGAGAATGGTCACAGTGCTCTCTAACCCCAAACTGGCATGGATTTGTGGTTCACTTTCTAAAACTTTTCTTCTTCCTAATGCTGTGGTAATTCAGCTAAATTATCTTCCTCCAGTTGAATGTAAGCGCCTTGAAGGCAGGGCCCCTAGCTCATGCTATTTTGTATCTTTCACAGAATCACTTGTAAAGTAGGTACCCCCCCGCCACCTGACATTCTGCTGAATGAATAATGAACCAGTTGCTTAAAAAGTAGAGAACTTTGTCCACAAAGGGTTAGTTAGAAGGAAATTTGAGGGGCTTGATAGGGGTAGGGGTGGGGGTAGAGGACATTCACTGCCTCTCCCAAACCCCTGTTGATTATGGATTTATAGAATGTTGTTGTAGAAGGGATCATCTGAATTCCTTCACTCCTAGAGGAGAAGAGTAAGACACAGAGAAACTGAGTATTTTACACAAGTATGCAGAGCAAATCCTGGCAGATGTGCAAGGATGACTTTATCCTGTGCTTCCTGTTCCTAGCTACTCAACAGGTTCTTTTCTTAGGGACCTGTGTGCGGCCCTGAAATATGGGGCTTATAATTTTCAGGGCTGATGTGTGTACTTCTGAGCGTCTCTGTGTGTGTGAGAGCGTGTATGAAATGTCCCCACGCTCTGGATGTTGGAGCTTAGATATTCCCTGACCTGTTCCTAACCCCTGGCAGTACCTCTCTCCTGGGTCTTGCTAGTGCAACCTGTACTGCCCTGACTTACCACATTTTGTTGGGCTTATGAATTTAACATCTGTCTTCCATGCTAGCTTTGATAGGGCATGGGATGTATTTGTCTTCAGTGATGAACACATGAGAGGTGCTCCATAACTGATTTTCCGTGAGTGCATAAATAAATAAATATTACTTCAGGGATGGCCATTTTGGACTCACATCTGGGGTGGACATTGTTTAGGTGGGTTCTTTGCTGGCGAAGTCACCATTACAAAAAGGGTAGAATTAGTCAAGACAAATTTTGCTTTGGTGACAAATGCTGAGAGCTCAAGTCCAGGCCTGGCTGTGCCTTGTTGGAACCTGAGACCCCTGCTGGTTGAGAGCCCAGTTCAAGAAATAGCTGCATCCTTAGCCTGACTTATTTTTGTTATAGGGGCCATTGATATCTATGAGGTTTTTTTTTGAAAAACCCACCCACAGCTTGTTATATGGAAGATGAGATAGTTCATTATCCTGAAAATTCTTCAATAGCTGCTCGTAATAGGGTCAGTTAAGTACAGAGTGTGTGCTATCATTCAGAATCTTCCTATTCTCATTGTAGTTAAATCCAACATTATTTTTAGACACTATTTGTCTTCATCTCCCAACATGGGGAGGGGGGAATGGAGAATACACAAGATATTAAAATGGATGTCAATTCAAGTTAAGATGAGCAGCTCCTGTCCCCAGTCGCCTTGATGGTTCTGTAACTTCGGATGGACTCAGTTCATTAGGAGACCATTTCAGGTGGATTCTTGGGGGCTCAGTGTTTATGTAGGATAACTCTGCTCTACACAGGGCGCTAAGAGAGAAACAGAATAAAAGGTGGGGAAGGACAAGCAGCATTAGTCTCAATTTTCTGTGGAAACACTTGAAAAAAGGAAGAGACGTCTGAGAAAGTTCCCATCCTTGCACTCACTTAGTTCCCCTCAGTTCTGAGCCCTCTCAGAACCATCCTTTCTTGGATGTTTGATTTCCTTCCTCCTTCCAGGTTCTTGCTCATGCTGTTACCTGTAAGACAGGTTCTCCTTGCACCCTTCACAAATCTAAGCATGAGAATCCCTGGTCAGCCTTTAATACTGGCTCAAATTCCCTGTGGTCAATGACGTTTCCACCAGAGGCAGTACTGGGTTCAGAGGACAGGTGGCATTGCTTGTGGTTTTCTATGTGAGTATCTGAGAGTGGGGAGATAGCAATGCCATCAAAAATCTCTTCACTTTATTATAGTAACATTGACAATTCATGGGCACTTATTATGTACTAGACAAAATTTTAAGCCCTTTTGTGTGTGTGTGTAATTGCTCAGTCATGTCTGATTCTTTGTGATCCCAGGAACTATAGCCTGCCAGGCTCTTCTGCCCATGGAATTCTCCAGGCAAGAACACTGGAGTGGGTTGCCATTCCCTTCTCCAGGGAATCTTCCCAACCCAGGGATCAAACCCAGGTCTCCTGCACTGCAGATGGATTCTTTACTGTTTGAACTACCAGGGAAGCCACCTAGGCCCTTTTTAAGCTTTATTTATTTCTTACATCACCCTTTGAGATAGTTCTACACTATCTCCCCTTTAGAGAGGAGAAATCTAAAGCACAGTGAGCGTAAGTAATTTGGTCAAGGTCATTTAACTAATAAAGGGGGAAGTGAGTTCGAACCCAAGCATCCTGAGCTCAGACACTGTGATCACACGATACTATGTTAGACTCTGTGGTTTAGTTTAAAGAGAGCTGGACCAGAAATCAGAGGACAGAAATGGTCGTTTTTGTTTTGCCTCTCTTTGCTTTTTGTTTTGTATTGGGGTATAGCTGATTAACGATGTTGTCATAGTTTCAGGTGGACAGCAAAGGGATGAAGTCATAATTTACCTGTATCTGTTCTCCCCCAGACTCCCCTCCCATCCAGGCTGCCACATGACATTCAGAAGAGTTCCCTGTATACTTTACTTTAAATACTTTTAGGGAGTTAGATGTTTCTTTTTTAAATTAAAATATAATTCATGTATGGTTTTGCCTCACTTTAACTGTCAGGCTTTGGGCAAGTGACTTTGCTTCTTTTTGGGCCTCAATGTCCTCATTTATAAAATAAGGAAAGAAAAACTAGCAGACATAATGTTACATGTAAAATAAAGGGAATATTCATGAAAGCTATTGCTAAACTCTAAATCCTTATATAAAGTTAAAATTTCACATTACAGTCATCCCTACTTATCCATAGTTTTACCTTCCTCAGTTTCAGTTACCTGTGGTCAACTAACAGTCTGAAAACATTAATGGAAAATTCCAGAAATAAACAATTCATAATTATTAAATTATATACTATTCTAAGTGGCATGATAAAGTCTCATGCCTTCTTTCTTTGTCCTGCCTGGGACAGGAATCACCCCTTTGTCCAGCATATCCATTAGTCCCTCAGTAGCATCTTACTGGTGCTAGAAACGACTCTTGAGAGTCCTTTGGACCACAAGGAGATCCCAAGTCAATCCCAGAGGAAATTGATCCTGAATATTCATTGGAAGGACTGATGCCGAAGCTGAAGTTCCAATACTTTGGCCACCTGATGAGAAGAGCTGACTCACTGGAAAAGACCCTGATGCTGAGAAAGATTGAAGGCAAGAAGGAAAGAAGGTGGCAGAGGATGAGATGGTTAGATAGCATCACCGACTCAGTGGACATAAATTTGAGCAAACTCTAGAAGATAGTGGAGGACAGAGGAGCCTGGTGTGCTGCAGTACATGGGGTCACACAGAGTTGGGCATGACTTAGTGAGTGGACAACAGTGATCTTCTCATTTACCATCTCGACTGTTGTGGTAACACAGTGCTAGTGTTCAAGTAACTCCTATTTTACTTAATAATGGCTCCCAGAGTCCCAGAATAGTGATGCTGACAATTCAGATAGTGTTTCCTTTAAGTGAAAAAGTGAAAGTTCCCAAATTAAGGAAAGGAAAAAAATTGTATACTGAGATTGTAAAGATCTGTGGTAAAAATGAGTCTTTTTTCTGTGAAATTTTGAAGAAGGAAAAAGAATTTCCAAGGAAAACTTGTGATGGCCAATAGGCACATGAAAAGTGCTTGATATCACTATCAGGAAATGCAAATCAAAACCACAGTGAGCTATCACATTGCACCAGTCAGAATGGGTATTATAAAAGAATAACAAGTGCTGGTAAGGATGTGAAGAACAGGGAGCTGTTATGCACTGTTGGTGGGAACCTAAATCGGTGCAGCCAGCAAAGAAAACAGTACAGAAGTTCCTCAAAACATAGAACTGCCATAGGATCCAGTGATTCTACTTCTGCCTTTTATCTGAAGAAAACAAAGACACTAATTTGAAAAGATATATGTACCTCTCAGTTAATTGCAGCACCATTTACAATGGCTCGGATATGGAAACAATTTAAGTGTCCATAAACAAATGAAGGAATAAAGGAGATGTGGTGGAGATCTACAGTGAATTATTACTCAACCACCAAAAGGGCATGAAATCTATTTCCAGCAACATGGATGGACTTGGAGTTTATTTTGCTTAACGAAAGAAGTCAGACAGAGAAAGACAAATGATTTCACTTATGTGTGAAATCTAAAACACAAAACAAGTGAACCAACAAAACAAAACAGAAATGGACTCATAGAGACAGACAACAAACTGGTGGTTGCCAGAAGGGATAGGAGTGGAGGGATGAGCAAAATAGGTGGAAGGGATGAAGTGGTATAAACTTCCAGCTATAAAACAAAGACGTCACGGGAATGTAATGTACAGAATAGGGAAGTCGGTCAATAATATCGTAACAATTTTGTTTGGTTACCAACGGCAAGTAGTCTTATTGTGGTGATCATTTCATAATGTATAAAAATATTGAATCACCTTTAGTGATTAGTTTCAAGTGAAACAAATATAACATTACATGTTAATTATAATTCAATAAAAAAGAAGAAATTCATGCTAATTTTGCTGTTACACCTCAAGCTACATAGTGCATGTTAAATTCTCAGTTAAGATGAAGAAAGCATTAACTTTCTAGAATAATATATATATTATTATATGTATATATATGGAGAGATATATGTATATATGTATATATATAGAGAGAAAGAAGATGACCACATTCATATAACTTTAATTAGAGTGTGTGCTTAGTCACTCAGTCGTGTCCGATTCTGCGGCCCCATGGACTGTATGTAGCTCACGAGGTTCCTCTGCCCATGGAATTTTCCAGGCAGTAATACTGGAGGGCTCAAGCCCATGTCTCTTATGACCCCTGCATTAGCAGGTGAATTCTTTACCATTAGCGCCACCTTGTTCATTATAATTGTTTTATTTTATTATTAGTTATTGCTGCTAATCTCTTACTGTGCCTAATTTATAAATTAAAATTTATTATAGTTATGTATGTACAGGAAAAGCATATATATATATATATATATATAAAATATATATATATATATATGTATAGGATTCAGTACTGAAATCTGCAGTTTCAGGCACTCATTGGCGATCTTGGAACATATCTCCCATGGATGTGGGGACACTGTTTTACTCAGTGTGACATTATTGACTGTTGTTACCTGCTCATGTGTCTGTCTTATAAAGAGCATATTATGCTCTTTGGGGCAAATACTATGTCTTATGCTTAAAATATCCCCTGGTATCACTCACTGTACTGGCCACAATTTACCTTTTAATGGGTGCCTTTAATAGGTTTTTAATAGGTGCCATCTATGTCCTTGGTTAAACCCTAGTCCTTATCAATATCTATAAATGTTCCTTCCCTAAAATCTTAAGTTCTAGCCTCACTTTTTTGAACACTCTATCCTATGTTTTCAGCACCCTGTCTTCATTTCTTCTCAACCTCAAGGGAACCTTCAATCCATGGACTATCCATATTCCTGTCTGTTGTCCTCCTCAGGCTTAGCTGATACAAACATAGTCCTTACATTCTCTGAGGCCTCTTACCTACTCCATCTCCATTGAATTCTCCCGTTAAAACCCCAACTCTCTGCCTATCCTGGACCCATGCTCTAGAAGCTAAATGTGGCTGGAGAAATGACTGTGCTGACTTTACATGTGTGAGGACAAATCTCAGTCCTTCAATCTTAGCACATTCCATTTGTGAATTTATCTGCCTTCTCTTCAAAATGCCACTCCACACCTCTCTTTCAAAAGGCCATCACTCCTTCCTCCATTGTGTGGAGGGCTTCACTTCTTATTTCCTAGAGGCAAATGGAGCAATTGGATGAAGAGCTCCCATTTGCGCACCAGGAGGTGAACCGGCCTCCCTGCAGGGGAAGCTGCGTGTTCCGCCTGGCTGTCGAGGGAGTTGTGTCACCTCTGACGTCTGCCCATTGCGTTCTAGCCAGATTGGCCCTGGGCCTCTTCTTGGGTGTGCCAGGCCTTCCTGCTGCAGGGCCCTCCCGCCTGCTGTTTCCCCATCTCTAGCGCTCTCTTCCAGGAATTCTCATGGCTCTTTCTGATCCACAGGTCTGCTCCCATGTCACATTCTAAACAGGCTCTTCCTGACAACTCTATCTAAAATAATGTTCCCTCTCAGGCCATCACTTTCAATCTCCTTAGTTTCATCATAGCACAAAGCATCTGAAATGGACTCTATTTGTTTACTGTCTGTCTTCCCCCGGAGTGTGTGGGCACAGTGGTGGAGGAACTTGTCTGTCTTGTTCCCTGCTGTGTTCCTAGCACCTGGAAGAGCCCCTGGCATGTAGTAGGTACACAATTAATATCTACTGAATAAATGGACTAACAAAATTAGCATATCTAAATGATCCTCAGTAAATCATTTTTATTGGTGTCAACTTTTCTCATCTATAAAGTAAGAGAATTGGTTCTTTATTGGCTGATATTTATTCTAGGTTCTATTTTTCCTGCCTGAAGATTATTTGGGTAACCACAGTCATTGTCTGAGATCCAGCCATGAGGTTAGTGCGTGCTTAATGCCCACAAGTTCCATGTGAATCCTGAAGGCATTTGCTTGGCTGAATTTCTGCATTGTTTGGCTGGAGTGTTCTAGTCATGGAATTTGAACAGTAGTAGAAGATAAATTGAGGATGCTATGGGCATTTGAGGACATGAGTGCCAAGAGATCGCAAGGGAATTTGGTAAAGGCTGCTGTCGAGGTTAGGATGACTTCACAAAGCAGGCAGGGTGGATTCTCAGCCAGACTGTGGGCTCTGTGGAGTGTATGTGCTGCCCTGGGCTGACCATCCTCTGGGCCGTCTTACAGGGCAGTGTTGCTTGTGACCCATCTGTTCATTCATACCTTCGCCTGACCAGGTGCTGAGCAACTGAAACGTCCAGAGGAACTTTCAGTTTCAGCCTAGGCAGGAGGCAGGCACGTGTGTTTCCAGTTTAGTAAGAAGAGCCTATGAAGTGGGATGTGAATCCCAAAGTTAATGGTAGTAATAGTAACCATAAAAGTGATAATAATAATAAATGCCTTTCCTTACACTTGTGCCCCAGTGTGCCACAGTGCAGGGAGTTATACACATTGTCTCATTTAATCTACTTTATGGAGAAGATAAGTTTAGCAGATGCTGTTGGTGCTCCATCCAGTTCCCTGACGCCACCCCCGAGGTCACCTATGGGTACAGTGGACATTTCTCATGCCTACTAACAGCTTTCTACCTCAAGTCCCCAAGTTTCTCAGTTTCTCTGCCTGAGGGGTTTTCCTCCTTCTGTGTAGTAGCTCACTCTGCCTATGTGAAAGGCAGCTCAGAAGTACAGGGGTCTTAATACTTTTAGAGGCAATACTTGACTAATAAGTGACAAAAGTTTGTGGATACCCCAGGTTCTGCATCCTTTGTTGGGACGATTCTGAGATGCATCACCCATGGGTCCTGAGAGGGTACCCGGGAGAGAGGGCCTCATTGCCCACCGTGATGAGTAGCTTACTTCCTGGCTCGCATCACATTTTCTTTCCTTTCTCACTTGTGTTTCCTACAATCGCCTCCCTGATAAAGTACCCGAGCCCAAATCCTTCTCCCAGGGTCTGCTTTTGGGGAACCCAAACCAAGGCAATAATTGATCCCCGTTTTGCAGATGAAGATATTGCAGAGATAAGTGACAGAGGAATCTCCATGCTTCTAGTTCATGTTTCTCTTGACCAGTTTGGGGCTTCCTAGACTGGCTCCCATCTCCCTAGGTGAACCATAACCATCTTTGGTTACCAGGTTCTTAGGCCTTGGCCCAACTGTTTCTGAGGTCTGAAAGCATGTGACTATATTTGATCTCTGGTAAGGAGCAGGCATCCTTGTGGGGTTGGAGGTGGGACTCACGTTGAGACATGCAGCCAAGACATCTAGACCCACCTGGTTGAAAACAGCATGACACATTCTGGAATCGCCAGCCTCAGTGCCTGTGTAGACATGACTGGACAGGCTGTGTTTGTCCTGCTGTGTTCCATGTTGCAGTGACTCAGGTACAGGTGTGACTTTCCTCTTTTTCAAAGTCTCTTTTCCATCCTCAGAGATCTGGACTGCATGTGGGCACAGCATGTCCTTGGGGGATTATATCAGATGAGAGGGCTGGGCTCTTCCTCATTGCCTGTCCATGGGGTTGGCAAATCACTGAAAGAGAAGATTCTCCCCACCTCCCTTTATGCTTGTGATATGGGACACATAACAGAGGATGCAGGAGAAATCTTCATCTTAGGAAAGGTCTTGGTTATTTAATAGGAGGCTTCTCTTTCCTCCCCATAAACTGAGGGACACCAGTCATAATGGGCTCCTGAGAGGAATGCCAGATTCCAAGATATGGTGAGAATTGTCTGGGGAAGCTGGCTCAAATGCAGATTATCTGGCAGGGCCTGCAGAGATGCAGATTTAGTAGGCATCTACATGTTAATAAGTAACACCAGGTGGTTTTATCTGCTTCTCCTAAGAGACCACTTGGAGGCCACTTGTCAGTGATGCTGACAACACTGGCACCCTCAGATTCATGATTCATGTTGCCTCCTGTTCTCAGAGCCCCACCCCTGGTGTTTGAAGTATCACTGGCAAATAGGAAGTTTTTTTCTTCCTCAATGCCAGATAGCTTTTCCAGGCAAGCCCTTAGCAATAAGCAATGGCTCCCAGCCAGGGACTCCCATCTCATGAGCTTCATCCCCTCCTGAAGACAGTCCCAGGGCAGAGTCCTGGCATCCTTTCAAATGGAATCTACTGCTTTAAACCCATTCTTCCTTCACTCAGATATAGGGGCAGAAAGCTTTCCTCTGACCTTGACCTCATGACTACTTCTTGACAACCCAACTTAAGTGTTCTGTTTCTAGGCCTCAGATTGCATATTTGTTCTTGAGCTGGCCAGGAATGAAGGATGACCCAGCTGTAATTCAGTTTACTTTCATGGATAGGGATGGGAAAAGTCCTGAGGATTCTTGGGGTGAAGGGTTGGCCCCTCTTCCCTTTGTGGGCGAAGACAATCATTTGTAGCTTCTCAAGTCCACAGGCATAAAAGTCCCAGTTGCGTCTCAGCTGGGCTGTGTGGTGAGCTCTGGACATTCACTGCAGGCCGGTAGGACCACACCAGGATTGAGCATTTGACCCCAGAGCCCTGCAATCTGCTTGGTGATTTGCTGAGGGTGGGGTGGGTCTTTGTGATTCCTCTTCAGTCCTGTGCCTTCTGTCACTGGCACTGTTTCCTCTCTCCTCTCTTTCTTCCCTTTCAGTTCTCTCTTTCATTCTCTCTGTTCCCTTTCTGCATTTTTCGGGTCTTTACAATTGAAACATCTGTCTTAAATCTGCAAGGCTATTCCAAATGTTTACTAGGCTTATTTAATAGGAAGAATAATGATAAGTGTTTCTGTTGGTTTTACTAAGTGATCCCCGGGAAGGGAAAAAAGAAAACTGTCTGCCTAGGGGGGAGATAGAATCACCCTAAATTTGTATTCATATGGAGTTTGAGGAAAAGACTAATATTGTGATTATAATCATCACTCATCAGTATTGGTCAAATCCCTCTGTATCATCTCATCAGCTACAAGCTTGCTGCAGATTGAAGCCCAAAGAAGGAGATCATCTTTGGGGGTTGGCCGAGGTGAGGGACCATTGAACTGCCATATCCTTGGCTCAAAGGAAGCCATATGCTTTTTAAAAATGACTCTATTGAGGTATGATTGACATACACTAAACTCTATATTTACAGTGTAAAAATTGGGAACCTTTGATAAATGCACACACCTGTGAAACTATCACCAAGAGGAAGATAGTGAACATACCTACCCCTGAGTGTCCCTCTGTGATTCTTTGTTCCTGTTCCTCTGGTCCCCTCTGTCAACCCAAGCAAACACTGATCTGCTTTCTGTCCCTACAGATTAGTTTGCATTTTCTAAGTTTTTATATAAGTGGGATCAAGAAGCTTGGGCTCTTTTTGTCTGACTACTTTCATTTGGCGTGATTGTTTTGAGGTTCATCCATGTTGTTCTGTGTTGAATAGTTCCTGCTTTTTATTGTTGAGCAGTATTACATTGTATGCATATCCCACAGTTGTTTATCCAGTCACCTCGTGGTGGTTACTTGGGGCATTTCCAGTTAGAGCCATATAATAAAGCTGCTATAACATTTGTGTACAAGTCTTTATATGGATAGTATACAATTTCTTTTCTCTTGGATAAATACATAGGAGTGGAATGCAGAGCCATATGGTTTTTAAGAAGCTGCAGGCATGATTGGAAAGAATCTAAGTCTGGCAGTCAGGAAATCTGGGTTTAATCTCAATTTTTCTAGTTACTAGGCGTGTGACCTTAGGCATGGCACTTAACAACTCTGGGTCTTGTGTTACCTGTCTGTCAAATGAGATGAAAAAAAAAAAAATCTGATTCTCATACACTCAGATGAGAGGAGGACCATGGGACATAACCCAGGACATTGCCAAGTTTCAAGGTCCCATAGAGCATTATGAAGAATAGGCTCCCATAGGAATAATTATATGCTTTAGGTCTTACTTTGCCAAGAAAGGGAGTTGTCCAAGTCTTTGGAGATGAAGAATTGCTTTTGGTGTTTTCCTGTTGCTCCCAGCTGTAATTTCTCTCTATTTCCACTTTCTACATCCCTTCCATCTTCTATTATGGTTCCCCTACAAAGACAGGCCCATTGAACAAGAGTGAACTCTTAGATGCATTGAGTGAAACAAGTCACAAGCAGAATTAATTTTCCTTCTCTGTGTGTGGTTCATAAATCCAGGTGATAAAAGCAAAGCAGAAGGTTAATATCATAGAACTTAGACCTCAGGAAAGCTCTACAGTCCTTAAGAATTTTACCAAGAAAAGGTTGTCAAAGGATGCTCAAATATACAGATCTGGTTTCTTAGGTCACTTTCTCTTGTAAGAGGTATTATGTACAGTGGTTAGTGTCTTCGCAGAATGACAGTATCGCGTTCACGTCTTACTACACATTAGGTCTTACTGCATATTGACTAATATGTCTGGGGATACTGCTTCACCTCTAAGACTCCATTTCTTCATTTTGTCAAATAGGAATGTTAACAATAATGCTTACCCAATTTGATTGCTCTGAGGATTAACCAAAGTAAGATGCGTACCTATGCTTTGAGGGTATAAAGTTCTGCCAGGCCTTTTTTTCCAGACTGCGTGTCTTAAGGAAGGGATGATCCTTAACTGGATGAACTAGGTGAACTTGCACATTTTGTGGGATGGGGTGGCAAAAGTCACCCCTTATTGTCAAGATACCATGCTCCATATCTGAAATCTCTAGTGTTGGTCACTATGAGTTGTCAGTGCGCTGTCTGAAGGTAACTTTCAAAGGACAACTATGCTTACTTTACAGTGATCACCCATGAATTAGTGTGTGAATTATACCATTTTCTTAGTGAAGATCTTCAGAATGTGGGTAGAGAGTGAGTATAGGGAAGAGTGGTTTTGAGTATAGTACCCTGGACCATATAAGGGAAAAAAAAGGTATCTAAATGGGTAGGAATGACAGACTTCACCTTATTTATTTTTAGGATCATTCCTGGCCACGAGGAGGCAGTTTACTCCATCATTTCAGTAATTCTATTAAAGACTTGTTCTTTATCTCCTTTAAACTTTCTATTATTTCCTTTCTTCCCCAAACCCATTCATATATTTGTCTTACTCTATCAGAGGGCAATTTCTTACTAGATCAACCAACACTCTATCAGATAAAGAGAGTTTCTCTCTTGTTCATGTTACTTCATTTATTCTCAAGCCTTTTCTGTGAATCAGTGAAAAAGAGAGATGGTACTGTCCATATTATAAAGATGGAAAAATGGAGGGATAAAGAGGCCAAGGGTCTTTTCTTGGAATCTCAAGTTTAGTGGCAAAACCAAGTGGTCACATGTTCAGAATGTCAAGTTACTGAGGCTGCTGCCTAGATGAGACTGCAGGATTCAAAGACCTTACTCTGATAGGAGCTGATTCTAGTCAGAGGAAGATGATTCCTACCAGAGAAATCTGGAGAGAGGCCCCTCATCTTTTTCTTTGGAGGATTAGCAGTACAGAGTGTTATCAAATGTTGTGACCTGTAGGTCCAAGATATTTCAAGGCTATATCTATCACTTGGATAAACAGAAGAGGAAAATTTTGTCAAGAACATAAGTTCTACACAAAAGACCCCTAGTAGTTAAAGCAGTCTTGAGAAAGAAGAACAAAGCCAGAGTCATCATGCATCTTGATTTCACACTATATTACAAAGCTATAGAAATTAAAACAATGTGGTTTTGGCATGAAAACAGACACACAGATCAATGGAACAGAACAGAGAGCCTAGAAATAAACCCACACACATATATGGTGAATTATGACAAAGCAACTAAGAACAATGGGAAAAGAACAGTCTAGTCTCTTCAATAAAAGGTACTGGAAAAACTGGACAGCCACTTACAAGGGAATGAAAGTGGTCACTATACAAAGATTAACTAAAATGGACTAAAACTTAAATATAAGATTTGAACCAGAAACTTCCTGGAGAGAAACATAGATAGTAAGTTCCTGACATTGATCTTGGTGATGAATTTTTTTGGATTTGACATCAAAAGCAAAGCTAGCAAAATCAAAATCAAACAGTTGAGATTACATCAAAGAAAAAAGCTTCTGCATAATAAAGGACACCATCAACAAAATGAAAAGCCAACCTATGGAATGGGAAAAAATTTGCAAATGTTATATCTGATGAGGGGTTAATATTCAATATATGTGAAGAACTCATATAACTCAATAGTAAAAAAAAAAAATCCAATTAAAAGTGATAGAGGATCTGAATAGACATTTTTCCAAAGAAGATATACAAATGACCAACAGATACATAAAAAGATGTTCATCACTAATCATTCAGTCAGTTCAGTTCAGTCACTCAGTCATGTCCAACTCTTTGTGACCCCATGAATCGCAGCACGCCAGGCCTCCCTGTCCATCACCAACTCCCAGAGTCTACTCAAACCCATGTCCATCGAGTTGGTGATGCCATCCAGCCATCTCATCCTCTGTCGTCCCCTTCTCCTCCTGCCCCCAATCCCTCCCAGCTTCAGGGTCTTTTTCAACGAGTCACCTCTTTGCATGAGGTGGCCAAAGTATTGGAGTTTCAGCTTCAGCATCAGTCCTTCCAATGAACACCCAGGATCTCCTTTAGTATGGACTGGTTGGATCTCCCTGCAGTCCAAGGGACTCTCAAGAGTCTTCTCCAACACCATAGTTCAAAAGCATCAATTTT
The DNA here is from genome assembly GCF_910594005.1 of Cervus elaphus. Classification (NCBI taxonomy): domain Eukaryota; kingdom Metazoa; phylum Chordata; class Mammalia; order Artiodactyla; family Cervidae; genus Cervus; species Cervus elaphus. The sequence continues at coordinate 61,783,813 of NC_057825.1, forward strand.
TCTGCGCTCAGCTTTCTTCACAGTCCAGCTCTCACATCTATACATGACCACTGGAAAAACCATAGCCTTGACCAGACGGACCTTTGTTGACAAAGTAATGTCTCTGCTTTTTAATATGCTGTCTAGGTTGGTCATAACTTTCCTTCCAAGGAGTAAGCGTCTTTTAATTTCATGGCTGCAATCACCATCTGCAGTGATTTTGGAGCCCCCAAAAATAAAGTCTGACACTGTTTCCACTGTCTCCCTATCTATTTCCCATGAGGTGATGGGACCAGATGCCATGATCTTAGTTTTCTGAATGTTAATCATTAGGGAAATGCAAATTAATACCACAATGAGATATCTCCTCACATCTGTTAGAATGGCTATTATAAAAAAGGCAAGAAGTAACAAGCATTGGCAAGGATGTAGAGGAAAGAGATTCTTTGTACACTGTTGGTAGAAATGTGAATTGGTGCAGTCACTACTGAAAACAGGATGAAGTTTCCTCAAAAAGTTAAAAATAGAACTACCATATGATCTAGCAGTTCCACTTCCAGGTATTTTTCTGAAGGAAACAAAAATACTAACTTCAGAAAATATCTGTACCCTCATGTTCATTACACCGTTATTTCTAATAACCAAGACATGGAAATTACCCAAGTGCCCATCAATGGATGAATGGATTAAAAAAAGTGCTATAAATGTGTATGAACACACACTGGAATATTATTCAGCCATTAAAACGAGGGGATCCTGCATTTGTCACAACACAGATAGATCTTGAGGTCATTATACTAAGTGAAATAAGTCAGACAGAAAAAGACAGATGCCATATGATATTCATATGTGGAATCTGAAAAAATAAAGAAAGAAACAAAACTGAACTCGTAGAGAATAGATTGGTGGTTGCCAGAGGTGGAGTGGCAGGTGTTGAGTTAAAATGGGTGGAGATGGTCAAAAAATACAAACTTCCAATTATAAAATAAATAAGTCCTGGGGATATAATGTATAGCATGATGGTTATAATTAATAGTAATATGTTGTGTATCTGAAAGCTGCTAAGAAAGTATATCTTAAAAGTTCTCCCCACAAGAAGAAAATTTGTATGAGTGGTGATAGATGTTAACCAAACTTGTTGTAATGATCATTTCACAGTCTATACAGATATTGAATCACTATTGTACATCTGAAACGAATATGATGTTTTATGTCAATTATATCACAATTTTTAAAAATTCCCTTACCTGGCTGAATTCAAAGCCCTGGGAAAAAAAATTCCTGTAGAATTTCACACACACAAACACACACACATACAGAAAAGAACAACAGAAAAAGAACATGACTTCCTTTCCCTTTAGTTACCTAGGGCTGCCTGTGGAAAGATTATACTGTTTTCCGTTGTCATGTTGGCCAGCAAATCCTGAACAGGCAGGGTGAATGGGGCACCTGCCTGATGTGGCTTCTCTGCATGTGAGCCCTCAGCACCGCTGGAGCTGGACGTGATTCTGCTTTCCTCAGATCCCTTCTGCAGCATGTTAAAGCTGGAAGGGATTTTGGCAAGTTTTAATGAAGGAACTGAGATACAACGAAATGTGGTGACTCACTGGAGGTTATGCATCAAGTTGATGAAAACTCGGATCTCATTTCTGTTTCAGTGCTGGCTCGGCAGCACTATGCATCTCCCTCCCACGCTCTGAGAATTGGGCCTAATGGGCTCTTGTGAATTTACCATCTGGAATCAGAAGCACTGATTTACCATATACTACTGTCCCTCTCCAAAGGGGCAGAGGCCTTGATAGCAGTGTGCCTACTTCTCCTCAGACATGGAAGCCACAGAAGCACTAGAATCTGGTGACTCCTCTGAGAAGATGATTCACTGTCATGAATATCCAAGTCTCTACACCTTTGCCCACCTGCAGGCTTCTGACTCACCCCTTTCCCCGTTGGTGATCCATCAGCTTTCTGAAAATGAAACCATCTCCAGGAAGTCTAGGCTGCCAGAGATCCAGATAGATGATGGAGGGTAAAGAAATGAGCCAGCCCAGGGAATAATTATGAAGTAGGTAGCATTGGCCTTTAGGTCCTATGGTTTGTCATATCTCCCCACCCCCTCTCTTCCCTTTTTGTGCTGCTTTCACGAATACCAGGATACTGACCACTCCTATTCCTCACCTTTCTGGACCTGTCCCAAGTGGGTGCTTAGTGGTCCATGCCTCCTGCATCAAATTACTATTCTTTGTCCTGATCCATTAGTGGTGGTGAACTAGTGCTTTAGTTGCTAAGTTGTTTCCGACTCTTGGGACCCCATGGACTGTAGCCTGCCAGGCTCCTCTGTCCACGGGATTCTCCAGGCAAGAATACTGAAGTGGGTTGCCATTTTCTTCTCCAGGGGATCTTCCTGACCCAGGAATCAAGCCCGGGTCTCCTGCATTGCAGGCAGACTCTTTACCGACTGAGTCATCAGGGAAGCCCGACCCATTATCAGGTAACCAATTAGATGTATTCCAGTGGAAAAATATCCATGAGGATTCAGTGGTTGAGGATACTTTATTGTGCTATGTTCTCTGGGGCATTTGCATTTTGAAGGGAGCCCTAAAGCTTACTGTGACTCAATCAGACTCTTGCAACCTTTATAGCAGGCTGGTGGGGAAGGCTTATCGTGTTAATCTATGTGTCAGAGCACATAGAGGCAGCCTGAGGAATCCAGAAGATGCCACACTTGTTGTGAATACGTGGTTGCCTCCCTCTCACATTTTCGTACATGATACTCCGAGCACCAGCTGATTGGCTAAATTTTCCCCATATTTTCATGACCTTCAAATTCAGTATGACTCTTCTTGAACTTAAAAAAACTAAAAAATGTCATTGTGTGGCTATTTGTACATACTTATATTTCACCTTGGGAGCTAACTCATCTGAGAAGCTGATCATTTTGGGACCGTAGCTATAGCCCTCCTATTCATACTTGTAGAGTGTAAGGCAGGAGTGCAAATGGAGAACCATACAACATATGTCTAAATATTTCATAATGTTGTAAATCAAGCTAATGGACTATTACATTGAATCCGTCCATCTTCCTATCTTGACAATTATACCTTCTTAATGGCAAAATTGACAAATATGTTTAAAGCTATTTTTATTATATGACTGAAGGTTGGCAGAAAATCGAAGATGACAGAATTTAATTGTCCCTCTACATATAGGAATAATTTTTATTACTGATGATGTTTGGCTAATTAATAAAATAAATTCATATATGTATTTTAGTTTACTAATTTTAACAAAATTCACAAATTATGGGATGATAATCAAGATTTTCACCCATTTGATTTTTTTTTATTGATAGTAGTGATCCAGGAAATAACTATAATTGCAATAAAAATGTACAAATGAAAATATTTTCATATAAAATGTAATACACTTTAAACATAAAACCAGAAATGATGAAAATGTATTTACATGTGCTTTCAAAAATTTATGTATAAAGTATTTGAAAGTATTATAAGGCTGAGCCCTGCAAAACTGATGCTTTTGAATTGTGGTGCTGGTGAAGACTCTTGAGGATCCCTTGGAGATTCTCAAGAGATCAAACTTGTCGATCCTGAGGAAATCAACCCCCGAATATTCATTGGAAGGACTGATGCTGAAGCTGAAGCTCCAATCCTTTGGCCACCGGATGTGAAGAGCCAGCTCATTGGAAAAGACTCTGATGCTGGGAAAGACTGAAGGCAAAAGGAGAAGAGGGAAGCAGAGAATGAGATGATTAGATAGCATTACCAACTCAATGGATATGAATTTGAGCAAACACTGGGAAATAGTGGGGAACAGAGTAGCCTGGCTTGCTGCAGTCCATTGGGTCACAAAGAGTCAGACATGACTTAGTGACCAAACAGCAATATACAACATAAACTGTAATTAATGGCATAAATTTTTTATATTGAAATAAAAAGAAAGCTGAAATTTTTAATTTATTTTTTGAAAATGTAATTATATCTTATAAGAAAATAAAATTATTTTTAATTTTAGTGTTTAACGTCCATCTACTTACTATGCTAAAGATTCAGTGTCATGCTTCCTGAATGTTACACCTGTGCTGTGCTGTGCTTAGTCATGTCCAACTCGTTGCAGACCATGGACTGTAGCCCGCCAGGCTCCTCTGTCCATGGGATTTTCCAGGCAAGAATGCTGGAGTGGGTTGCCATTTCCTTCTCCAGGGGATCATCCAGACCCAGGGATCGAACCCACATCTCTTGCATCTCCTGCACTAGCAGGCAGATTTTTTTTTACCACTGTGCCACCTCAGAAGCCCTGAATGTTACACCTGGGTTTTTCTAAATATGTACGTTTAAGGGTTATAGGAATTGTTGAATATGCAGAATGTTTCCTAATCATCCTATGCAGCTGTTTTGAATACTGTGTTTATTCACAAATACCTCTGAAGTCATGAAATAGGACACAAAGAAAATAATGAAAAGAATGCTCAGCAGTGCTGGGAAACCAAAGTTATGCAAGAATCTAAGCTATCTAAGATGAAGATTTGACAAGATAACTCATGTGTCTATTCTTTTAGGCAAGCAATTCTAATGTTCAATTTTTCCACATTCTGAAGTGGTGTCAATATCAATATCTCAGCAGTAATGCATCCCACAAATGTTCATGGCATTCAAACACAGACACGCTGTGTTTTGAGAATAGGGAGAGAGATGTGAAAGGGACTTTCCTTGCGGCCTCAACAGGGTTGATCATGAAAGTGGATGCTTGGGCTTGCTAGTTGTGCCGTGGCAGCAATGAGTGCTGTGTCCTGAATGACAGAGGCACCGATGTGTTCTTCAATAAATGTCTTTTATTTTCCTTATGACATATATATAGGCTGTTTTATAAAGTATGATGCCTACAGCAAGAGTCCTTTTTGTCTAGGACTAGAGTAGTTGTATGTGACCGGGTTATTAGAGTTCTCCAGAAAAACAGATCCAACAGAAGATGTCTATCTATCTATCTAATATATAACAAGTAACTTTGTTCATGTGCTGTGCTGTGCTTAGTCACTCAGTTATGTCCAACTCTTTGCGACCCCATGGACAGTAGCCCACCAGGCTCCTCTGTCCATGGGGATTTTCTAGGCAAGAATACTGAAGTGGGTTGTCATGCCCTCCTCCGGGGGATCTTTCCAAACAGGAATTGAACCCATGTCTCCCGCATTGCAGGTGGATTCTTTACCTTCTGAGTCACCAGGGAAGCCCGACTTTATTCATAAAGCATATAAGATATAATATAAATAAAAGTTAAAACATATGTCAGTCACTTAGTTGTGTCTGACACCTTGTGATTCCATGAATTGTAGCTCGCCAGGCTCCTCTGTCCATGAAAATTCTCTAGGCAAGAATACTGGAGTGAGTAGCCATCCCCTTCTCCAGGGGATCTTCCTGACCCAGGGATCAAACCCGGATCTTCCACATCGCAGGCAGATTCTTTACCATCTGAGACACCAGGAAAGCCACAATAAAATATAATATAAATAAAAAGTAAAATATAATCAATAATAAAATGTGCAATATATCAAATATATAAATAAAGCATATGTGTTTATATTTATAGATAATATTGTATAATAAAATAGTAAGTTAAATATGTTAAAATAAAAATATATAATGAAATATATAAATATAATACATAACATATTAAAAATATGTGAGATATATGTCCTATGTATACAAGGAACTTGCTCATGGCTATTGTTTGGAAGATGGGACATTGTGCAGAAATTCTCCACTTCCAGCATTCATGATGCATAGTGACACTATAGGCGAATCTTGTAACATGAAATCTTCATTTCTGAGCCACCAAACAGATCAGGATACATCTAATAAACTTGGTATAAAAACATGGGTAAAGGCATAAAATGGTAGGAAGCTTGCACAAGCCTCTTATCCTCATCCATCAGAGGGCAGACAGAAGAAGCAAGAACTACAATTCCCAGCCTCCAGAATGAAAATCACAATCACAGAAAGCTAATCAAAATGATCACATGGATCACAGCCTTGTGTAACTCAATGAAGCTATGAGCCATGCCGTGCAGGGCCACACAAGATGGACAGGACATAGTGGCAAGTTCTGACAAAAATATGGTCCATCTGAGAATGAAATAGTAAACCACTTCAGTGTTCTTTCCTTGAGAACTCCATGAATAGTATGAAAGGCAAAAAGATATGACACTGGAGGATGAGCCCTCCAAATCAGTAGGTGTCCAATATTCTACTGGGGAAGAGCAGAGAAATAGCTCAAGAAAGAATGAAGAGGCTGGACCAAAGTGGAAATGACGCACAGTTGTGGATGTGCCTGGTGGTGAAAGGAAAGTTCAATGCTATAAAAATCATTACTGCATAGGAACCCGGAATGTTAGGTTCATGAATCAAGATAAATTGGACGTAGTTAAGCAGGAGATGGCAAGAGTAAACATCTATATTTTAGGAATCAGTGAACTAAAATGGACTAGAATGGGCGAATTTAATTCTGATGACCATTATATCTACTACTGTGGACAAGAATCCCTTAGAAGAAATGGAGTAGTCCTCATAGTCAATGAGAGTCCAAAATGCAGTACTTGGGTGCAACTCAAAAATGACAGAATGATCTCGGTTCATTTCCAAGTCAAACCATTCAACATCACAGTTATCCAAGTCTATGGCCCAAATACTAATGCTGAGGAAGCTGAATGTTCTATGAAGACCTACAAGAACTTCTAGAACTATCACCAAAAAAAAAAAAAAAAAAGACATTCTTTTCATCATAGGAGATTTGAATGCAAAAGTAGGAAGTCAAGAGATACCTGGAGTAACAGGCAAGTTCGGCTTTGGAGTACAAAAGAAAGTAGGGCAAAGGGTAACAGAATTTTGCCAAGAGAACACACTGGTCATACATAGCAAATACTCTCTTCCAACAGCACAAGAGATGACTCTACACATGGACATCACCAGATGGTTAACACAGAAATCAGATTGATTATATTCTTTGCAGTCAAAGCTTGAGAAGCTCTATACTGTTAGCAAAAACAAGACCTGGAGCTGACTGTGGCTCTGATCATGAGATCATTATTGCAAAATTCAGGCTTAAATTGAAGAAAGTAGGGAAAACCACTAGACCATTCAGGTATGACCTGAATCAAATCCCTTATGATTATACAGTGGAAGTGAATAATAGATGTAAGAGATAAGATCTGATAGAGTTCCTGAAGAACTATGGATGAAGGTTCATAACACTGTACAGGAGGTGTTGAACAAAATCACCCAAGAAAAAGAAATGCAAGAAGGCAAAGTGGTTGTCTGAGGAGGCCTTGCAAATAGCTGAGAAAAGAAGAGAAGCAAAAGGCAAAAAAGAAAAGGAAAGATATACCTATTAAGTGCAGAGTTTTGGAGAATAACAAGGAGAGATGAGAAAGCCTTCCTCAGTGAGCAATGCAAAGATATAGAGGAAAAAAATAGTATAGGAGTGAGAAAGACTAAAGATCTCTTCAAGATATTTGGAATTACCAAGGGAACATTTCATGCAAAGATGGGCACAATAAAGGACAGAAATGAAAGGAGGTAACAGAAGTGGAGGAGATTAAGAAGAGATGGAAGAATACACAGAAGAACTATACATTGTCTTAATGACTTGGATAACCATGATGGTGTGATCCTTCACCTAGAGTCAGACATCCTTGAGTGTGAAGTCAAGTAGACCTTAGGAAGCATTGTGACAAGCAAAGCTAGTGGAGGTTATGGAATTCTTGCTGTGCTATTTCAAATCCTCAAAGATGATGCTGTGAAAGAGCTGCACTCAATATGTCAACAAATTTGGAAAACTCTGCAGTGGTCCCAAGACTGGAAAAGGTCAGTTTTCATTCCAATCTGAAAGAAAGGCAATGCCAAATAATGTTCAAACTACTGTACAGTTGTGTTCATTTCACATGCTATTTAGGTAATGCTCAAAATCCTTGAAGCTGGGCTTTAGCAATATATGAACTGAGAAGTTGCAGATGTACACACTGGATTTGTAAAAGGCAAAGGAACCAGAGATCAAATTGCCAACATTCATTGGATCATGGAGAAAACAAGAGAATTCCAGAAAACCATCTACTTCTTCTTCATTGACTACACTAAAGCCTTTGACTTTGTGGATCACAACAAACTCTGGTAAATTCTTAAAGACATGGCAGTACCAGACCACCTTACCTATCTCCTGAGAAATCTGTATGTGGTGGGACAAGAAGCAACAGTTAGAACCTTACATGCAACAACTGACTAGTTCAAAATTGGGAAAGGAATATGACAAACCTGTATATTGTCACCATGATTATTTAACTTGTGGGCAGAGCACCTCATGCAAAATGCTGAGCTGGATGAATCACAAGCTGGAATAAAGATTGACGGGAGAAATATCCACAACCTCAGATAAGCAGATGATACCACTCTAATGGCAGAAAGTGAAGAGGAACTAAATAGCCTCTTGTTGAGGGTGAAAGAGGAGAGTGAAAAAGCTGGCTTAAAACTCAACATTCAAAAAACTAAGATCATGGCATCTGATCCCATCATTTCATGGCAAATAGATGGGGGAAAAGTGGAAATAGTGACAGATTTTCTTTTCTTGGGCTCCAACTTCTCTGCGAATGGTGACTGCAGCCATGAAATTAAAAGCCATTTCTTCCTTGGAAGAAAAGCTTTGACAAACCTAGGCAGTGTATTAAAAAGCAGAGATGTCAGTTTACAGACAAAGATCCATCTAGTCAAAGCTATAGTATTTCCAGTATTCATGTATGGATGTGAGTGCAGGACCATAAAGAAGGCTGAACACCAAAGAACTGATGCTTTCAAATTTTGGAGCTGGAGATGACTCTCGTCCCTTGGACAGCAAGGAGATCAAACTAGTCAATCCTAAAGGAAATCGACCCTGAATGTTCATTGGAAGGACTTTTAATGAAGCTCCAATACTTTGGCTACCTGATATGACATGCTGATTCATTGGAAAAGACCATGATGCTGGGAAAGATTGAAGGCAAAATAAGAAGAAGGTGGCAGAGGATGTGATGGTTAGACACCATTATTGACTCAATAGACATGAATCTGAGCAAACTCAAGGAGATAGTGAAGGACAGGGAAAGCTGGCTGCTGCAGTCCATGGGATTGCAGAGTCAAACATGGCATAGTGACTGAACAGCAATAACGAAAAGTGGGGAAATGCTAAAATGTTAGAAATAGCTCATCTAAAACTCTCTCAAGAATCTGAAGCATATTCATAATACAGGAGAGTTCAGTTATCAGGAATATTTGCAAACATTGGTAGCTTACTTCCCAGTGACTCCAGATCAGTGAAATGCCTCTTTATGTATGCACTCATTGTATTACAAATACACCTGATACCTTAACTGAGTGCTAACTAAAAACAATGTGCACCAGGTTTTCTTTTGTAAAAAGAAGTAAAATCATTGACTCTCATAAGGTGCCTACAATTTTATGGAGAATTCAAGGGAGATCCAAATATGTATCTATAAACACAGGCTGTAGAAATGCTCTGTTGTATATATAATTATATACACTTCATTCTTTGGCTTTCCACTCATTTATAACTGGTGGTAACTTAGACCTAGGGCATGCCAAACTGATGATGATTTTTTTCCTTTGGCCAAGGATGGGATTTTCAAAGAAAACATAAAAGGAAACATTTCCTAGATCCCAGTGTATGTCAGGTACTAAGATGGTTGTTTGACATGCATTATCTCACTTAATCCTTACAATAGTTCTGTGAGGTGAACTTTTTACAAATGAGGGAACTGAGTCTCACGGCAGTAAAATATAGATTCAAATATAGATCATCCTCTGATAGCTCAGTTGGTAAAGAATCCGCATGTAATGCAGGAGACCCTGGTTCAATTCCTGGGTCAGGAAGATCTCCTGGATAAGGGAAAGGCTACCCACTCCAGTATTCTGGCCTGGAGAATTCCATGGACTGTATAGTCCATGGGGTCGCAAAGAGTTGGACTCGACTGAGCGACTTATACTTTCACTTTCACTTCGTAGATCACCCCAATTCTAAAGCTACATACCATTCAAACAAACTAGCCAGAGAATGCTTAATCAGCATCAAAGGTCAATCATTTGGAGACTATAGAAGTTCACATGAACAAATATCGATAAATCCAATAGAGATCATCCTATCCTTTTGTTAGAGTACCGAGGGGTACCAATCAACTACTGACTGACAGCCTGTTTAAATTTATCAAATGCAAGCTGGATAATACTACCATTATATAATAACTTGACTTCTGGCTTATTTCCAGGCTGAGCTGTCTTCCATTTTAATCGGAACAAATTGAATTTGACTTTTGGGTTTGAATTATGGAGAGCCCAAGTGTCCTAGAATGAACATTTTTGTGAGTTGACGGCCCTCAGAGACCCCCGCCAGAATGGGTGTCAGGGACAGAAAGTCATTGTTCCTTTCTAATCATTACAAGTAATTAGACTAATGTGTGCCATTAATATAAGACAAACATCTTGCTGATTTTTGAAAACCAGTTCATAACGATGATGCAGTCCAGCTAGATCCTCCCCTCTGCCCTTGATCCCAGCAAGAATGCTCAGAGTTATAGATAATGTTACTATATATAATATTATTATTATATGATATTTTTATTATTATATTTATAAAAGGCTATTATATTTAATAAAATAGCAGTCATCTTGTACTATTAAAGGGACAAGGCTCAGAGACATGTGGATTCAGCAGTGTGCTTAAGTTAAGTGTTGCTGATGACTGGAGTAGAGTGGGTATGCTGAGTTGGACTCTATTTTGAACCTGGGTCAGAATTAGAAAAAAATTAGAAAAACAATGCAAGAATGGACGCGCTGCTTGAGTTAAGATTTCTTTTTACAGTATCTTGCTACCTGGATAAAATAGAGGCTTTGTGTTCACCATATCTTTGCAGGTAATTAATGTCAATGATTTGTCTCAGAGAAGTCACATTGTTCCTGAATTCTGAGATGTAACTGGTTATTTGAGAATTGGCTGGCGTGGTTTAGATTTTGATCTGTAGCTTTGGTTTTCTTATGATTCATATTGATTGTTCCAATTTGTATGCTGTTTTGCTCTGTAGGTTCTTGATCCACTTGTTTCTCTCCTTTTTGGCCGTGGTTATAGGTTTATGTTTCTAGTTTTCGATTTTCTTTTGTTCTTGGATTTTCAGTGTTTGTACTCAAGGCAGCTTTATCTTTTTTTAATAGTTCTTGCTTTTTTTATATTTGCCCTGCTATCAGGTCTATTTGGCCGTGTCCATGGGATAATGGAAATGAAAACATTTTGTAAGTTGAAAGTACTATTTAAAGGTAAGAGATGATTGCTTTTTTATTAAAAATAATAATCTTTTTTACAGCTCTGAGTCTTAAAGCTATAATCCAGGGCAAAGAAGAGCACCTGACTGGATAGGTGGGCCATCTTTTTATGCACTGAGATCCTAGTTTGAGATGGCTCTACAAACCAATGTCATGAATAGATTCTCTGAGAACGTGGATTGCAGCTGGTGTCTGATCTTGAGAATGGGGGCATGAGCCTAAAAAGGAGACAGAGGGCTCACAGCAGCCAGCTCCAACAGCCTAACTTGTCCTACTTAATCCCTGGTGGCTCAGATGCTAAAGAAATCTGCCTGCAATGCAAGAGACCTGGATTCGATCCCAGGGTCAGGAAGATCCCCTGGAGAAGGAAATGGCTACCCATTCCAGTGTTCTTGCCTGGAGAAGGGCTACAGTCCATGGGGTTACAAAGAGTTGGACACATCTGAGCGACTTTCACCCTGGTTTTGGAGACCTGAAATACTCCTATTGCTGGACCAAGACTAGGCCTAGATCCTGTCTTTACCTCTTATGCTCTCTCAGGGATCTTGTTGTAGGCTCTATGGCAATATTGGGGAATGTCTTTGATGACTCTATTAGTTCACATGAAAATTCACACCACCTTTTAAAAATCAATCCTAAAGTGGTTTGAAGATAGAACTTTAATCCTGATTAAGTAGCTCTGCCTCCTTATCAAGAAGTGCTACATAGATAGCTAGTGGAAAATTATTATATAGCATAGAGAGCTCAGCCTGGTGTTCTGTAATGACCTAGAGCGGTGGGATGGGGGTTGGGAGGGAGGCTCAAGAAGGAGGGGATATGTGTATACTTATGGCTGATTCATGTTGTTTTAAGGCAGAAACCAACACAACGTTGTAAAGCAATTATACTCCAATTAAAAATAGAATTTTTTAAAAAAGTAATACTGAGTTTAAGTCTGGCCTAAAACCATTCCCCATCTATGGTTTTTCTGTTTCAGATGGTATAAGATCAGGACCAGAATGTGGCTGTAGATGCCTTTAATGTGCTAATCCCTAACTTTTGAAAAGTTGCTCTTTGTTTCAACTAAGACATTAGTAGTGGAATCCATCCCAGTCTTGGAGAAAAAAGTCCTTATTGGCTCCTCTGTAGATTAGAAATACAGAAGTATTCTTCTAGGGAAAGGAAAATTTTTAAGTATCTGCTAAAAAAAAAAAAAAAGTGTGGTGTGCCAAGGAGGGGAGGGGGGTTGGGGATGTGGGACAGCATTTTGTAAAAGGAGATAACTCTGTGATTGGATATCTTTAGGATCCTCGAGACACCCTCATGAAGTAGGCAGTATGTGAATCCATCTTTGTTATCACATCTCTACCTTGTCCATTCATTCCATCAATACTTATTGAGCACTAATTTTATGATAGGCAGATACAGTATTAGATGATGGGGACATCATTTCTGATGGTTGTCCAGATCTGGAGGTCATCTGAACTAGAGTTTGTATGTGGGCCTTAGGCCAGACAAATCCGGCTTGTAGAACCTTCTTCTCTTTTGTTGCTTGTGTTACTTTGTAAACCTGTGTAGTAATTTTTTCATCTAAATTCTACCTATACATCTGTAAAACTGGATAACAGTTACCAAATAGAACTGCAGTCAGGGTTCTGTGCTGCACACATAGTAGATCTCTTACTTCTTTTTTTTTTTTTTTTTTTAATTTTTTTAATTATTATTATTATTTTTTTCCAGTGGGTTTTGTCATACATTGATATGAATCAGCCATGGATTTACATGTATTCCCAATCCCGATCCCCCCCTCCCACCTCCCTCTCCACCCGATTCCTCTGGGTCTTCCCAGTGCACCAGGCCGGAGCACTTGTCTCATGCATCCCACCTGGGCTGGTGATCTGTTTCACCATAGATAGTATACATGCTGTTCTTTTGAAATATCCCACCCTCACATTCTCCCACAAAGTTCAAAAGTCTGTTCTGTATTTCTGTGTCTCTTTTTCTGTTTTGCATATAGGGTTATCGTTATCACCTTTCTAAATTCCATATATATGTGTTAGTATGCTGTAATGTTCTTTATCTTTCTGGCTTACTTCACTCTGTATAATGGGCTCCAGCTTCATCCATCTCATTAGGACTGGTTCAAATGAATTCTTTTTAATGGCTGAGTAATATTCCATGGTGTATATGTACCACAGCTTCCTTATCCATTCATCTGCTGATGGGCATCTAGAGGAGAACATAGGCAAAACACTCTCCGACATAAATCACAGCAAGATCCTCTATGACCCACCTCCCAGAATATTGGAAATAAAAGCAAAACTAAACAAATGGGACCTAATGAAACTTAAAAGCTTTTGCACTACAAAGGAAACTATAAGTAAGGTGAAAAGACAGCCCTCAGATTGGGAGAAAATAATAGCAAATGAAGAAACAGACAAAGGATTAATCTCAAAAATATACAAGCAACTCCTGCAGCTCAATTCCAGAAAAATAAATGACCCAATCAAAAAATGGGCCAAAGAACTAAACAGACATTTCTCCAAAGAAGACATACAGATGGCTAACAAACACATGAAAAGATGCTCAACATCACTCATTATTAGAGAAATGCAAATCAAAACCACAATGAGGTACCATTACACGCCAGTCAGGATGGCTGCTATCCAAAAGTCTACAAGCAATAAATGCTGGAGAGGGTGTGGAGAAAAGGGAACCCTCTTACACTGTTGGTGGGAATGCAAACTAGTACAGCCGCTATGGAAAACAGTGTGGAGATTCCTTAAAAAACTGGAAATAGAACTGCCATATGACCCAGCAATCCCACTTCTGGGCATACACACTGAGGAAACCAAATCTGAAAGATCTCTTACTTCTTAATTGACAGTTGCATTTTCTGCACTCATCTTCTTCGTCCCATCTGAAACTCACTAACTGTTCTTAGCTTGGGGCAACTTGGCCGCAAGTAGAATTTAATAGCATTTACATTTATTTGAAGAGATGTATGGATGAAATATTTTCAGTAGACATAGATCTCAGTTCAACATTTCCTTTTGTCAGCTAATTAAATAGCTGGGCTTTTTAAAAACTTGAATAATTAAATTAATCAAAATGATCATGTTGGTAGGCTGGGTAGCCATTAAAATAACCAAACAAAGACCTGTACATAGCAATCACAACGGAGATATAATGGAATCATAAAAATACTTCATCCATAGAAGAGAGAAAAAAAGGAAAGAGAGAAGAAAAGCAGATAATTCAAATATAAAATGAATAGCTATATGGTGGATTTAAACTCAACTGTATCAAAAAATACATTAAATGTAAATGGTCATAGCACTGGACATGTCCAGGGTAAAAAAAAGTAAGGTCCACTATGTGCTTTTTTCAAGAAACCAAACCTCCTTTAAATAGCAAGACATAAATATAAGCAAATTGATGGAAAAGATAAATCATATTAAAAATAATCTAAAGAGAGCTGGTGTGGCTATACTAATATTAGAAAGATTAGATTTCAGATCAAAGAATATTATTAGGGATACGGAGGCTCATTTAATAAAGCAGTCTCCTCATCTATGGGGTTTCCCAGGTGGCGCTAGTGGTAAAGAAAATGAAGTCGCTCAGTCGTGTCTGACTCTTCGTGTCCCCATGTAACCTACCAGGCTTCTCCGTCCATGGGATTTTCCAGGCAAGAGTACTGGAGTGGGTTGCCATTTCCTTCTCCAGAAGATCTTCCCATCCTAGGGATTGAACCCGGGTCTCCCTCTTGTAGGCAGACGCTTTTACCGTCTGAGCCACCAGGGAAGTAAAGAACCTGCCTGCAAATGCAGGAGACATGAAAGATCCAGGTTCTATCCTGCATTGGGAAGATTACCTGGAGGAGGGCATGGCAACCCACTCCAGTATTCTTGCCTGGAGAATCCCATGGACAGAGAAGCCTGGTGGGCTACAGTCTTTGGGATCACAAAGAGTTGGGCACTACTGAAGTGACTTAGCACACACGTCTCATCTACAGGACATAACAAACTTAAACATTTATGCACCTAATATTGTGAACATAACAGCTTCCAAACATGAAGCAAAAAGTTGATAGAACTGTTAGGAGAAAAAAACAAACATAGAGTGACTATCAGAGATTTTTAGCACCTCCTCTTAATAATAGAACATATATATATACATATGTGTATATATATAGAAAAGCCAATATGGATATAGAAGAACTAAATAATGCTAAAAAAGTGAAAGTCTCTCAGTCATGTCCCACTCTTTGTGACTCCATGGACTACACAGTCCATGTAATTCTCCAGGCCAAAATACTGGAGTGGGTAGCCTTTCCCTTTTCCAGCGGATCTTCCCAACCCACGGATCGAACTCAGGTCTCCCGCATTGCAGGCAGATTCTTCACCAGTTGAGCCACAAGGAAAGCCCAAACAATGCTAACCTGACATCAACTAATTTGACATAATTGACCTTTAAAGAATACTACATTCAACAACAGACGAATACACAGCACTCTGCATCCAATAATCTAGCACCTGCCCTATCATTCTAGTTACTTCTGTCTGTCAACAGCAATTACTATTGTTCTAGGTCATGAAAAATCCCACAGGATTCCTGTTGGAGTGGTACCGGTCACTCCTTGGGGAAATTCTGTTGAATATTCTAGTAGCAGCTTCAGAAGAATGTCATTGTCTCAAGAGCAGACCTCACCTGCTCAGGATGAAGTCAGGATGAAGTCAGAGGTTGAATCTGAACCAAATATCTAGCCCACATATTGTCATCTGGTTTGGGAGAACAGAAGCCTTTAAACTTTTGTCCAGACCTACTAAAATATAAATATTATTGCCCTTAGGGGCATGGCATTGGACAGATATGATAAGAATGTCAGAGTTAGGCCCATGCAGATTTTATACCACTTATTTTTGTATATCTGAACTGTTGAAATCAAACAATAGAGATCCCTCCCCCAAAAAACCTTCCTGAAAGATTTTACTCTCTTAAAATAATGTATTTCAAGATAAATTTTCCTCCATCCTACCTTCCCAAAGGGAGAGAATTTGAAACCATAAGAATTAAGGTCAAGTACACATGTTAGGCATCCTTCCCCATCACTTTATGCAAATAGATGGGGAAACAGTGGAAACAGTGGCTGACTTTATTTTTCTGGGCTCCCAAATCACTGCAGATGGTGATTGAAGCCATGAAATTAAAAGGCGCTTACTCCTTGGAAGAAAAGTTATGACCAACCTAGACAGCATATTAAAAAGCAGAGACATTACTTTGTCAACAAAGGTCCGTCTAGTCAAGGCTATGGTTTTTCCAGTGGTCATGTATGGATGTGAGAGTTGGACTATAAAGAAAGCTGAGCACCGAAGAATTGATGCTTTTGAACTGTGGTGTTAGAGAAGACTCTTGAGAGTCCCTTGGACTGCAAGAAGATCCAACCAGTCCATTTTAAAGATCAGTCCTGAGTGTTCATTGGAAGGACTGATGTTGAAGCTGGAACTCCAATATTTTGGCCTCCTGATGTGAAGAACTGACTCATTGGAAAAGACTCTGATGCTGGGAAAGATTGAAGGCAGGAGGAGAAGGGGACGACAGAGGATGAGATGGTTGGATGGCACTACCGACTCAATGGACATGGGTTTGGGTGGACTTTGGGATTTGGTGATGGACAGGGAGGCCTGGTGTGCTGCGGTTCATGGGGTCGCAAAGAGTTGGACACGACTGAGCGACTGAACTGAACTGAACTGACACATGTTATCAGCTTTAAATTGTGAAACATAAATAAAGTTTACCTACAGTATAACAAATTATAATTTGATCAAGGAATGAGAAGATAGGTAGCCCTACCATTATCAAACTGCAATGAATTGTTTCTCTTGGAAATCAGATGCACTAATGAAGGATAGAGGGAAAAAATATCTATAGCCGCACTGTACCTTGTACACTTGTACACTTCACCATGAATGTTGGTTGTATCATGTGCTTTCCATATGGACTTCCTCCACAAAACTGGCCCTCCTGTGAACATGAGACAATGCCCAGATTATAGCACACATGATTCATTACAATCTACCACTTTAGGTATAGTACAAAAACTTTACAGTGGTGTACTTCTATTTCTCTCCTCCTGGCACTTGTGCTACTGTTGTTATAAATTTTATTTTTGTGTAAGGTATAGATCTAACAAAGTGCTTAATTACTTTTTGTTAAATTGTCAATTATCTTTTAAAGTAATTTAAATAATATGTTTAAAAGTATATTTTTACCCATTTAGTTAATATTTCTAGTACTCTTCATTTCTTTGTGTAGCTTCGGATTTATATCTGCTATCATTTTCCTTCTGCTTGAAGTAGTTCTTTTAATATTTTATAATGCAAATCTACTCATAATGAATTCTTTTACCTTTTGAATGTCTGTAAAGTATATTTATTTTCACTAGATAAAGAATTATATGTTGACAGTTTTTCACCATTCACTCCATTGTGTTCTAGTTTGCATCACTTCCAAGGCAAAATCTGTTTCAGTTTTTTATCTTTGTTCCTCTGTATGTAATGTGTTTTCCCCACCCTGGCTGCTTTTAAGGTTTCCTCTTTATCATTGAATTTAAGGAATGTGATGTGACTTTGTGTGGTTTTCCTCATGTTTCTTGTGCTTGGAGTTCATTGAGCTTCTTGGTTATGTGGTTTATAATTTTCATCAAATTTGGATATTTTTCAGCCAATATTCTTTTTAAATATTATTTTATACTTTTCTCCCTTCCAGGGACTTAAATAACATGAATATTCAGCTTCTTACAATCTTATGTCTCTCTCCCTTTCAGATATTTAAATAATATGAATATTCATCCTTTTATAGTTGTCTTCCAGTTCACAGGTTCTTTTTTTTTTTTCCATTTTGGAAAGTTTCTATTGCTATATTTTCAAGTTTACCAATGCTCTCTTTTGCAATGTCTAACCTGTTCTTTATCTAATCTGGTATATATTTTATCTCAGTTTTTATGTTTAGAAGTTAGATTTGAGCCTTGTCTATACCTCTCATGTCTCAATTAACAAGCTAAATTATTCCTTTACCTTCTTGAACATATGGAATATAGTTTCAACAATTCTTTTAATGTCCTTGTCTATAAATTATATTGTCAGTATCAATTCTGAGTCAATTTTAATTTATTCTTCTTCTCAACTGTGGTTATATTTTTCTGCTTCTTTGCATGCCTGGTCATTTTGAGTTGGATACTAGATACTGAGAGTTTTATCTTGTTTGGTGTTATATATTTTAGTATATCCTTAAATATTTATGAGCTTTATTTTCTGGGACATTATTGAACTACTTGAGAATAGTTTGAGACTTCACGTCTTGTTTCTATGATTTATCAGGCAGGATTAGAGTAGTATAGTCTAGGGCTGATTTTCCCTACTACTAAAGCAAAATTCTTCTTTGTACAATTGTTAGGTTTTTGCACTCTGGCTGGTGGAAGGGGTGCTGTTTCTTTTCAACTCTAATTCTAATGAACTCCCCCTGCTGGCCCCATTTTGCCCCACCCCACCCCCGCCCCCAGCCCCAGTCTTGGATAGTTTCCTCATACACTTTAGCTGATCAGTACTCAACTTAACACTAGAGGGCTCAAACTTCTTCAGATTTTCAGAATTCTCTTTCTGTACATCTTTTTCATCTCTATTACTCTGCCCTGAAAACTCAATTATCTCCAGGACTCTCAGCTCTGTGTCTTCAACTCAGGGAGACCACGGGGCTCTGTGTGGATCCCTCTCCTTCCACCATGACCTGGAAATTCTCTCCAGGAAGTTAAGTTGGGCCAATGGTAGGAGCATCTCTCAGGGATCTTTGACCTGCAGTGTCTGACATCTAGGGTTTTGAAAACCAGTTTTTAAAATGTATGTTGTTTGCTTTTTGTTGTTGTTGTTTTAGGCAGTAGGGCTAATCTAATCTCTTTTACTAAATTTTGGGTAGAAAGAAAGCCAATAGTATCCTTTATATTAAAAAAAAAAAGTCTTATGCCTTTTCTCTCTCTTTTTTTTTTTTTTTTTTTTTTTAATGGGAGTAGGGGAACTTCCAGAGAGAAACAAGAAAATGTTCCCTTAGATAAAATGCTAGAGGGATTATCTGAATCTAATAGTAACAACACTGTATACCTTTCAGGGTTGTTCTGAACATTAAATGAAATAATATATATGAAGAGCTCCATGGGGTCTTGCAAAGACTACTGCATTAACATAACTTATTTCTATGATATTTCCTCAAGGACATCATGTTCTGCTTCTCTGCCTTCTGGCCCTTTAGACATGGTTTTCCCATTGCCTGTGTTCTCCTTTTCCTGCTCCCTACACTCTTCCTTGCGATGTCCTACTCTTTTCAGATGTACCTCTAGTCCCACCTCATGTGGGAGACTTCCCCTGATTCTGATCTTAGTAGGATGCTCTCCATGTTCCATGGTGCCTCATTAATGCTTTGAAATATTTTCCCCTCTTTCATCTCCACACAAGGGGATGGAGATTGTGGCTCATGGTGAGTGACCAATTACATTAATTGAATGAATGAATGAATGCATGAAGATTGACTCTTAAAAATTGTTAAATAAAATGATATAAGGGACATTTACATAACCCTGACATAAAATGTTCTTTGAATGAACACCAGCAGAGACCTCTAAATTCCTAGATGAAATTGGGAGAAATTGAGAAGTAACGTGTTCAGGGACAAGACTGCACGGCCAGTCACCACTGCCTTTTGAGCCTGTCTGTGAAACTGCCACCAGACGCTGCAGTTCAATGAGAAGTAATGCTCCTTGGCAAGAAAAAGAGCAAAGTCTGGTGATGAGAAGAAAAAAAAATGCAAGAAAATGAAAATCATGAGCCAAACAATGTGAGAACAGCCTCCTACCCCTGTCCTCACCCCATGGCCCAGGCACCCAGCCTTGATGGCATTATCTCTGCACAGCCGGAATTTTAGGAAAAGCCTGCCAATATTGACATTACCCCACATAATGAAATCAAGGTGGATTGGTGAACAAATCACTTTAAAAGTTAATTGTTAAAAACCCGCAGGTTAGAGCTCTTAAGCTAATGCCTGTTGGCTTGATGGCAGTTGTGGTGCTTGCTCTTTTTGTCATTGTTTTGTGTTTGGCCTCTCTTGTTCTCTTGCTTTTGATGGCAGAAAGTAGAGCTCTTTTTTATTTTATTTCCTAAGGCAGGGTAAGGGACGTCCTGCTTGGCTTTTCTGAGCAGTATTTTCTTTCCTCCCCTCCACTCCCTGATTTACTTCCCTTCTCTCTTCATTCTTTACTAGCCCATTAGCAGTCCTTGCCTCTCGTCCTGCATTCTTGTACAGACATTTGGGCATCCTGGTATACCCAGTCCCTACTATCTTGAGCCTTCCTGGAGTCCCTGGAGGCTGTGCTGAGGAGATGCCTCAGGACTGAGTCACTTGGTGACATGCTCAGAGCTCTGCCAGCATCCCCTCTTCCTGGACTCATTCCCCAGATGGTCCTGGAAAGAATCAGAGATAGGAGCCCTTTCTGTCCCCCAGATGGGAGGCAGTTACAGGGATGGCACATCTCAAGGAGAGCCTCACATCAAAACTGATGTCTCTCTCCCCCAGCCTCTCAGACCTCAGGCTGAGGTGAGGGAACACAGGGGATTTTAGGAATTCTTACTTGAGGCAGCAAATTGACAAGGGGTACATCTTTTCTTGACCAAAGCCTGGCATGAATTTGGGTCTCTCAGAATATTTCCATTTATTGATGAGCAGATCACAGACTAGCCTGCGGGCATGTTTTCAAACTTAATGAAGAAAAGACAGTTTCTGCCACAAGAGCTCTTCATCTGACTGACAGCATCAATCAAGGGCTCCTCTGACTCCTGGCTGCGCTCAGTAATGAAACCTTTCTCCTAAAAACTAGAGAGGCTGGGGAGATGAGACAGTGGGCCACAGAGGGAGGGGCAGAAGAAGACTACAGTTTATCTAAACTACATCTCCTTTACCTCACTGGGCCATGGGAGAGCCTGAGGGAGGCCTGAGGGTAAGGTGTGGTGGCACCTGGAAGGTCTTGGAAAGCAGACAGTAGGGAGTCTTTTTTCCTGAGGGAAATGATGCTGTGGCAGCTGCTTGAAACTTGGAGGGGTGTGTGTGTTTTAATCCCCTTTGGTGGAGAGCCATCATCTAGGAGATTCTCTTTTCCGATTTAGTCGCTCAGTCATGTCCGACTCTTTGCGACCCCATAGACTGTAGCCTGCCAGGCTCCTCTGTCTATGGAGTTCTCCAGGCAAGAATTTTGGAGTGTGTAGCCATCCCCTTCTGCAGGGGATCTTCCTGTTCCAAGGACTGAACCTGGGCCTCCTGCTTTGCAGGCAGATTCTTTACCATCTGAAATGCCAAGGAAGCCCCTACTTCATGGTGGAGAGCTGGCAACCTAGGAGATTTTTCTTTCTGATGTTTACTGTCCTTACCATTTAGGAACCCCAAGTAGAATCTCTGTTCTGTTCAGAGATCCGAGGCCTGCCTTGGGGACAAGTATTTACTTACTTTTGCTGTGAATCATTTTGTTTTTCTCCCCAAAGGAAAGCAACTGCCTTTACAATAACCCATCAGGCAAACACATCAAAAAGAGAAATAAGAATTTGGTGGTTTGGGGTGGAGTGAAGTGGAGGAAGGTGTATGTTGGGATGCAAACCCCAGTGGCTATGTAGACGCTCCAGAAAACTTGGTTTCTGAGAAGCACCAGAAGCCATGAATCTAGTTTCTTGCCCTCAAATTGAGGAGCATAGAAGTTGTGAGTCTTACTGAAGGCCAAACCTATAAATCCTGGTGGAACTGGTCTTCTGACTTCTCCTTCTCTCTTAAGATGGGGCATTCGCTTTGTGCCAAGCCGTCTGACATTCACCAGTGATTCAGAGAGCGGGGAGAAGAGGGTGGTGTGGGGAAAACAGGCTGTGCATGGATTCATGGGACTTCTGGCCATCCTTGAGAAGATGTGTCTTTATAGATAGGTCCTCAACACATCCCTCTAGCCCTTTCCATTGCTTTCCAGCAACAGTGCTCTCTACCTAAAATAATTCATATGCCTATGACAGAGGGCTTCATACTTCTGCTTTCTAGGAGAAATAGTTTGCTCTCATTGGCTTGAAAACTACAAGTTATTCCTAATTACCTTTACCTCCCTCATCTTCCATAAGCATTCCAATGCAACCCAGATATGTTGCATTACCACCTAAATCATCTGAGTCAGTCCACTTGGCTCTGTCATCATTTGAATACCCTGATCCAAGTCACCATAACCTTGTTGGAGCTGGCAGACCATCCCCTTACTGGCTCCCCTCTTTCATTCTCATCTCATTCAAATTCCTTCTTCACATGCAAACCAGCAGGAGATTTTTGAACTGCAGCTCTGGTGTGTCACTTCCTCTATCAGTGGGAGCCTGAGAAGACATGCTCAAGACTTCAAGAAGAAGTCACAGGCTATATCTTCCTACTAATTTTGGCACAACTCTGTTCATTAGTTGATGTTTTTAAAATGACCTTCCTCAATCTTGCCCTTTGCTATTGGCCACTCTGGAAACAGTACAGTATTCTTAACAGTCCAAAAGAATTTGAGTCCAGAATTCAAGAGGACAGAACATCTTTTCCCCTTTCCAACCTCTGAGTCCCATTTATTCTGTTTGAGAAAGGCTGAATATGGCAGATTATTTGAGAAGTGGCATGTGGTGCAAAAAAATCAGTGGATTTGAAGATTGACAACTCTGGGCTGCCACCATTGTTATTCCCTGATATCCTCACTGGAGTATTTCTCAAAGTCTTGTCACCATTTTATGAAGAGGAAGTTACCTAAGCTAGAACCCCCAGAAGTATTGCTGCTATCCTGGAGTTCTTGGTCCTTGGCAAACATAGTTACCACTGGCCATGTCCTCAATAGCCCTTGGAGCTAGAAACCTCAGTCATGATGGTGTTTCAGCCAGGAAGGAGGTGGAGGCTGTGGCTCCCAGCACTTGTTTTCTGTGGAATGTTTTGGGCTTTCCAGCTCTGTGGTCACCATCAGATGACCCTATGGTAGATAGAACTTGGTCACTTTTCCTGCAATAGGTACTCAGGCCAGAGTCCTGGTAGAGAATGCTTGATGGGTCTTTCTTTGGAGCTCCCCTCCCATCCCCAGGGTCTGGCATAAGACATAAGTCTACTAGCCACTTGCCTGTATCCTTTCCTATCCGCTTCTCCTGTGCTGTTTTGGTCATTGGTTGATCCCTAACTTCTCATCCTTTTCTCAGCTGCCACATCTGTAATGGAGGGTTTTTACATACTCAAAATACTCTCAAATACACGCTCAGGTTTTGAGCATCTTCCCAAGGAAATTGTGGGGGAGATAGAGCCTTATACTAACTTATAATTGCCACATATCTCCATTGTGTTTCAGTAGTCCTTTTCTCTGTGGCCAGTGGCAAAAACCAGATGTTTCTCAGATTTGGCAGTTCCCAGACACTAGCAAGTATTCCCTTGCTTTCTTTATCACTCAAATTTAAAGAGTTTGAGTGAGAAATTTAAGCTAGACTTTTAAATAATGTGTTAAGAAAGTTTTTTTAATTTTACAGTCTTATTGTTAGTAGGAAATTACTGTGATCTGCCCACAGATGGTTAAACACATAGGCAAGGACATGGACTTAAGGTGAGAAACCCAGCGAGAGTCTTTCTATGTCATCAGGTGTTTCAGTGAAGGGTATCTTCATCAGTTGCCTAGACATTTGTAGACTCTTGGTATAACTGGGGCCTAATGCCTGGGATTGAACGTGGGTCTTACCTGAGGTGGGCAGGCATTCTTATTCAGCCTTCTGGAGACAGGTTTCAGGGAAATGGACTGCTTAATGAAATTGAACTCTGATCCTGCAAAGCTGGCAATAGAAGGGCAATAATGGCATGGTGGCAGAGTGGTCTTGAAGTGGCTCCACTTGGAGCCACATTCCCATTGCAGGACTCACTCACCCATGCTGCTCCTACAGGGAGGATGTTAGTAGACAAGATTTGCTTCATCAAACTCAGTCCTACTCTCTTTTATACTTCCTCCCTCATCATGTCCTCATCATATCACCTGGTGGGTCCTTTTACTTCTTTCTTTGATGCCTGAACCCTTGTGAGCTGCCGTAAGAACAAGGACAGGGGCTGTCCTGGGGTGGTATGGACGCTGCACTTTTTCTGTAGCCTCCAACCCAGCTGGAATATGAATAGTAAATGCTGCCTCCTCTTGTGCTACTTATCATCTCTCTTCTAAGACCAGGCCATGTTTCAGAGCCTAGCAGGACTGAACCTGTGGCCATGCTGAGGGAAAACGGCAGTCTTGCCTTTTGAGGGGGTGAGGGCATTGTGGCCAGGTGGTGGAGTTTAGCCAAATATTTTGTTTGGCTTCACACCCACTTACTCCTCCCCCCCCATCCCCCTCCCCACTGAACTCTGACCAAGGAAGTTCCTCGAGGCCCAGGCTTTTGGGACTGATGGAGACAATGACTCTGTGTCCTCTGAGTCTTCAGCAAGGCTTGGAGCTTCAATGCCTGTCAGTCTTGGTTGTGGCTGCGGGATGGAGGGACGAGGTGCCCCTGTAACCTCTCTTCCCCACTACCCCTGCCCTGCTGATCCCCAGAGCAGTAAAGAAAGACTCCCGCTTTGAAGATGGGCCTAGCCAGTTATGAATCCTGCAAACAGGTGCTTCTGGCCATCAGAGTCTTGAAGCAGTTAAACTTGCTTTCACCTTTGTTGCAGTTCCCTTAAAAGAAAATAGAGAGATCTTCGAAAGGTGGAAGGGGTGGCAGGCCAGAAACGTAAAGTGTGTGCAATCACTCAGATACAAGTGGCACCACTAAAAATTGCCTTCATATATCAGCTTATGGTTTACACACTCTGGCAGAAAGGACACTAAAAGGTCAGTGGAAAAAAAATTTATATGTCAGGCCTGGAGCTGCGACTCCAAAGGTGGTGAGAAGACACGAGCTGGAAAGGGTTCTAGAGGGACCGGCTAAGTGCTTGATGTGGCAGGATTCTTTTTTTCACTCTTTATTTTGTTTTATTTTTAAGGAAGTTCCTTGCAAACGTCAGCAGAGAAGCTAAGGTATAGACTTGGAGTAACCTCTCACTCCGACCCCTGGTGACAAGACGGATAGTTCCATTCATCTATGGGTGAGCAGCGGAGGCTCCCTGCATTTTTTTTTCCCTTTTGCTTGGTTTCAGGGTATATTTGTTTGCAGAGAGGGATGTCACGCTTGTGAATGCACTGCTCAGTCATGTGCTGGGGGTGAAATCAGAGGAGAAGAGAAGAGGAGAGACAGGAGGGAGGGAAGAGGATGGGGGTGGGTTGGGAGTGGGGAAAGGCCGCACTATACTCTGGGGGCTTTAAGTGATGCTAGCTCTGATCCAGGAACATATCTTCAACCAAATGCTAATGGTGAATGTGCCTTCCAACCAGTAGTATCAGCAAATACACTGTAAATTAATAATGCACCCTTTTAGTAGCAATAGCCTTGCGAAGAAGTCTGGAGGAGGGTTATTTATCCACTCTCCCTTCCATCCCACCTCCCTTAAGAGAAGGAGCTAGAACAGGGTAGCTCCCTTGGAGTTTTGTTTAAGACTGACCCTCCCCCACCCTTACTTTATTAACCATGTAACATTTTCAGGTTGCTTTTTCCTCCCTGTCTCCTCCAGCAAGTCTCTATTGATCACTGTTTACAGTTATAATCCCTTTCAAATTTATCATCCATGACTAACACCCCGTGTATTGATTAGTGGTGACGGATGTCCCTCTGCAGTATAGAACCACCACGATCCCAGCCCGTGATATGGGAGGGGTGGAGGAGACAGAAATACTCGTTTCCCCTTCTTCATTTTCTTTGGGTAATTTTCTGCTCCCTGTTTTGTTCATAGCTTAGGTGACTTCTTTCCTACCTGTGTGAGGAACTGCTTTGTGTATTTTAGGGATAATTCCTGTGCTTTTAGTGAAGTATTTTTGGAGGGAAAGGAAGTACCCTTGTTGCCCCTGGGTGGTTCCTGGGGGGTCGGGGTTGCCAACAGGTCCTGAAGGAGATCAGATATTTGAGGGACATCCACGTGTCTTAACCTAAAGCCTCAGGTACCAAAGATATAAAGGCTGGTTGTTAGGGATAAATTACGTGTCACTTGTGACTAAGAACGAGGTGTCTAAAACATAGACTCTAAATGGAGTCGTTTGTCAATAGTGCCACGTTGGGGCTCTTTTTTCCATACTGTCCATAACATCCCCTTGGCCTCTTGTGGGCGAAAGGTGAGTGGCGGCTGGGTTGGGAAGCTGTGTCTTCATCCACCCTGCCTGAGCACGTGGTCAGGCTTCCTGTCTTGGAGAGTTCTGCTCATGCCTGTGAGGTACCGACCCCACCTGCCCACCAGGTTGGCAGTGAATTGTGGAGGGGTCCAGCCACCCGTGAGTGAGCCAGCATGCAGGTCCTGAGCTCAGCGGCCTTCTCTGTGCAATGGAGCTAACAGTACTTTCCTTGCCCACCTAACAAGGAGTACATGATACCAACCATGAGAGTGCTTCAAAAAACCCCAGAGGGCTGTGTGAACCAAGAGGTTGTAATGATTACTCTGGCAACTTCCTCCTTGCTCCTTCTGGGTCTCAGTCTCTCTCCCTACTACAAGAAGCTTTTGTTACTTTGCAAGGTTTTGCTTCTACTCCAGGGAACTTTACCAAAGGGCCCAAGGACTGGTCTTGAGAATAGAAGGAAGGATAGAATTCACCGGGAATTTGGTGGTCTTCTAGCTCAGTTCAGTTCAGTTGCTCAGTCGTGTCCAACTCTTTGAGACCCCATGAACTGTTGCACGCCAGGCCTCCCTGTCCATCACCAACTCCCGGAGTTCACCCAAACCCATGTCCACTGAGTCGGTGATGCCATCCAACCATCTTGCCCTCTGTCGGCCCCTTCTCCTCCTGCCCTCAATCTTTCTTCTAGCTCAACTCTTTCATTTGACTTGTGAGGAAACTGGTGAAGCCTAAATTTTGGAATACCTTATTCAATGTGTGAAGCAGAAGCCTAGAAAGAGATCTCAGTTTTCTGACTCTTAGGCAAGTATCTTAGCTCCTCTTCCCTCACACATGCTGCCTCTCCATCTCCCCGCAGCTTCCTCCTCCCTCTCTGTCTCTCCTCCCTCCCCACCTCTCTCCTTCTATCTCCATCTCCCACTCCCTCTCCCACTCCACATCCTCCTCCTCCTCTCCTTCCATCCCACCCTCCCCTGCCTAGCTCTCACCTCTCTCTATGCCTTTCCCTCTTGCTTTGTCCAGCTCCCCCAGGAGCCTGAGGTCTGTGGTAGAGATACAAGCTATTTGCTGTTGAAGTTCATTTTTACTTTGGAAGACAGAAGCATTGTCTGAGAAACCCTAGGGTTTCTTCACTACAGAAAATTCACACAGAAAAAGTTAATTTTCTTTCCAAAGGAAAAAAAGGCAGGCCAGATCAGCCCCTGGGGCGGGGGGTGGAAGGGGGGACTCCTATCTGCAGAGTGTGCCATTCTGTCATGCTGTAGCGCTTTTGAATAGCTATTTAGTTGACTCATATGTAAATGATATTTTGTCCTCCCTCATTGCCTCAGCCCCCACTATTGACAATAATTTGATGGGATGTTTTTTGCCTCTTAACTTATCTATTTTCCAAGTTTTCATGGTCTGTTTGTAATAGTGTTTTTGGTTCTTTGCACTACTTTAAATTAAGTTTCTCATGTGGGTCTTATTATACCTGAATACTGCTCAGTTATTTGATGACATAGCTGTAAATCCTCAATAAAAAGATCTTTAATAATCAGTTGGCATTTATTTAATACACCACCCATCTTATTAAATCTAAGGAGTTAGTTTATTGTATCTTTGCATTGGAATAGCGATGCTATAGTTATGCTTGAGAAAGCACTTTCATTATAAACTCCTGTTTTTAGGCACTTATAATTTTCTCAAGTAGCACATTTATTTCAATGTGCAATCATTTTCTGTTCTCGTCTCCCTCCCTCTCTCCATTTGTACCATTTCTTTCTTTTTTTTAAAAGTCTAATAAGGAAGTGTATCTCAAACTTTAGGGAGAAAAGCTGTGTCATTGGCTGAGAATAGCTGAGCAAATCTGTCAGGCTCTTGAAATCCAGATTCTCGTTTGGTACCTTCAGTCAATTTCATGCAAATGTTGGTGAAGGAGGCTGCTGGTCCCAGGATTATGCTCCTATAATGTGGGCAATGTTCTCCCAAGTGCTTCAAGTGCATTTGTTCCTTTTCAGGGGTTTATACATTCTTCAGTTTTTGCTAGTGGCAGGAAACTGGGAATTGAGCAGGCAGGATGCAGAGCAGAATGGACTAAAATGGAGACAGACCTTCCAACTCCTCACCTGCTGCTTTCTGCATAAACCATGGTGGGCTGCGCGCCACTGTCTGGCTGTCTGCTCACTCTTTGCCTGGTAGTGGTAGTTTAGTTGTTCTTGCGATCCCATGGACTGTAGCCCTCCAGGCTTCTCTGCCCATGGGCTCTCCAGGCAAGAATACTGGAGTGGGTTGCCATTTCCTTCTCCAGGGGATCTTTCCAACCCAGGAATCAAACCCAGGTCTCCTGCATTGCAGGCAGATTCTTTACTGACTGAGCTACAAGGGAAGCCATATCACTTCATCCTTGAGATCCTAGCACAAGCATTACTTCCTCAAAGTTGCCTGTCATAGCCATGCAGATGGAGTCTGGTTCTCTTGTTAGGTGTCTTGTAGAATTAGAATGAGGTTCACTTGCTTTAGGACACATATCTCATTTCCACTTATTATTATCAGTGATGCTCTGGGATGGGTTCATACTGTCTTATGAGAGCTCATTTTGTATATCTCTTCAGTTATACATAATCAACTCCACATTTAGTTACAGAACTATGATATACTGAATCAGTCACAGTGGATGTTTGGATGGGCAAATGCTACAAATTAGAGCTTACTTCACCCACCAGCTTTCTACCAGAGAGCTAATTTTTAAACCATCACCAGCATAGCATTATGTGATGATTTGTAAACGCTATCCTCTCCACTAAACTCTAAACTCCATGAAAGCAAGGACTTTGTCTGCTTTGGTCTGTGCTATATTTGAATCAGTGTCTGGAATATAATAAATGGTCAAAGAACTAACATTATGAAGAGGTTTGGGAATAGACAGAATCTTACTTAAGCAAAGAGGCTAGACCATTCAGAATCTAAGTCTCACAAGATCAAGGTTTTCTGTGATTTACCTTTAAGAGTAATTCATCCTGCACCAGAATCTAGCTTCCTAAGAAAAAGAAGATTCTTAGGTATTCAGTTGGTCCCATTGGTAAAGTGATTGTTCATCAGGGGAAGCACTTGAAATTGTTTAGCCAGGTATAGTAAGGATGATTCTGGTTAGGCATGGGAAGAGGTTGGATGAGACGCTCTGCCTCTTTTGAGTTTATTTGATTTAAAACAGCAAAAACAAACAAACAAAAACCTCTTGTGTTCTTCTGGTTGGCTGCTTGCATGGGTTTCATGTCCTGATTATACGAGAACGAGATATTTTCCTTCTGCTTCCTCACCATACTCCTACTTAGGCAGTCACTAGCTCTTCAAGAGTGTCTGTCATTTAGTGAAATAGTGTCTGGACATGACATCAGAGAAATCTGGGTTCACATTTGGGGTGTGCCTTGGAAACTGATTTCATTCTTAGAGTCTTAGTATTATCATGCCTAAAGTATGATACATTATAAAATTATTACAGTACATGAGATCAATCAATATGTGGTTCAGTTCAGTTCAGTCGCTCAGTCGTGTCCAACTCTTTGCGACCCCATGAATCGCAGCACGCCAGGCCTCCCTGTCCATCACCAACTCCTGGAGTTTACTCAAACTCATGCCCATAGAGTCGGTGATGCCATCCAGCCATCTCATTCTCTGTCATCCCCTTCTCCTCCTGCCCCAAATCCCTCCCAGCATCAGGGTCTTTTCCAATGAGTCAACTTCACATGAGGTGGCCAAAGTATTGGAGTTTCAGCTTCAGCATCAGTCCTTCCAATGAACACCCAGGACTGATCTCCTTCAGGATGGACTGATTGGCTCTCCTTGTAGTCCAAGGGACTCTCAAGAGTCTTCTCCAACATCATAGTTCAAAAGCATCAATTTTTCAGTGCTCAGCTTTCTTCACAGTCCAACTCTCACTTCCATACATGACCACTGGAAAAACCATAGCCTTGACCAGATGGACCTTTGTTGGCAAAGTAATGTCTCTGCTTTTTAATTTGTTATCTAGGTTGGTCATAACTTTCCTTCCAAGGAGTAAGCATCTTTTAATTTCATGGCTGCAGTCACCATCCACAGTGATTTTGGAGCCCAAAAAATAAAGTCTGACACTGTTTCCACTGTCTCCCCGTCTATTTCCCATGAGGTGGTGGGACCAGATGCCATGATCTTAGTTTTCTGAATGTTAAGCTTTAGCCAACTTTTTCACTCTCCTCTTTCACTTTTATCAAGAGGCTTTTCAGTTCCCCTTCACTTCCTGCCATAAGGGTGGTGTTATCTGCATATCTGAGGTTATTGATATTTCTCCCAGCAATCTTGATTCCAGCTTGTGCTTCTTCCAGCCCAGCATTTCTCATAATGTACTCTGCATATAAGTTAAATAAGCAGGGTGACAATATACAGCCTTGACGTACTCCTTTTGCTATTTGGAACCAATCTGTTTTTCCATGTCCAGTTCTAACTGTTGCTTCCTGACCTGCATACAGGTTTCTCAAGAGGCAGGTCAGGTGGTCTGGTATTCCAATCTCTTTCAGAATTTTCCACAGTTTATTTTGATCCACACAGTCGAAGGCTTTGGCATAGTCAATAAAGTAGAAATAAATGTTTTTCTGGAACTCTCTTACTTTTTGAATGATCCGGTGGATATTGGCAGTTTGGTCTCTGGTTCCTCTGCCTTTTCTAAAACCAGCTTGAACATCTGGAAGTTCATGGTTCATGTATTGCTGAAGCCTGGCTTGGAGAATTTTGAGCATTACTTTACTAGCATGTGAGATGAGTGCAACTGTGCGGTAGTTTGCGCATTCTTTGGGATTGCCTTTCTTAGGGATTGGAATGAAAACGGACCTTTTCCAGTCCTGTGGCCACTGCTGAGTTTTCCAAATTTGCTGGCATATTGAGTGAAGCACTTTCACAGCATCATCTTTCAGGATTTGAAATAGCTCAACTGGAATTCCATCACCTCCACTAGCTTTGTTTGTAGTGATGCTTTCTAAGGCCCACTTGACTTCACATTCCAGGATGTCTGGCTCTAGGTGAGTGATCACACCTTTGTGATTATCTGGGTCGTGAAGATCTTTTTTGTACAGTTCTTCTGTGTATTCTTGCCACCTTTTCTTAATATCTTCTGCTTCTCTTAGGTCCATACCATTTCTGTCCTTTATCGAACCCATCTTTGCCTGAAATGTTTCCTTGATATCTCCAATTTTCCTGAAGAGATCTCTAGTCTTTCCCATTCTGTTGTTTTCCTCTGTTTCTTTGTATTGATCGCTGAGGAAGGCTTTCTTATCTCTCCTTGCTATTCTTTGGAACTCTGCATTCAAATGGGAATATCTTTCCTTTTCTCCTTTGCTTTTCGCCTCTCTTCTTTTCACAGCTATTTGTAAGGCCTCCTCAGACATCCATTTTTCCTTTTTGCATTTCTTTTCCATAGGGATGGTCAAGATCCCTGTCTCCTATTCAATGTCACGAACCTCTGTCCATAGTTCATCAGGCTCTCTGTCTATCAGATCTAGTCCCTTAAATCTATTTCTCACTTCCACTGTATAGTCATAAGGAATTTGATTTAGGTCATACCTGAATGGTCTAGTGGTTTTCCCTACTTTCTTCAGTTTATGTCTGAATTTGACAATAAGGAGTTCATGATCTGAGCCACAGTCAGCTCCCAGTCTTGGTGTTGCTGACTGTATAGAGCTTCTCCATCTTTGGCTGCAAAGAATATAATCAGTCTGATTTCGGTGTTGACCATCTGGTGATGTCCATGTGTAGAGTCTTCTCTTGTGTTTTTGGAAGAGGGTGTTTGCTATGACCAGTGCGTTCTCTTGGCAAAACTCTATTAGCCTTTGCCCTGCTTCATTCCGTACTCCAAGGCCAAATTTGCCTATTACTCCAGGTGTTTCTTGACTTCCTACTTTTGCATTCCAGTCCCCTGTAATGAAAAGGACATCTTTTTTGGGTGTTAGTTCTAAAAGGTCTTGTAGGCCTTCATGGACCCATTCAACTTCAGCTTCTTCAGCATTACTGGTTGAGGCATAGGCTTGGATTACCATGATATTGAATGGTTTGCCTTGAAAACGAACAGAGATAATTCTATCGTTTTTTGAGATTGCATCCAAGTACTGTATTTTGGACTCTTTTGTTGACTATGATGGCTACTCCATTTCTTCTAAGGGATTCCTGCCCACAGTAGTAGATATAATGGTCATTTGAGTTAAATTCACCCATTCCAGTCCATTTTAGTTTGCTGATTCCTAGAATGTCGACATTCACTCTTGCCATCTCCTGTTTGACCACTTCCAATTTGCCTTGATTCATGGACCTAACATTCCAGGTTCCTATGCAATATTGCTCTTTACAGCATCGGCCCTTGCTTCTATCACCAGTCCCATCCGCAACTGGGTATTGTTTTTGCTTTGGCTCCACCCCTTCATTCTTTCTGGAGTTATTTCTACACTAATGTCCAGTAGCATATTGGGAACCTACTGACTACTCTTAGTGTTTAAGCTTTTTCATCTTTTCTCTAAGACAAAATTTTGACTTTGTTGTTATAGTTGGAGAAGCAAGGGACAGAGTAAGGGAAACTTATTAATATTGTTGATTCATAAAAAACATTTCCTGTTAAGAGTCTTGGTTTCTGTAATGGAAGACAGAATGATTTGGACATCCACCCACTGAGAACAACTAGAAAAGCTAGAAAGGCATGATAGAGCTAATAAGACAGTGCAAACTGATTGGGCCAAGATCTGGGAGAGTAATGAAGCAAACATATAGGCAAGCCTGGAATTTGGAGCAGTGTCCCCCAGTGGCAACTACTGTAGTCCTAGAAGAAGTTATCTGGAAGCTGAGACACTAGGCACAATTCTCAAGAGTCTCACAGGATGGGGGAAAGGAAGAGTTCAGGGACTGCAAAGGAATAGGGACTCTAGAAAAACATTAGGCTTTCAGTTGGGGTATATTTTCTAATTGGTGCATTTGATCTGAATACATGTGGTATAATTACTGATATATTTGCATTTAGGTATGTATTCTTCCTGTTTATCCATTCATACAACCATTTTGTTTTTATATCATCTTTTTCTATCATGTCTTGCTTTCTTTTGGAGTGACTGAGTATATTTATTTCATATGCCTTCTATTATATTGTTATTCATTCTTTTAGTATGAGTGTATTGCAGTGTATGAGTGTATTAGTAGCTACCTGTATGGATTGCTGCTGTTGTTCAGTTGCTCAGTATCTGACTCTTTGTGACCTCATGGATTGCAGCATGCCAGGATTCCCTGTCCAGCACCAACACCCAGAGCTTGCTCAAAGTCATGTCCATCGAGTCGGTGATACCATCCAATCATATTGTCCTCTGTCACCCGCTTCTCCTCCTACTTTCAATCTCTGCCAGCTTCAGGGTCTTTTCTAATGAGTCAGTTCTTATCAGGTGGCTAAAGTATTGGAGTTTTAGCTTTAGCCTCAGTCCTTCCAATGAATAGTCAGGACTGATTTCCTTTAGGATGGACTAGTTTGATCTTCTTGCTGTCCAAGGGACTCTCAAGAGTCTTCTCCAACACCACAGTTCAAATCATCAATTCTTTGGCACTCAGCCTTCTTTATGGTCCAACTCTCTCATCCATACGTGACTGTTGGATAAACCATAGCCTTGACTAGATGGACCTTTGTTGGCAAAGTAATGTCTCTGCTTTTTAATATGCTGTCTAGGATTGTCATAGCTTTTCTTCCAAGGAGCAAATGTCTTTTAATTTCATGGCCGCAGTCACCATCTGCAGTGATTTTGGAGTCCAAGAAAATAAAGTCTGTCACTATTTCTGTTGTTTCCCCATCTATTTGCCATGAAATGATGGGACTGGATGCCATGATCTTAGTGTTTTGAATGTTGAGTTTTAAGCCAGCTTTTTCACTCTTCTCTTTCAGTTTCATCAAGATGCTTTTCAGTTCCTCTTCATTTTCTGCCATAAGGGTGGTGTCACCTGCATATCTGAGGTTATTGATATTTCTCCCAGCAATCTTGATTCCAGCTTATGCTTCATCCAACCTGGTATTTTGCATGATGTATTGTGCATATAAGTTAAGTAAGGAGGGTGACATATACAGCCTTGACATACTCCTTACCCAATTTGGAACCAGTCTGTTGTTCCATGCCTGGTTCTAACTGTTGCTTCTTGACCTACATACAGGTTTCTCAGGAGGCAGGTAAGGTGGTCTGGTATTCCCATCTCTTTAAGAATTTTCCACAGTTTGCTGTGATCCACACAGTCAAAGGTTTTAGATATAAATACATATTAACTATAAGATGATAATGTCATGTAGGAAGAATAAATTTATAGAATTAAAAGGTACTATAACAATAGCCTATAAGTAGTTAAAGTGTATTGGGACACTTGAATCTCTCAGGAAAAAGTGAAAATCTGAAATTACATTTGGCTCAGATGATAAAGCGTCTGCCTGCAATGCGGGAGACCTGGGTTCAATCCTTGGGTTGGGAAGATCCCCTGGAGAAGGAAATGGCAACCCACTCCAGTACTCTTGCCTGGAAAATTCCATGGACAGAGGAGCCTGGTAGGCTAGAGTCCATGGGGTCGCAAAGAGTCGAACACGACTGAGTGACTTCACTTCACTTTGATAAATCAATGGTATATATTTTTATCTCTAGGTAGCTACTAAATGCAATACATACACTTATACTAAAAGAATGAATAACAATATAATAGAAGGCATATGAAATAAATATATTTAGTCACTCAAAAAGAAGGCAAGACATGATAGAAAAAGATGATATAAAAACAAAATGGTTGTAGGAATGGATAAATAGGAAGAAGACATATCTAAATGCAAATATATCAGTAATTACACTATGTCTCTTCAGATCAAATGCACCAATTAGAAAATATAAGTTGTCAGACTAAATAAAAAAACAAACCCAACTATTTGTTAGTTATGGGCATACAACATACATATATAGATACAGAAAGGTTTAAAATAAAAGAATAAGAAAATACCTACTGAAAGAAAGCTAACATAACTGTGTTAATATTAAAGAAGACTTTAAGACAGAAATATTACTAGAGTTGAAAATGGACACAATCATAATGACAAAAGGGCCAATTCACTGGGAGATATAACAAGTCCAAATATATGGTCACTTCGTAGAAAGCCCCAAAATGTACAAAACAATTCAGAGGAGATCTGAAGAAGAAATAGAGAAATTCAGAGTCACAGCAGGAAAATTTAGCATTCCTCTTGCAGTAACTGAATGATAAAGAAAATATCACATATCAGACTTTTGTGATGCAGTTACAGGTCTGACTAGAGACAAATATACCACAACAGATCCTTACAGGAAAAGAAAACAGACAGAAAATGAACAATTTAAGTATCCATATCAGAAAGTTAAAAAAAAACCAAAAAAACCAGAAAATTAAACCCAGAAAAGGAAAAGAAACAATAAATTAAGGTCAAAGCATTAATGAAATGGAGTACAAATATACAATATAGAAATTCAGTAATGCCAAAATTTAGTTCTCTGAAAGATTGAAAACTGATAAACCACAAGTTAGCTGATTAAGAGGAAAAAAACCAAAAACAGGGAAAGCACAAATTAGCAATATCAAAAATGAACAAGGAATTTAATACAAACACCATAAATATTAAAAGAATTATCAGGAGGGGAATATTTTATATCAAAATTTTTAAAATTTTGATAAATTGCATAAATTCTGAGGAAAATATAATTTATTAGAATTATAAGAAATACATCAATTAAGGAAATTTAATTCATACCTTAAATTATTCTATAAGGAAATTTTCATACTCACATGACTTCATAAGTTACTTGAATTCTTTTAAAGTTTTTAAAGTTTGTTTGTTAAACCAGAATATGGCCTATCTTGGTAAATGTTTCCTGTGGGTTTTTTTTCTTTATGGTAAAAAATTCATTAAAAAGACTTCAATCTAAATAATTTCTAAGTGTATATAGTTCAGTACTGTTAAGTATATCATATTGTTGTATAGAATTCTCCAGAACTTTCTTGACTTGCAAGACTGAAACCCTATGAAACAATTAAATCCCCATTAGACAATTCCTATTTCCTTCTTCCTGGCCCCGACAACCACCATTTTACTTTCTCTTTTTGTCAGTTTGACTACTCGAGATAACCTCATGTAAGTGGAATCATACAGTGTTTGTCTTTTGGTGACTGGTGTATTTCACTTAGTATGATGTCCTAAAGGTTTATCCATGTTGTAGCATGTGTCAGAATTCTCTTCCTTTTTAAAGGTGAGTAATATTTCATTCTTCATATACATAGTCCCACAGTTTGTTTATCCATTTTTCTGTCAGTGGACATTTGGCTATTGTGACTAGTGCTGCAGTAAACGTGAGTGTGCATATATATTTCTCTTTGAGACCGCATTTTCAGTTCTTTTGGGCATATACCCAGAAGTAGAATTGTAAGAACATACACTAATTTTATTTTTTTTAACTTTTTAAGAAATTGTCATGCTGTTTTCCATAGTGGCTGTACCATTTTATTCCCACCAAAGGGTCACAGGGTTCAAATTTCTCCATATCCTTGGAAACACTTTATAGCAGCCTTTCTAATGGGTGTGGAGTAATATCTTATTGTGGCTTTGATTTGCACTTTTTCAATCATTAATGATATTGAGCATCTTTTAATATGTTTTTTGGCCATTAGTATCATTTTTGACAACAAAGGTCCGTCTAGTCAAGGCTATGGTGTTTCCAGTGGTCATGTGTGGATGTGAGAGTTGAACTGTGAAGAAAGCTGAACGCTGAAAAATTGATGCTTTTGAACTGTGGTGTTGGAGAAGACTCTTGAGAGTCCCTTGGACTGCAAGGAGATCCAACTAGTCTATCCTAAAGGAGATCAGTCCTGGGTGTTCATTGGAAAGGCTGATGCTGAAGCTGAAACTCCAATACTTTGGCCAACTCATGCGAAGAGTTGACTCATTGGAAAAGACCCTGATGCTGGGAGGGATTTGGGGCAGGAGGAGAAGGGGATGACAGAGGATGAGATGGCTGGATGGCATCACCGACTCGATGGGCATGAGTTTGAGTAAACTCCGGGAGTTGGTGTTGGACAGGGAGGCCTGGCATGCTGCGATTCATGGGGTCACAAAGAGTCTGACACAACTGAATGACTAAACTGAACTGAACTGAACTGATATCATTTTTGGAGAAACTCTATTTAAGTCCATTGATTAATTTTTGACTGGAATACTTTTTTTTTTTTGGTTGTTGTTGAGTTGTAGAAGTTCTTTTATATGCTCTTATTATTATCCTCTTTTCAGGTGTATGATTTCCAAATGATCTCTCATTTCATAGATTGCCTTTCACTCTGTTTATTGTCTCCTTTGATGCACAGAGTTTATTAATTTTAATGTAATCTAATTTGTCTATTTTTATTCTCTTACTTGTGCTTTTGGTGTCATATCTAGGAAATCCTTGTCAAATTCAGTGTCATGAAGCTTTTACTTCTAAGAGTTTTCTTCTAAGAGTTTTATTGTTTTAGGTCTTGCATTTAGGTGTTTGGTCTATTTTGAATTAATTTTTATTTGGTATAAGGTGTAAGTCTGGTTTCAGTCTTTTGCAGGTGAATATTTGGTTTTCTCAACCAAATTTGTTTGTTAAGGAGACTTTCATTTTCTACATTTAATAGTCCTGGCACTCTTGTCAAAAATCATTTTATCATATATATGGGCTCTCCCTTACAGTCCATTGATCTATATGTCTGCCTTTATGCCAGTACTACACTGTTTCGGTTACTATAGACTTGCAATAAGTTTTGAAACTGTCACTTCAGTTTCATAGTAACAGGTCTAGAGAAAAAGAAGGTGGCCAGATTAAAGAAATCTATATGGTGTGGGATAGAGACTAGATTTAAGGGAAATTGAAAAAAATATAATACACACATATAAATCTGATCCATTTTCCAGATTCAAACTGGAATTGAATTTGCATCTCAAATGTTTCAACACGATGGGTGATAATCTTCAGTTTTCTGTTATTTCAGAGTCTTCCCTGTCTTGAGTGCATTAAAGCTCCATTCCAGAGCTTATGTGTCAGCTGGAAATTTTTGGCAGAATGGCAGCCTAAACACCATGATCAACACCTCTGATTGGAACTAAAAAAGCTATGTGAAAGAGAAACAATATTACTTTTAACATTCTGCAGAGATGAAAGGAAGGAGTATGTAGAGACCACGTAGAAAGAAGAATAAGAAATATGATAAATAAGTTAGTACCAGTATTGACTTGTGACCTGAGAGTTGATGCTGAAACCTAATGATATTGAATTCTGACTCAGTGGTGAAAAGGTGGCTTGGAAATGTAGAGATAAAACCTCCCCAATGTAGGAAATCTGACAAGGTTCCCCATATAAATGTAGAACCTCAAAAAGCTGCATTATAAATATGAATGTGGATAAGGAAAAAACAATTCAGAAGAATATGGCAAGGATAAAAAATTTACCTTTGTTGCTGAGCAAAGGAGGGAACTATTTCCTGAGAATTATAACCTTGTTCTCATGTGAGTTTGAGGTCAGAATTCATGTTAACTGTATAATCCAAAAAATGTTCAAGTAGGGAATTTAATTGAAAATAGTTCTGGGCTAATTAGAAGCTGGATTGCTTTTCTTTTATTCCTTGAAGAAAAACAACAGCAACTCATGCCAACAGAATTCCAAAAGATGAAGTCGCAAAGTTGCTCAGTCAAAAACCACAGAACACACAGGGAAACCGAGTACCATGGATAAAGGCTGGTGAAAATAACTGAAAACAGCATCAGACTTTTAAAATAATTTAGTTATTGTAATTACCAAGTATGTAATTCAGATGAACAATGTTCAATATATTTAAAGAAATAAAAGAAAAACTTGAAAGTATGAGAATTAAGAAACTACAAAGAGTGATCAAAATGATTCATATAAAATAAATTGAATTTCTAGAGAAAAAAATTTAATAACTGAAATTAAAGACTCACTAGAAAAGATCAAGGTAGTCCAAAATGCTGTACTTG
This sequence comes from Cervus elaphus, assembly GCF_910594005.1. Taxonomy (NCBI): domain Eukaryota; kingdom Metazoa; phylum Chordata; class Mammalia; order Artiodactyla; family Cervidae; genus Cervus; species Cervus elaphus. The sequence goes on from NC_057825.1 coordinate 61,823,453, forward strand.
GGTGCAGTCTCCAAAATGACAGACTGATTTCTATTCATTTACATGGAAAACCATTCAATAACACAGCAATCCAAGTCTATGCCCCAACCACTAATGCCAAAGAAGCTGAAGTCGAATGGTTCCATGATGATCTACAGACCCTCTAGAACTAACACCAAAAAAGATGTCCTTTTCATAATAGAGGACTGGAATGCAGAAGTAGAAAGTCAAGAGATATCTGGACTAACAGGAAATTTTGGCCTTAGAGTATAAAATGAAGCAGGGCAAAGGCTAACAGATTGTTGCCAAGAGAACGCACTGGTCATAGCAAACACCCTCTTGCAATAATGCCATAATTGACTACACATGGACATCACCAGATGGTCAACACTGAAATCAGATTGATTATATTCTTAGCAGCTGAAGATGGAGTTCTATACAGTCAACAAAAACAAGACTGGGAGCTGACTGTGGCTCAGATCATGAACTCCTTATTGCAAACTTCATTTAAGTTCAGTTCAATCACTCAGTCATGTCCAACTCTTTGCGACCCCATGGGCTGCAGCATGCCAGGATTGCCTGTCTATCACCAACTGCTAGAGCTTGCTAAAACTCATGTCCATCGAGTCAGTGATACTGTGCAACCATTTCATCCTCTGTTGTCCCCTTCTCCTCCTACCTTCAATCTCTCCCACCATCAGGGTCTTTTCCAGTGAGTCAGCTGTTCACATCAGCTGGCCAAAGAATTGGAGCTTCAGCATCAGTCCTTCCAATGAATATTCAGGACTGATTTCATTTAGGATTGACTGGATGGATCTCCTTGCAGTTCAAGGGACTCTCAAGTCTTCTCCAATACTACAGTTCAAAAGCATCAGTTCTTTGGTGCTCAGATTTCTTTATGGTCCAACTCTTCCATCCATACATGACTACTGGAAAAACCATAACTTTGACTAGATGGACCTTAGTCAGCAAAGTAATGTCTCTGCTTTTTAATATGCTGTCTAGTTTGGTCATAGCTTTTCTTCTTATTGCAAAATCCAGACTTAAACAGAAGAAATAGGGAAAAACCACTGGACCATTCAGGTATGACCTAAATCAAATCCTTTACAATTATACAATGGAAGTGCAAATAAATTGAAGGGATTAGAACTGATAGAATTCCTGAAGCACTATGTATGGAGGTTCATGACAGGAGGCAGTGATTAAAACCATCCCCAAGAATAAGAAATGCAAAAAGGCAAAATGGTTGTCTGAGGAGGCCTTACAAATAGTTGAGAAAAGAAGAGAAGCAAAAGGCAAAGGAGAAAAGGAAAGATATACCCATTTGAATGCAGGGTTCCAAAGAACAGTAAGGAGAGATAAGATAGCCTTCCTAAGTGATCAGTGCAAAGAAATAGAGGAAAACAATAGAATGAGAAAGGCTGGAAATCTTTTCAAGAAAATTAGATATACCAAAGGAACATTTCATGCAAAGATGGGCACAATAAAGAACAGAAACGGTCTGGACCTAACAGAGGCAGAAGATATTAAGAAGAGGTGGCAAGAATACACAGAAGAAGTATACAAAAAAGACTTTCATGACCCAGATAACCATGATGATGTGATCTCTCACCTAGAGTCAACTTCCTGGAATGTGAATTCAAGTGGGCATTAGGAAGCGTCATACTAACAAAGCTAGTGGAGATGAAGGAATTCCAGCTGAGCTATTTCAAATCCTAAAAGATGATGCTGCGAAGGTGCTTCATTCAATATGCCAGCAAATTTTGAAAACTCAGCAGTGGCCATAGGGCTGGAAAAGGTCAGTTTTCATTCCAATTCCAAAGAAAGGCAATGCCAAAGAATGTTCCAACTACCACACATTTGCACTCATCTGACATGCTAGCAAAGTAATGCTCAAAATTTTCCAAGTGAGGCTTCGACAGTATGTGAAACTGAGAACTTCCAGATATTCAATCTGGATTCAGAAAGGCAGAGGAAACAGAGATCAATTTGGCAACACCCATTGGATCATAGAAAAAGCAAGAGAGTTCTAGAAAAACATCTATTTCTGCTTTATTGACTACGCCAAAGGCTTTGACTATGTAGATCACAGCAAACTGTGGAAAATTCTTCAAGAGATGGGAATACCAGACCACCTGATCTGTCTCCTGAGAAATATGTATGCAGGTCAAGAAGCAGCAGTTAGAACCAGTCATGGAACAACAGACTGGTTCCAAACTGGGAAAGAAGTGCATCAAGGCTGTATATTGTCACCCTGTTTACTTAACTTATATACAGAGTACAACATGTGAAATGTTGGTCTGGATGAAGCACAAGCTGGAATCAAGATTGCAGGGGGAAATATCAATAACCTCAGATATGCAGATGACACCACCCTTATGGCAGAAAGCAAAGAGGAACTAAAGAGCCTCCTGATGAAGGTAAAAGAGGACAGTGAAAAAGCTGGCTTAAAACTAGTCCCATCACTTTATGGCACATAGATGGGGAATCAATGGAAACAGTGACAGACTTTATTTTCTTGGACTCCAAAATCACTGCAGCCATGAAATTAAAAGACTCTTCCTCCTTGGAAGAAAAGCTATGACAAACCTAGACAGCATATTAAAAAGCAGAGACATCACTTTCTGACAAAGGTCCATTTAGTCAAGGCTGTGGTTTTTCCAGTAGTCATGTATGGATGTGAGAGTTGGGCCATAAAGAAAGCTGAGTGCTGAAGAATTGATGCTTTTGAACTGTGGTGTTAGAGAATTCTTGAGAGTCCCTTGGACAGCAAGAAGATCAAACCAGTCAATCCTAAAGGAAATCAGTCCTGAATATTCATTGGAAGGACTGATGCTGAAGCTGAAGGTCCAATACTTTGGCCACATGATGTGAACAGCTGACTCACTGGAAAAGGCCCTGATGCTGTGTAAGACTGAAGGCAGGAAGAGAAAGGGACAACAGAGGGTTAGATGGTTGGATGGCATCACTGACTTGATGGACATGTGTTTGAGCAATTTCCGGGAGTTGGTGATGGACAGGGAAGCCTGGCATGCTGCAGTCCATGGGGTCACAAAGGGTCAGACACAACTGAGTGACTGAACTGATCTGAACTTTTTCAGACAAATATAACTAGCCCACAAACATCCTCATTAAAGGCTCTCCTGAAGGATAAATTTCATGTGAAAGGAAAGTGGTCATAGATGGAAGGCTTGGGACAAAGAGAGGGGTGATGAGCACAGGAAACAGTATTTGGATGGGAGCAAATTCCTGGTGGCTCAGTAGGACAGAATTCACCTGCCAATGCAGAAGATACCTGTTTAATTCCTGGGTCAGGAAGATCCTCTGGAGAAGGAAACAGCAACCCACTCTAGTATTGTTGCTGGGGAAATCCCGTGGACAGAGGAGCCTGGAGTACTACCATCCATGGGGTTGCATAAGAGTTGGACACAACTTAGAGACTAAACAACAACAGCAACAAGCAATCACTGACTGTATGAAAATAAGGATTGGGATGGGCAATCAAAGTAAAATGTTCTAGGTTCTTGTAATTTTGGGTAATATGGCATCAGTTGAGTTCAGTTCAGTCGCTCAGTCGTGTCCGAGTCTTTGCGACCCCATGAATCGCAGCACGCCAGGCCTCCCTGTCCATCACTGACTCAGTATTAGTCAAATTTGGATTTACATAATTTTATTATGTAAATTATTTACTTATGTAATTTGCACCTGCATGTTAAAATTGCTAAAGTAACCATGAAAGAGCAAATGCAGATCATGTAGATGTCACTTCCAAACAATGGGGCAAATAGAATGAGAAAAAGAGACTTAACAACCCAGAATAGAAGAAAATCTTAGAAAAGAAGTATAAAAAAGCAAAGAAATAGAAAATATACCATAAAAAATAGTAGAAATATAAAAATCTAATTGTGACATTAATTCTTATAAATAAGACAAACTCTCCAATCAAAAAACAAAGGTTTCATACTGGATTAAAAATTAAGTTGAATGCTACTTATAAAAGATATACTTAAAACATAAGGACATTGGAAAATGGAAAAAAATAAGGGAGAGAAAATGATACCTCAGGCAAATTCTAATGAAAATAAATCTGAGATTGATATGTTAATTTCAGATGGAAATATTGCTAGAGATATGTAGATGTATCATATGATAAAAATTCAAATTGCTCAGAAGCCATTACATTTCAAAAATGTACTATATCTTTATAAGTTACATGTTAAAATAGTGGAGCTATTAGGTAGATAGATCAGATCTATCATAGCATTTGGAAGTTTATCATACTTGTCTCAGTAACTGATGAAAGAGCGAGAGGTTATATTAGTAAGGTTATGAAAAGCTTGAACAACACAGTTTATGAATTTAATTTAATGGGCATATGTAGACCACTGCAGCCAACATCTGCAGAGCACAGTTCTTTCAAGGGCACATGACACATGTGTGATCATCATCCATTTGTTAAACCACGCAACAGATCTCAGCCAATCTCGAGGGGTCATTAGTATACAGACCACATCTTCTGACCACAATGCAATTACATTATAAAACAATAACAACAACAACAACAAAAAAAAAAAAACAAGAAAAAGGCAGTATGTTTAGAAAGTAAGAAATATACATCCAAGTAAGTCATTTGTCAAAGAGGAAATCACAAAGTATTTAGAATTGCATGACATTAATAGTTTATATATCAAAACTATGGGATATAGCTAATGAAGTACTTTGAAAGAAATTTTTAGACTTAAATACGTATGAGAAAAGCTCAAAATCAATAAGCTAAGTTCTGGTTTTAGAAGTCAGAAAAGCAGAGCAGTATAACCTCACCTCCCCCAAAAACCATAGAAGGAAAGAAGTAATAAAGATAAAGGGAGACATGAATAGAATGGAAAACTAACACACAGAGAAAATCAACAAAGTCAACAGTTGATTGAAAGCATTAGTAGTATAGTGTCTCTGGAAGGATTCATTCGTAAACAGGAAGAAGGCAAATGAAATTAGGAACAAAAGAGGGGACTTTACAAATGCTGTAGAGATAAAAAGATGGCTCCATTCGGGATATCCCTTATGAGATGGCCACATAAAGGTAATTCAACATTCAGTGTTTAATAGTCATTGTGTTAAATGCAGTATCTCCAGTGGGAGATGTGGCTGGGAAAATGATGAGTGAACCCAAATGGGGTGAGAGTAGCCAGTGCAGATGGGTTATCTAAGATTCCAGAAGACCTAAAGTGGAACTGAAAAGTTTCTGTGACATATGTTTGAAAGCTTGCTGAGAAGCAGTCAGGATGGCATGAGCAGTAGGTATAGTGATAAGCCTGGGAAATCAGGTTAGATGGGGAACTTGAAGAGACTCTTGGATGGGGGTGAAAGGGCTGGGCATGGAAGGGGTAAAGCATGAAAAGAATGGGTACAAGGTTGCAATTCAGACTGCTGTCTAGAGCTCAGGAGATCTTGAGCTCTTTCTGCTAGCTCTCTGACCTGGGATCTCCACTCTCAGCAGGAGCTGACTGTCTTCTTGGCATTTCTTTTTGGAGCACCACCCATATTATGTCAAAGCTCACAGGGAAAGCCTCTGAATCTGGGAACATAAATATCTATTCTCACTCCCAAACATGGTGAAAACCCAAATGACCCACTGCTCAATTTCAAGCCTTCAAAATAATTCCTTGACTGAGGGACTTCCCTGGTAGTCCAGTGGTTAAGAATCTGCTTTCCAGTGGAGGAGACACAGGTTCAATCCCTGGTGGGGAACTAAGATCCCACATGTTACAGGGCAACAAAGCCTGCACACCACAACTAAGACCCAGCATAGCCAGAAAAAAAAAAAAAAATTCCACGACTATCTTTACTTCCTTTCTTTATCCTGCTCATTCTCATATCTGTTTTTCTCCTCCCCCTTTCCAAACCTCCTCCCTCCCTCTCCCTTCCTCCCTCCCTTCCTTCTGGCCTGACACGTTCCCTCATATGCCAAACATTGTTGAGTTCTCACTGTGGTGTAGACCAGGGATCAACAGACTTTTTCTGTAAAAGGCCAGGTAGTAAATATTTTAGGCTTTGGAGGCCATATGGTCTCTGTCACAACTACTCAACTCTGAGTTGTATTGTGAAAGCAGCCATAGACAATACATAAACAAATGGGCGTGTCTGTGTTCCAGTAAAATTTATAGACACTGAAATTTGAATTTCATGTCATTTTCACAGGTCACAAACCATTATTCTTCCTTTCATTCTTTCCAACCACTTAAAACTATAAACTACATTCTTAGATCATGGGCTCTACAAACAGGCAGTGGGCCAAGGGCCGTAGTTTACTGACCCCTAATGTAGGATTCTAGAAAAAATAGTCTAAAGGCCAGCCCTGCATTCTTGCATCTCTGTTGCTATGGAACGAGTCTGTGATACCCTTGAGTGCAATGACTGCTACCCAACAGTGTGAGGACAGGTTAGAAATAAGTGGCAGGATTTGTGAGGAGAAAGGGAGACTGCCCCCAGAGAAGGTGACATTTGTCCCGCCCCTTGAAGGATGGGTGGGTTTAGATGGTTTATAATTAGACCACCTCCCAATTCTCCAATTCTCTTCATTTTTGAACTCAGTCACGACCCCTCTCTCCTGACTTTGAAAATCACTGGACTTTCTCAATAGGCATAGATTCAGCTATAACCCAGATTCCTCCCTCTCGGATGTCCCTCCTTACCTGTGATATGGAATCCTTGAGGGATGTATGTGAGAGAGCTGTGCTGTTGAGGGTCTGAGCTCAAGAGGCAGAAATCCAGCTGAGTTCTGCCCTCACAGAACTTGGCTCACGTGAGCAGTTCTCAGAACCCAGGGTTTCTGTGTAGAAGAGTAGGCACCTGCTTCCAGTTTCTTGTCACGACCTCATCTAAGAAATCCATTTAGATGGCCCCATTTGGACCCGTCTCAGTCCTTTACAACTGGACATGACCCAGCCAGAGTACCAAAAAGCAGGCTCTGCTTTTTCAGCATCAGTTTTCCACTTCTTTTCCCTCCTTCCCTCTTTCCCTTCTCTTCTTCCTTTAAACCTTCGCAATAGGCCAGGGTACTGAAATATGAATTGATTGTGCAAAACAAACTAAAATCTACCTGGGGCAATATACAGATTTTTCATTTATCTCCCTCAACATCTTTCAGTCCTTGAGTGTGTGTTTAAAGGATAGGAGTCCTAATTTATCACAGGGATCATAAGAGAGGCTGTGGCTTCTATCTTTGAAGTTCTAATGATTAGATGGCATTGTTATTTACAGCTGGGGCCCAAGGGCTGGGACAGCCCTAAGAAGGAGCCTGGCTCCTGCTGGCATTTTTTATGATGAGAGAGTGACTCTTTATTTCATGTCCCAGTACCATCATGTAGTAAAAAGAACACTGAACTTGAACATTTAAAACTGTATTAAGATTCCAGCTTGATTACCTATTATGTTTATTACCTTGGAAAAATTACTTAACCTCTTAGAAAGTCCAGTACAGCTACCTCTTCTTTAAAATAGATAGCCATTTTTAATTCATGAGTTCTTAAGAGGGCACTGTGAGATAACAGATGCAAAAGTGCCTTGCAAAGTATGAAGTTGGGGAATCCTTCTAGAATGATCATCAGACTACCCAAGACTCTTCTAAGCTCCCAAGGACCTTACTAAAGAAGGAGATGAATGTCAAAGAGAGCAAAATTATTCCTTGAACTGGTATAAGACTCTGCTTAACAATTAACAATTTCCCACTTTCCTGTTTCTTTCAGTGGCTCTTTTCTTAGTCCAGTAAATGTCTCCTTTCTCTGGATACCTCACAACTGTTTGTCTCTAAGGCTTGTGACATGGTCCACAACATGGTACCCCCAAATATGGTGACTTGGCAAGTAGAATATTTTAAAGTGAAAGAATTTGAAAATGACAGGTGCAGAATGGGCTCCCTGACCTCCCCCTTCCTCCCTGAGGCAGGTGAAGAGATCACTCTATGACACGTGCCCTTCCTGTAGCACCCTTATCTCTGAAGACAGGGAATATAGGGACACCACAAGGAGTCCAAACAGATAAGACTTGTTTCCTTAGCTTTCTACCCGTAAGTCACACCCCTTTATCCTATCACATTTTCCCATGACTTTCCGCTCTTCATCAAGCCTGGTATAAAATTGCTCAGGCTTAACTGCTTTAGTTAAGCATTACCTACTTTAGTTATGAAGACTTCTATGTCATGTGAAATTTCTTTTAAATCGGTATGCTTTTCCTCCTCTAACTGGTTTTTGTCAGTGTAATTTCCTTCCTAAGAGGATCAAGGAAAAGTTTTTACTTCCTTTAAAGGTGTTTATCAATTTGTTCTGATCCCCCCTTCCCTATTCGACTGTGGCTCTGCTGGAAATTTGACTCTGCTAGAAATTTGGCTCTGCTTTTAAGGGCATCTTTTTCCAAGAACAGTCCTACAACTTCAGCCTCTAGACAGAAAAGGATTGCTACTCCGAGTTGCACTCTTTGGAATGTAATCACAGAATTTCTTGTTGTTATGTATTTCTTGGGTGACTGTATGTGCAGAGACTAAGTGCTTTGAAATCAAGTCACTCAATGCCTAGGGAGTCCTGGGTCCACAGTTAGTCATTGATAGTTGTCTAATGAAAAGTAAGTTAGACCATGTAGATCACCTGAATTTGAGGTTTTCCCCAGGTGTGTGGAGGTCTCCTGGGTTCTGCTTTTGTTCTCTGTGAGACTTGGTCTCCAGGAGTTGTTAGCAGAGCCTTAGCATGTTTAAGTTGTTGTTTCGCTCTTTCCATAACCACCTGAACCACATACATGGTGCCCAAGAGAAATCAGGTCTGAATCAAGGCTGCCAGTGTGATTCCTTGTCCCCACCCTGGAGCTGACCAGAGGTGCCCACCTTCAGATACTTTCACAGGCACTGAGGTCCTTTAGGGCCTCTTAGATTAAGTGCTGTTGCTGAATAATTTGGGGTGTTGAATAAAGTGGGTCCTTTTTACAGAGAGACAAGACTATTTTACCTATTTGGGTGCTGAAGTAATATTAAAACTCAGGGAACGATCAGCTTAATTTCTATGGGTAAGGATAAGGGTATTCACAAATATTTGATTTCTCTTCTTGGAGGAAGCTGATTTTTTGGCTGTTCTCCCTGGACTAGAGTGTCTTAGAGTCAGTTCCTTCTGAGATAGGCCTCTGCTGCTGGGGGAGCAGCAGAAAACTTTGGTCTGTCCTCCTGGAGAAGGTGAGAGGGTCCAGTTACTCACCAGCACTCTCAGACAGTGGCTGATTGCCTGTTTAATGTTCACAAGTGCCTGAATCATTACATGAACAAAGTCTTTTTCATCTACCGGTGGCTCTCAAGGCTGGCTCTACATCAGAATCACCTGGGAGAGCTTTGGTGGAAACAGAGATGCTAGTGCCCTACACCCCAGAGAGTCTGACTTAATTAGTCTGGGGTGGTATGGACACTGGTGCTTCTTTTAAAAAAAGCTCCCCAGATGACTTTAAATTACAGTTAGGGATGGAAACTCCTGCTCTACAAAAGGGGACAGCAAACATTTTCTGTCAAGGGTCAGATAGTAAATATTTTAGGCTTTGCAGGCCACACAATTCTGTGACAATCACTCAGCTCTGTCACGGCAGCACCAAAACAGCCATCAGTGGGTATAGCTGTGTTCCAATAAAACTTTATTTTCCAAAACAAGCAGAGGACAAGATTTGGCCAGGTGACTGTAATTTGCTAACTCCTGCTCTAGTCTAGACTATTGCATTTATGAAGACGAGGCACTGTGCTTTATGAAGTTCAACTCTGGGTCCCTGGCAAAGTGACCTGGCATGCAACAGACACTCCATAAATACTTATTAAATTGAATTGAATTTAGTGAGTTTATTGTACTCATGGTGTAATACCTGAGAAGGAGATGGAGTGGCTAGCCTTGGGAACAGATTATAGCATTTGGGGTAGAAAATGTTTATGGCTTAATGCTTTGGGACAATTCATGTAAAAACCTGTTTAACTTTATTAAAACTTGATTGAACTCTTTAGTGAAACTTTTCAAAATAGATTGATATTAAGTTATGTGTTTGTGTGGCAGTGGGGAGAGAGATGAGATTTTCCAAAGTTTTTATTTGCCTATGCCTATTAAATATATGTGTGTGTGTTCAGTTGTGTCCGACTCTTTGCAACCTTATGGACTGTAGTCTGCCAGGCTCCTCTGTCCATGAGATTTTCCAGGTAAGAATACTAGAGTGGGTTGCCATTTCCTACTCCAGGGTATCTTTCCAACCAGGGATTGAACCTCCCTCTTGTGTCTCCTGCATTGGCAGGAAGATTCTTTACCTCTGCACCACCTGCAAAGGCAACACAAAATATATATAGCAACCAAGAGAACACCCATAATTGGTCAATCAATGACTCAGTTTATGAAAAATCTGTTAAGTCAGTTGTCTAAACTGCCCAGCCAGTTCAATCAAACTGATGCCATAGTAACCTTATGTAAGCACAATCTCTGTATTTTGATGTTGACAATACACTGGTTAGAAGAAATATGTGTGGCTCCTTAAGTTTTTGCTTTGGTGGACATGAGAAGCAGGTATTAGCTACAAAATGCCTGCATTCAGTTGGCGAGGTACTCAGTAAGAAGTGGAAGCTCACAGCCATTGCATCATGGCCTCAGATGTGACCAAATGTCCCCAGGGATGAGGACACAGAGACAATCACCAGAGAGAAGTTTAAAAAACAAAACAGAATGCATTGGAAATTCCTACAAAGAAATTACTCTTGTATATAGATGCCTAGAAAACAAGGCCAAGCATCCATTTTTTATTTTCCTCTTTGGTCAAATGCATCAGTCTTGGTTTTAATCCAAGTCTATACATCAGTTGCAATACAGAGACATCATTTATGTGACTTGGCTCCTCCTGATAGGAGCTTAGGATTCCTAAATTCTGATGGACTGATTGTGGAAAGGGGACTGTGTGTGTATGTGAATGATGACACCAGCACCCTGGGGCTCAGTTAGTCTTTGGAAGGAGTAAGTAATACCCAGGGACATCTAATTCACTGGGACTGGCACACGCAGAATATTTCACCTAAAACTTTTCCTTGACTGTGGTTGGAGACTTTGTACACGGGATAATCTGTGGGCTCAAATTGTCTCTGGAAAGAGCCTCCTGCGAGGGGGCCCTGGTGTAGACAAGCCACAGAGAGGAGGAAGGGGTTATAAGCAGTGAGTTCTGCACATTATGTGAGCACAGTGATCTGTTATTAGTGCAAAGCTTATTGAAAGTAGAGGGTGTGTATCTATGGCCAAGCAGCAGGGAGAGGATGTTAAAGTTTTGATGGAAAACTAAAATTGCTCTGGAAAATCTAAATTGCTCAGGAGAATGTTCCTTTCTCCACGTGTGCCTTTTAAATTGAATTTCTTTTTAGGCAATATGTTGTTCTTTTACCCAGGACAGAACCTGGAGGGGTCTGAGTCTTTAAGCTCCTGATATTTCTTTGCATGATTGTTAACGGGAGTCCCTTGGGAAGCATGCTTTTCCATGCATGTATCCTGTATTGTCTTTTCTTTTTCCTCCTCCTCCCACCCCTTCTCCTTACTGCAGAGGTAGCAATCCTCCTGCTATTAGCAAGATGTCTATTATAGTGTCATTAAAAAAGCCATAGTCAGTGCAAGGAATGACTCATGTCATGGAGGACTTAATAATTCACTGTAATAAAAGTTTAAAGTTTTATGATAAACCACTCTCAGGGGAGTTAAATATAATCCTTAGCAGGTCACACACTGACTACAAAGCTTACATTTGTAATGGTAATTTGAATTTACTACATTGCCTTTAGTTTTTAAGCGTTTGTGTGTCATTAGACCTTATAAATTGATTTATATATTTCAACTCCAGTATAATTCTGCATAAAGGTACAATAAATTTTATGGATTGGAGATATGGCATCTAAAACATTTTAATAAAATTATTGTTCTAAATTCACTTAACTGGCATTGATGAAAAGCTGAAGCAAAGATGCCAACATTTCAGAACTTTCATGAACTGGATGAGGTGGGAGTGGCAGCTGCAGCTGGGGGGTTGCTGGTGTAATTCCTTATGGCTGCCTCCTTGCTTTGCCAGCAGAGAGAGACCTCTGGGGCCATTCTTGAAAGGGTGCCCACTGACATGCAGCCTGCCGTGTGTGGGGACTTCAAAGCTCTGGGTAATGCACTGCTGATGAGTTTGCAGAAGAGGGGAGCCAATTGCATCCATCAGAAGGACCTTTCTGTTATTTGTGGAACTAAATGGAATTCTGGCTTTTCAAGGAAAGGAAAGGAAGCTTGTCTAAGCCAGCAGTGTTTACCCACTCACCATTGAGGGCAGATCACCTGGTCCTTAATTTATTTTCTCCTCCAATTTCTAAAAGGAATACGTTAAAAAAAGCACCCCCCCCCCAAACACACACACACACACACACACACACACACACCAATCTGCTTTAGAGTGAAATGCTAGGGGGCTGCTGGATCCCCCTTGGGGTTTGCTTGGCTGCCCTGGCCCCTGGCTTCCCAGGCCTTTGGCCTCACTGGCCGTACTTTTGAGGAATGTATCTCAGCCACATTCTCCCTTTCCCTTTATTAGAAAAATACAGGTCAAATAAACTGGATTATGAAAAGTGAAAACCAAAACCTACAAAAACAGAACCCTTGTTTGTTTCACGGGCTTGGATCCAAATGGCACCCAGGCAAGCTCCTGAAAGCAGAGGAGGGAACCGCCCCTCCCCATTCCCCTCCCACCCTTGCCCCCAGATCCTCCTATTAACTTTTCACTTCTTCTCATTGGTCTTATTTCAGCTAGCCCGTCAGGAGTGAGTTGTGATTAATTATATTTTCCTTCTGACTTTGCAGATTCAGGGGCGATCACTCATTGGCTCCTCTCCTGTGAGAACTGTTTACATTTGGCAGTGTGCTTTTAAGTCACTGAAAGCGGTGCTGAATTTGGCTAAAAATACTTGATAAACTATACCGTCTGTTTTAGGGCTTTAAATAATTATCCAACTTTTTTTTTTTCTTTTTGCATACAGCTTCCCCCAGTGCAGATCTTCAGAACCTTTTGTCTAATGCTATGTATAGGCCTTCCCATAATGAAACTTACAGAGGTCTTGGCTGGCACTGGTGGCCAGTTCTCTTCATATTCCCTGTGCCACTTGCACATTAGAAAAGCTTTATCCCCTCGTTGGGGGCAGGATATTTTTTGTTAGAAAAGCATCGAGGTAAAGCTCCGGGGGCCCTCAGGACTCAGTGGGTGTGTCACTGTTAAATGACCCTGCCAGCTGGACAGGTTGAGGTACTATTTACTGGAAATATATTAAAAGTGTATTGGGAAATGATTCTTAAAAAAGTTCCCACTGCTGGTGTGATACAGATTAGAACCCCAGTGTGCAATGGAGAAAAATTAAATTGTAACAAGAAACCCCTGATGGTACAATGATGGCTTGTGGGGAGGAGGGTTGAATTCAAGGGACTAAAGGGAGGAAATTCAGCTTCCAATGACTTTGTATCTAGGGCCCAAGCCAGGTCTGCACAGGGCAGAGGACTGGACAGGTGGGAACACTTTCCTCTGACAACTGACGTCTGTGTGCATTTTCCAGGTAGTCAAGTTGTCAGCCTCTGCATTCTCCTCTCTCTCCACGCCTCCCTCCTTAGTGACATCCCCAGAGAATCAGAGTTGGGACCTTACGCAGCCTTATGCATAGACACATTTAGCAGCTACTTGTATGGTATGATTTATGCAGCAGGAAGAAGTTTCTGGCTGGAACGGCTACCATTCAACTTGTTCTTTCCCCCAAAGCAAAGACTCTCCAGGAATCTCTATTTAAAATGCAGTGGACCAGAGAAAGGGAGTAGACATTTATCAGTCATCAACACCATGGTGAGAATTAGTGTCAACAGAGTTTAGCAAGCTGATCAGGACCTAAAAGAGGATACGCAACAGAGGAATTTAGTTGAGGAGGAAGAATTTGCTTAAGGTAGGCAAGCCAGAGTAGTACACTGCAGGGAGAGCCTGGGGTTGTCATGAAAGGTGGGAAGACTGTGGGGAGTGGCATGGGGGAAGGACCGAGAGTGGAGAGACTACAGAAAGGAAAGTTGAGTCAAGGTGAGTTTGACCAACCTTGGACTTTGCCTTAGAATTGTCCTTTAGATGACATGAGTGGTTCTACAAATCTTGTCACTTAGAGTTTTGTCCTAGAAATCTCATCTTGTATCTCTGAAATTTTCTTGGTCCATTAGGAGATGACGTTATGCACAGTGAACTCTAAATTTACAAAAATATTAAACATATATGATAAATAGAAAAATATGCAAAGTGCTTTCACATATGCCCCTTTGATTATTTTCATGATCAGCCTGGCACACAGTGGATGCTTGATAAATATTTACTCAGATGAACTGAATATGTAGAACTGGTGTTATTACCAGTCCCATTTTATGGATGAAGAAATTGAACCTCAGAGGGGTTGAGTTGCCCAAGATCAGGCAGCTAATCAGTGCCAAAGCCTCTTTCCATTCTTAGAACCCCCCACCACCTGCCTTTCATCAGGCCTAGAGGCCCCCTTGCAATACCCTATTTTGGCTTGTCTTCTTTAGCTAGGTCAAAAGCAGTGCTTTCAACTTTTGGGGTTCTGACTCCCAAGGCCAGCTCTTCTTCCTTGCCTTTGTATGAGAATAGGATTGAGCAAGCCTCTGTATGCTTCATTGTATTAAACCAGGGCCATGTAGAGAAATTGAGTGTAATCTACAAGGCATGTCCTTGACCCTTTAATTACAATTTGCTGTACTTCTAGGTCCTCAGTTGCCCAACCAGATAGACCTTTCCATCCAACTTGAGGACTTGAACATTTTAATTGAAAATAACTCAGATGTCTAAAAGTAGGATTGGTGGCCCATATTCTTGCACCATGTGTGATAAGACATGTTCATTAGGAGCACTGTTTGAACCAAGAATTGGGTCCCCAAGAGCCAACGTCTAACAGCTAAGTGACCCAAAAGTAGTGCATTCGAAGTGGAGAGGGCTGATGGAGAAAATGCCCTTGATATTCTTGAGGGGCAACTTAATGCCAGAAGCCAGAGTGCTAGATGGTAAAAACAAGTCCAGAGTGGCATGATAGAGAGGCGAGAGGCCTGGGGTGATTGTCTCAAGACACTGATGAGTGCTTGCATAATCAGCTGACTGTGGATAGTGTTTGGAGATTCAAGTTGGATTAATGGTAGGGAGCAGAGATGCCTAAACCATAAGCAGGCTGCCTGACCTCGACCACAAAAATTTGTTTCTGTTATTTTATCTCACTCACTGCCCCTACCCCCCAACTCAATTTGGGCCTTAGTTGTTCTCTCTGAGAAATGAAACTCACTCTTTTCCAAACCCCAGAGTAATTCAGTGGCTCTTTGAATGGCATTCTGTATGTTTTTCTCTCCTTTTTTATTGTGGGCTCAGTTTGATTCCAAAACATTCACAGATAATTCTCAGATACTCTAGCTGAGTCATAAAGATGATAATACTTCTTAGGCTTACACTTTTAAAACTAGATTGTGGCTTAATTGTTCCATTCTATGTCTCTTGAAGTGTTACAAATCAGATTGTCTTCCTTCCTTTTTCCCACTCCTTTGTGTATGTGTGTGTGTAGGTATATCTGTAATATGTAACAATTAAATGTGTGTAGAAGAACAAAGCGTGTGACCCTTAGGCCTGCACCATCCCCCAGTTGGAGCTATTAGCCAGTTACATGCACAATTAACCAGCTGATTCTTAGATTGAAGGCTGAGGGAGCTAATTACAGGTACAAAAATTTCACCCAGATAAGAAGAGGTTGTTCTAGAATTTAGTCTTCATACCTCTTTCTTCAGGGTGACTGGATAGTGTGTGTGGGTCTGTGTGTATGTATATGTTTCTTTTAGGTTGACCCATCTTCCTGGTTTGCTTTCATCACAATTGCTTAATGACATCCAGTGAAATCCCCTGTTTATGCTGTTTTAAATAGAACCTACCAAATCACATTCCATTCAAATTCTGGCACAAAGATCTATTGCAGGCTCTTTATGTGTTGTGAATTTTCTCTTAAATCTAGAATCCTGCAATAATCTGTTGGAAAATATGAGTGATGTATATGCATGTTATATATGTTGAATATCTTATTAAGAAGTACCTCTAGGAAGAGAATTCATATTTATTGATAGCTTACCTGTACCAAGCAACATCATGTATTATCTTCTCAATAACCCTATGAGGTTGGTAGATTATTCCCATTTAATACATGAGGTTACTGAGGTCATACAAAGTGTGGTAACCTGCCTAAGGTCATACAACTTGTCTTAGGTGAATTTGCCAAATGCTGGCTCTTTTCATTACTCAACTTGATAGAGTTCTGTGAATTGGATGAACTCCATTCTTATATCTCTGTGTAGCTATGAAATGCTATAGTTCTAAACGATTCTCTTTACAATGTCTCTGGAATTAGAGCTAGTGGAAGTAAGACTAAGCATATCATCTCAGACTGCATATGTTAAGCAGACCATCTAGACCTCAACTTCAGACTATTCATATGATTTATGGTGATGCTGAGGAAGCATCTTTGGTACATTGTCCTCTGTACTTCTGTGACATCTTTCATATCCATTTCTCTGGCATTCCTGCCTCATCCTTTCCCCTGGATGTCTTGGGATTTTACCATTCTCCAAGGATGTCCCCACCCAGCTCTGTCCTCCGGAGATGGGATTCCATGATTTGCAACTTCCCTTCCCACTTTCAACAAAAGCCCATCTCCCATGTTCCTGCCCCTAGGCTATGCTCTATGCTTTCTGGCTTGTTAATAAAATAATTCCACAAGAACATGGAGATTGTTAGATGCTAATGGAATTAATACATTATGATGCAGCCACTATCTTACAATATCAAGTTTCCTCTTGGAAAAATGAAGGGGCAGGTGTGAAGATGCTCTAAGATCCCATCTTTTTCAATTTCATTTTAAACATATGATCCATGAACCTCCACACATTATTCTTACATTTTGACAAGGGCTTTCTGTACATAACGGATCTTAATTAAAAGAACACCCTTCCCTCTTCTGCCCCTTAAATAGAATGCCCCAGGTTTAATGCTTGGCCGTCTCTCCTCTCATGGAGGGTCCCTATGACTCCACATTTATGCTAATGGCTCCTAAATCCACATTTCCAGTCTCCCTCTGACCTTCAGTTCCTGTCTCTATGTTGCTATGTGTTGGCCATTTCCATTTGGGTTTTCCAAAGTTCTCCAAAATTCACTAAATACAAAATAAAATCATCATTTTTATACCCTTCCAAGCTGCTCTTCCTTCCTTATAGACCATTCATGAGTAATACCACTCTCTTTGTCACCCATTGGGGAAATTTGCTAATAGTCCTACATTCTTCTCTTTCCTCACCTCCTACCACCACTCCAGGCAGTCCAACCTGTTCACTCTTCATCTTGTACTCTGTCATCCATCCAATGTCCTTAACTCCCCAGAATAACCCTCATCTGTTTTTTTAAGAAATTGAAAGGTTGTTGCTGAACCCATGAAAAGTTGCCGGGATTCTTGGCCTCCGGAGGAGAGGAATTCGATCCCGGGCCAGAGATGAGGCTTGATCGCTCAGAGCTTTTGTGCAATAGAGTTTATTAAAGTATAAAAGAGATAGAGAAAGCTTCTGACATAGACATCAGAAGGGGGCAGAAAGAGTACCCCCTTGCTAGTGTTAGCATGGAGTTATATACTCTCCAATGAATCCAAAGAAGGGCTGGAGGTTGTAAAGACCTCACCAGACCTACTCCCATAATTTACATTTTAAGATAATAGGATTAGCCAGAAGGTTTAATCCAGAGACTGTCCTCAGGCAGGATACATTATTGTTACATAATCCTAAGGAATGTAGAGGGAAAAAATTTGTCCTTTCTTCCTCCTTGAGAATTCCAGACCCTTGTCTCCTTGGGGACCTCTAGACTTCTTATCAACCTGCCTAGGAAATGACTCTCTCAAAATCATTGCAGTGACCTTGAACAGGCTTTCCATCATCTAGTACTATTTTATGCCAAATCTTCCTGTTATGATTACACCACAGGATCAGTGGGAGAAGCAAATAAGATAAGGAACATGGACATGTTTTATAAAATTTAAAGAGTTCTACTAGTGTGCTCTGTTATTTTTTGCTTTCTGGAAAGACAGATTGCTGATTCTGGCTTCTGCATCTTTGTGCTGCTTCCTGTGTCTACAGTGTTCCCCTTGTTTCCCTCTTCCTTTTAAGGTAATATCCTTTCCTTGAGGCTTAGCACAAGCTCACATATTCCATAAGCAAAATCTAACCATACTCACCTTCTTTAACATCTTCTTTCTAAATACCCGTGCCTTTGCTTCCACCCTTTGCTCTTTGTCAGTTACACCCTTGAACCTCCCATTTGATTTCCTGGTTCATGGTTTATTCTCCATGATCAGGTAGTAAGGTTGGTTGAAGGTAGGGACTATATCTTTATACTTCTCTAAAGCAAACTCGAAGATGCTCAAAAACAGTGGATGGATGGATGGATACTTCCATGGCCTTCTATTTGCTTTGACCTGAAATTATAAATCTGGCACATGCGGTCTGTGTAAGAAGGATTCCTAAATCCCTTGGACACAGAGATCCAGTTATCTAAGCAAAGGAATGACAGCTGGATGCTGAAACCCTGATTCCTCTCAGGGCAGTGGGAATGAAGCTAGTGGAAATAACATGGGGCAATAAATTTGCAACACCTTGAACATCTAATGCTCTTCTTCCTTTCATGGTGTACCAGAAAGAGATTGCAGAGCCAGGTGAAAGAGGGGACAGTGTTCCAGGTGAGTCTGCAGGCCAGCACTGGGGTGTGTGCCTGTGTGCAGGCATGTACACTTGCTGCTCTCGAACAAACACTCAAAATGGGCAGGATGTAGCCCATTGTTTCCTCTGCCCAGGTAGTTAGGCGTGTTCAGTACTTCTTCAGCAAATGGGGTCGCCGTCCCCTTTTGCTTATCCAAATACACGATTGGACAATAAACGAAGCCGTGGGAAATTCACAGTGCCAGAGGTCTTCATTCAGTGCTGATTTTAAATGGACCTTGATGCATAGGATGAAAGAGCCATTAGCAGGGAAGAGTTTAAACTACATTAGGAGAGCAGAGAAAATTGTCCAACATTTGGTCAGTCCTATGAGGTAAAAGGGAATATGGGGTGGGGGCAAGCTATTAGAGAAGGAAAGTTGTCTTCCCACAGTGGTGCTGAAGAGCAGGCATGGGGTGGAATAAAGTGCCAACGTGGATCTGGAAACAGTGCATAAATACCATAAATACATGCAAAGTTCCCAGACGGTAGAACAGTTCTTTCTTCACCTCAAAAAACATTACAAATGCCTTTCCTCTTCCCTTTCTCTTCTCCCAACTATGCCTCCTCCTTCCTTTGATTCTGTCTATGGAACGTAAAGTATATTTGAGGCGCTTAAAGGAAGCCTTCAACTACTGTTTTACAAGTCAATACTAATTATTGTTTAGCACTGGATTATGGGCCGGATCATGGAATTAAAACGGAGCTGTTAGGACACCTTTGTACCTGGCAAAGAGTTAATGAGCACATGCTGGGTCCCTGTAGTAACTGCCAAGCTGGTTAACTATTTTATCAATGGCACAGGAACAAAATCTAATAAATCATTTTACTTTTATCTCAGTGCTTCCTTCTTCATTAGCAAAATGAAAAAGCTTTGTTGCAATGGTTATCATATGGTGGGAAATTTTAAAAATATTGTTCAATTGGTTATCTACAGAGTGGGGTGGATGTGTATATTGGAGGAAGAAAAAAAATGACAAGCAAATCTGGGATCAGCAAAGCTACTGGATTAATAGCATAAACAGAGAAAGTGATTTGTCTCCTGAGGCCCAGGGTGGTGACTGGACTTCCTCACGACTGTGTGTTTGGTGGATCAGAATTCAGACCGTGGACAGCGTGTGTGCATGTGTGTGTGTGTGTGTGTGTGTGTGTGTGTTTAGTATGGCAGCCTACACTTCTAGAAATGGAAGGGCAGGGCTTCTGCCTCCAGGTCTAGTCACTTGGGATTTCTTGGTAAGGGCTGCATAGCTGGGACAATTTGGGAAAATGGGAGGGAGTGAGGAAGAACAGGGGTGAGTTATGAACAATCTGTTCTGATGAGATGTCCAGCTGGGTTGGCAGCCAGACTTCCCAAAGCAACTCAATTCAGCAGATCTCTGAGCAACTAAATGGTCCTTCGTGGCTTTAGGGTCCTGCTGACTGGAGTGAGATTTGAACCAGTGACCTGTAAGTGAGAAATGCTATTTGCTATTGCCGGGTGCATGTGCTATTTAGTTTGACCCTCTCACCGCCCCCCACAGGCTCCTCAAAATTAACATTTAGACATGTTCAGCACTGAAAATGGGGTACAGATGACTGTCTTCCTTACTCTGGTGATTAGATCTAAAGCTGATTTTTAAAAGCTTTGGAAATGGTTGGTGAAATATGTTATTTGCATAAATTCTACAAATTTTAACTTCCTTATGTGATAAAGTGAGGGGTGGGATGGGGTGGCATACTCTACATATAAGTCAGGGTATGTAAGGATAATGTATAGCTTAATAACAGATTCTATTTTTCTCCATGTTAGGTGTTACTACTCACTTCAGTAATTTACAATATTGGAATTACTTTGTGAGAGTTAAGAATCCATTAAGATGTGTATCTTATGCAGCTGGTATTACATGTAGTATATATTTTTTAAAATTCTTAATCTTTAACCTCAGTATTACATAAAGGTGTGAGGGATCAATTATAGATAAAAAGGGGGGAGATCTCAGAGGACTTGCAAACCTATTGGCAGTTTCTCCAAGATACAGTACCAGGTTTGTATATATTGGTATTTAGTTTTCCATGGCTCAGAAGAGGAGAAACTTTGTAATTGATTTTATTTGAAAGCAAGAGATGGGGCCAAAGGAGAGCTTTTGGTCTTCAGTTTTTGCTTTCAGCCCATATAAATTAAGCATTCCTATCAGAGCCGTTTAATGGTGCATTCTGGTTGTTTTTTTTTTTTTTTTTTAAATACAAGTGTGAATGAAAGCCTCCGGCTAAGCAGACTCCACCTCTCAGAACCTCGGAGGCTGTGGGAATGACCCCTGCCCTTCCGACCCATCCTTAATTGGCCTATAGTCCAAGAAGCAATTAAAACTAAGGGTCTGATTCATAAAATCTGAATATGCCACTTGAATGTGTGTAGGGGAATTCCTGTTCACAATGCTGGGATAGAAGCAGCAAGGACTTTATATTTTTCCTCTAAGCCTACCTTTCATAAATTTACTTTTCTTTTCTCCTCTGGGCCTTAGATGACTTCCGTACTTTTTCTGACAAATCTAAAGTCAGTTTCAGGGCCAAAATTAGGCTCATGTGTCTATGACATAGATGCATGTCATGATGGCCTGCTGACCTAGTATCCCTCTGCTCCCCTAAGCTGGATATTTTAATCATGATTTTTTTCATATCTATTCTTATTATTTAACAGAATATGGGAAGAAAACTCTAGAAACAGAGTTGTACATTGCTGTCTGCAGAGACTGAAGCTAAGGCAAAGCTGTCAGAACTTGCCAGAGATAAGCTTCATAAATGAATTGGAAGAAGAAAAAGTACCCCTGAATTCCAAGATGTTTAATTACAATACCAAGGAAACCCTCATTTGCACAATTGCTATTTACACTTTCTCACAATGTGTACACCTCTTACTCTCAGCCTTCCACCTCATACTATTAAGCCCCCAATATTGCTGATTTACTGAGTTTCTGAAATCTGTATAGAAACTCTAAGTTGAACACGATTTCTTGGGCAGCATTTCATAAATACTCTATTTTGCTTGTTTGTTTTAGAATGAACCCCAAGAAACAGAGTGTTTTGTAGGAGATAGTAATTAGGGTGTAGAAATCGTGTATTTTTTTTAGTTCAACCACAATTTCAAGCACAGGAGTCCATTTGAGATGTCTCTTAGACTAATGTCCAACCCTAAGAAAGAATTGTAATAATATGCCCTTGAGAATATTGTGCTAGCTGTCTGGGACACACTAAGTTGACAAATAATTACTTGATTCAGTTCTTGTGTTTGCTTTGTCTAATAAACAGTAGTCTATCCTTTATTATTTCCTGCAATTTGTATTATACTTGCTATTCACAAAGTTTCTATTTATTTTCCAGAATACTGCTATCAGCCTTGTTATCCTGGACTCTTTTATTCAGCCTTTCAAATAGGGCAGAAGGTTATCTGGTACATTAGCCCATAGTTAAAGCCTGCATCTACACCACACCAAATAACCAGGCAGAAAGTGAAAAACTTCACTCCCTCTCCCAGATGGCCCCAGATGCATGGCATTGTGTAGACCGAAACAGCCAGATGGCTGAATGGATTTTTCACTTTCCATCTGGGTGCGTGACATGGTGGAGATGCAGCCAAAGTCTTGAGCCAAAAGAAAATGCCAGCCAAGGAGATGAGGTATTGCTACTTACCAGGCACCTAATTCCCACTGGGTGGTATTGTGACCTTGGTTTGATATTTTCTTTCAGAAGCAGGTCACTCTTATGGGAACAATGATTGTCGACATCTAGAAATAAAGAGGGATGCTGACAGATCTGAAGAGACTTGGAGGGGGCTGTCTCCTTTGCTTTCTCGTGAGGACAGGTCTTTTACTGACTTGGTGGAAACAGTGATACCTGGGCATGGGCTTCTCCTTCTAGGTCTCTGGAGGTCAGCAAGCTGGAGTCACTACAAAACACCCGGTGACAATGAACACATCAAGGGACTTGCTGTCCATCATGGGTATCACTAAATCTCTTTGACCAGCCCTGGGCAGTGAATTACAGCAGCATGGGATTGACTTACAGTTTATTTCTAGTAACAGGCAGTTACTGTGTCAAATTTGAAGCCATTCAGAAAGGCCTATAAAAATATATGACAAAGTAACAGGCTACCTCTAGCTCCTTTTAGCATGTTTATGAGTTTAAACTGTATTGAGCTTGTGTTTATAGAAATGAATACAAGGATTTCTTATGTCCTATTCCTTCCTTCTCTCCTTACTCTGTGATCAGCTCTTTTGTGACTGGGGATTGGGGGTTGGTCTCCAAGACTCTCAGAAGGTTTGAACTCCTAACCAGAGTTGCCATTCTGTTAGGAGGCAGTCTTATTGATGAACATACAACTTGTATTTTTCCAGCACAGTTGAAATTCTTTTGTTGAGGAACAGGATAGTCAAATGACAGTCGCAAAAGACAATCCAAGTTACCTTTCACCCTATCTTCACCCCAACACTGTTTGACACTTACTGAAAAAATAATTGCAGCCTGAGTGGGGCCACGGGACAAATGCTGCAATCCAAGCATAATGTGACACCAAATATAATAAGGTAACATATTGTTAAAAGTCAATATCCCAAGTCTAACAATACGGTGTCACAGACTCATAAGCATGTAACCATATAATACATAATTGTCATCTGCAGAGAAAAGATCTAATTTTGATAATGCATATTGAGATTGGTTGTCTGAAAAATGCTCATGGCTCCAGAAGGTTTGACAGTCCCGAATATCACATAATAGCATGTAGCCAAGGAACATGGGATGAAGGGAAGAAAGAGAGACTCTATTCCAGAACGCAAGCACTCCCACTCACAGTTTTATTTTTAAGAACATGATTCTGCTCAGACAATGAGCAAGTTTATGTGAAAGGTGGTTTGTGCCTGGGTTTCCATATCTGGGATCTGTGTGTGTGTGTGTGTGTGTGTGTGTGTGTGTGTGTAACATGCATGTATGTGTAGGTTCCCGTCCATCCTCTGTGGTTTGAACTATAGGATTCTGCTTTGACAAGTATTCTAAAGTCTCTTACTTAAAAGGACTGATGTAGCTTTAAATTCCAAAGAAATTAAGCAAAATCAGCAGACTCTTGAAACAGGCTGTCTCCTACCAATCTCCTAAATTTTAAGATAGCTGTGGTCATCATCCCTCTTATAGTCTCACGTGTAGACTTTTTCTCCCTCAAACACAGTTTTTAAATCAAAGATATGTCTTCCAACCTGTGGCAGCTAAGAGCTGAAGAAATCCTAGAGTAAAAAATATGCTAGGTATATTTATTGGGTGTATGTGAAGTCCCTAAGGTAGCAGAAGACCTTTGACAAGTGTTTCATTTCAATTTTGTATGAATGAACCCTGTGGAGGAACTCTTTTTATTTTCATTTTATAGAGAGGAAGACCCATAGCAACTGAATTATACTGTAGGCCTTCCTTGCTCTGTATTTCAGGGTCTGTCTTTCTCTGAATGTGTCACCTCATGGCAGGATATGACACAATGGGGTCCTTTGTTCCCATACCCATAACTTGGCTGGGGTCCACTGCTCTGGACTCACTGATCCTCAGATCCCATTATCATCTATAAACTTGGGCTCTTGTTGATCTGGATGCTCTTGTAACTAGAAGTTTTGTGCATCTTTCAAAACTCCTAGAGCATTGTTTTCATCCTGTCTCGTGACGTTCCTCTGAGGTTGCCCTGTCAATATGCATTTATGACCACACCTCAAGGCCTTTTACTATTAATAGATGAAGGCTTCTCAAGGGCAGAGACATCAGGGTCATTTCTGAGGCCTTTCATCAATCATAACCTCCAAGCATATAGTCGGTATATGGTGTGTGAACATTAAATTATGTGTGTAACAAGTATGTAGCATAAAAATTATATCAGTCCAGTACCATTTAAAGAGGGTGAGAGGAACTTTGAGGTCATCAACCTTGCTTCTCAACAGCACCTGACTCGCTATGGCACTTCCCTCAGGAGACCCATTCATTCATTTCTTCATCAGATTTTATTGTACATGGTTCTCTATTCACAGCTTTGGGTCAGATGCCCTGGGGATATAGAGAGAAATAGGAAATAGAAACTCTGTCTTTGAAGGGATCATAATCTAGTTGATAAGCTTACACAGTTGTAAATATTAGAGGAGCTTGTTGATATGTGAGGCCTATTTAAGGGGTTGAAATGGTTATTATTAAAATATCTATCATTCAATGCAGAGCACATTAATTGATATGGGAGTTCAGGGAAGGGAACAGTGTCAACACAGATGATTGGGAAGGCTTTTTTTTTTTTTTTGAGGGGGCTTTTGTGCATTTTGAAATGAGGAATGGCATAAGGAACTGACAGAAGAAAGTGAAGGTCATGTGGAGCACTCTTTTCCATTAGCTGAAGTTGGAATGCTGGTGCAGGAGTGACCACAGATGAGATGTCTGTGTGGGAGGGCAAGGTGATTAGGGAGCTGTGGAGAGAGTATCTGAGGAGGGAAGGGGCCTGGTCAGGTTTGTGGTCTTAGAAGATTAGCTTGGCTTGGAGTAAGAACTGTCTACTACAGGATGATAGATGGGGAAAAATGGAATCAGGAACAGACTTTATTTTCTTGAGCTTCAAAATCATTGCAGAGATTGACTGCAGCCATGAAATTAAAAGATGCTTGCTCATTGGAAGGAAAGCTATGACAAACCTAGACAACATATTAAAAAGCAGAGATATCACTTTGCTGACAAAGGTCCATAAATAGTCAAAGCTATGGTTTTCCCAGTAGTCATGTATGGATATGAGAATTGGACCATAAAGAAGGCTGAACATCAAAGAATTAATGCTTTTGAACTGTGGTGCTGGAGAAGATTCTTGAGAGTCCCTTGGATAGCAAGGAGATCAAATTGCTCAATGCTAAAGGAAATCAGCCTTGAATATTCATTGGAAGGACTGTTGCTGAAGCTGAATCTCCAATACTTTGGCCACCTGATTCAAAGAACTGACTCATTGGAAAAGACCCTGATGTTGGGAAAGATTGAAGGCAGGAGAAGGGGATGACAGAGGATGAGATGGTTGGATGGCATTACCTACTCAATGAACATGAGTTTGAGCAAGCTCCAAGAGATGGTGAAAGACAGGGTAGACTGGCATGCTGCCATCCATGGGGTCACAAAGAGTCAGACACAACTTAGTGACTGAACAACTACTGGATGACTCAAGCCCAAGAATAGGAAGTCTCAGGAGAGAATGAAGAGCATGATTTAGAAGGGTGATGTTTTGTTCAAATATGCTTAAAATATTTTAAAAGATGGGAAAAGTTTCTCTTTAAAAACTGGAATCGTTAAAGCAGATTTTAAATGCTGAATGGCTGATATAGCTGGGAATCTCCCTTGTATGGTCATTAGAAATTCAGAGAGTGAGGCTGGAATCAGGGTGTGGGAGAGGGCAGCTGAGGCAGCTATGTCTAAAATTTAATTGAAAGGTGGAGCCAAGGGGGCAAGGCTGCCTCTATGGACAGCAGGTCTTAGAATTCTCTGAGAAATTTCCTTAGACTTCCTTAGAATTCTCTGAGAAAAATGAGGAAAGAAAAGGTAACATGGCAGGAAACTAACATTTATTAAGTTCCTCTTAATAATCAAGAACAGAATGGCACACAGGGCAGAATCATACTGTGCTTGTTCATTTTTACTTTGACTCCTTAAATCCCTACAGCATCCCAGTGAGGAAAGTGTTGATATCCCTACTTCACATGCAAGAAAAATGAGGCTCAGAGAACTTAAATGACTGCCCAAAGTTCCATACTCAGATTTTGTATTGGGTTTCATCCCAAGAGTTGTTCAAGCCTTCTCCCATGCTTTTCTCAATGTATCTGGTGGCATTATATTGACATGCCAGGTTCCAACAGCAGGTTCCTGCTGTTCAGATCATTGTTGTTCAGTCCCTCTGACTCTTTGCAACCGCATGGACTGCAGCACACCAGGCTTCCCTGTCCTAGACTATCTCCTGGAGTCTGCTCATGTCCACTGAGTTGGTGATGCCATCCAACCATCTCATCCTCTGTCTTCCCCTTCTCCTCCTGCCTTCAATCTTTCCCAGCATCAGGATCTTTTCCAATGAGTTGGCTGTTCGCATCAGGTGGCCAAAGTATTGGAGCTTCAGCTTCAGCATCAGTCCTTCCGATGAATATTCAGGGTTGATTTCCTTTAGAATTGACTGGATTGATCTCCTTGATCTCTCTTTGTTGTTCAGATTAGTCTCAAAGATGGTGAATCCGCACCACCTGTGTTGTCCACATATCTCCTGACCATGGCAGTCTGGATCTTACTTCTCACTATAATGGGAAGAAATGGATATGTCAGAAGAGCAAGTCTCCTCCTCAGAAGACAGAGCTGACATGGCCTTCATCTGGGCTCCATTTCCCGCAACTTTCAATGTGGGATCAGGAGGCTGAGATATCCTAATCAGACGCAGAGCTAGTTGGAACCTGAAACATGGCTCAGGTTTCAGGTTCTCTTCTGAAGCAGAAGAGAAACACCCCAAAAGTAGTTTGCCCCTGTCTTGTTTTATTTTCTTTCCCTCTACTCCTCCCATCCATTAAAGGCTCTACCCTTAATATGGGGACCAAAATTATATATCTCTAAGGACTCAGTTTGCTATTGATCCATTTCAGAGCTCCTCTTTCTTTGCAAGGATGGGTTTTGGTGGTCTGGTGGCAAAGCTGTGAGCTTTCCTAGAGGCTAGAACAGTGCTTCCCAACATTTTTCACATCATGGCACAGGTATTATATAAAATGATACTTAAAGGACACTCTGGAAAAGATGGGTGAATTGTTTATGAACAGAGCACTGGCCCAGCATTCCAGCCCCTCTAGTCTTCTTCAGTCCTCACTACTGACCCACAAGACATTCCTGTGTGCCTACCAGCTAGATGTTCTGGGCTGGAGTGGGCTAAATCTCGTCACCCTCAGCTGTGGACTCATAGATTTACCACTGAAGGTTAGTACAGGCCCTGCTTATCTGTAGTTTCTTAGTGTCTCAGTATTTTTTTTAAAGTAAGAAAGGTCAAAAATAGGATTACAGGACAGTGATTCAATGGAAATGTGCCATTTACACAGCAATCACAGAACTTATAATATATTGTTTACTCACAAAATACAACTGCATGGCACTAGTTTAAAGCTATGTATATGTAGTGAGCACCTTCTTTAAGCCTGTCCAGGAATCATGGCAAGCCCAGATACAATTTCACCTGAGAAGTATGCTCAAATTCTACATGAGGTGTGTGAATTTGAGGTCCAGGCCAAATGCCTCTGCCCACCCCATGCAATTAAATCCTGGTAGGTAATAATGATTGTTAGTGATAGAAATATATTTGCCGTTGCTGTTGTTTGGTTGCTAAGTCACGTCCAACTCTTTTGTTACCCCGGACTGTACCCTGCCAGGCTCCTCTATCCATAGGATTTCCCAGGCAAGAATACTGGTGTGGATTGCCATTTCCTTCTCCAGGGGAATCTTCCCACCTAAGGGATCTAACCCATGTCTCCTGCATTAGAGGGCAGGTTCTTTACCACTGAGCCACCAGGGAAGCTCAGAAATATGTTAGGTGATTTTTATATGCCAAGTACTGTGTTTTTGCATGGATTATTGACTTCAATCTTCATAGTAGCTCTAATTATCCCTCTTTTACAGATGAGCAGACTGAGACTCAGAGGGAGAGGTTAAGTAGCTTGCTCAAAGCCACATGGCAACTGAGTAATGGCAGTTTGATGCTAATACCACTCATACCTATAGACAATGACTATACCAATAGAATATATGCTGCCAGAATTTTTAGAGAATTCTCCTTATATGCAGGGAGAAAAAGAAATCACAAAGTTTCATTTACTAACAACTGGCCTTAAAAGCTGATCCCTCAGAGGTTCTGATAGCAGGGTAAAGTAAGTATTGTATAGTTAGTGAACTCCTTTGTACTCTTAAGTAGTCAATGCATTATTTAGGGTTACTCGGTTTAGTAGATTTACCTAATGCCCAAACCAGTCCATCCTAAAGAAAATCAATCTTGAATATTCACTGGAAGGACTGATGCTGAAGCTGAAGCTCCAATACTTTGGCCACCTGATGTGAAACATTGACTCATTAGAAAAGATCGTGATGCTGGGAAAGATTGAAGGCAGGAGGAGAAGGGAAGGACAGAGGATGAGATGGTTGGATGTCATCACCAACTCAATAGACATGAGTTTGAGCAAGTTCCGGGGGATGGTGAAGGTCAGGGAAACCTGATGTGCTGCAGTCCATGGGGTCGCAAAGAGTCGGACATGACTGAGCAATTGAACAAGAACAACAAACTAATGCCCAGGTAATTGTGAATTTCAGATAAACAAGGAATGATGTTTTTTAAGTACAAATATTTTCCAAATATTTCAGGGGATATATAAAAATGATTCTTTGTTTATCTGAAACTCAAATTTAATTGGAAGTCCTATATTCTTTCTGGCAATCTAACAGTGTTGATACTGTCTGTTGGTAGCTTGGGATTTCTTTTAACATTTATGACTCCTTGATAACAATTGACAAAGGTAATTATTATTGAAAATAGCAAAATAAATATTGTAACCATAAGATCACAGAGAAGAGAGAACAGCAGAGAGTTGTAACAGCATTGCTACTCTTTGCCAGATAGTGTTGGTGGTCATACAAAGAGTAGACTGAGTTTTTGGGTCTTGCTCACAAGACAAATCAGAGAAAGCCACTGAAGCCATTAACCAAGATTGGGAAAGTCTTGGTCTTGTGAAGGTTTGAGACATAAAAAGAAGAGGAATGCCATTAATGGGCTTCCCCTGATGTGGATCTTCTGGAGAAAGTGTAAAAGGGGACACGAAATAGTTGAGAAGAGGGCAGATCTAAGTAGAAGAGAACAGACATGGGCATACAGAGGACAGAATGACAAGCTCCTCAGAGTTGTTGTGCAAGGAAGGGGGTCACTTGGCTTGGACAACTGGTTAGAATATATCATGAAGGGCACAAAAGAACATTTATCAAATACCAAGTACCATGTTGTTCGGAGTTGAGTAGTATCCTCCCAAAATTCATGTCCTAGAACTTACGAATGTGACCTTAATTGAAAATAGGGTCTTTGAAGATCTAATC
The DNA here is from genome assembly GCF_910594005.1 of Cervus elaphus. Lineage (NCBI taxonomy): Eukaryota > Metazoa > Chordata > Mammalia > Artiodactyla > Cervidae > Cervus > Cervus elaphus. The sequence goes on from NC_057825.1 coordinate 61,853,413, forward strand.
AAGTTAAGATGAAGTCATTCAGAGGTAGAGGGGCCCTAAGTCCAATGTGACCCATGTCGTTATAAGAGGAAAATTTGGACACAGAGATGGAGACACACAGAAAGGATGCCATATGAAGATGAGGCGGAGAGTGGAGTGATGAGTGTCCTGGCCAAGGGACACCAAGAGTTTCTGGTGACTTCCTGAAGCTACAGAGAGACCAGGGAGGATCCTCCCCAGAGTCTTTGGAGAGAGCACAGCCTGGCCCAACCAACATCTATATTTCAGATTATTAGCTTCCAGAATTGTGAATTTCTGTTGTTAATAGCCATCTATATTGTCGTGATTTGTTATGGCAGCCCTAGGAGTCTAATAGAAGTGTATACCTCATTCTACGTGGTTATTGCCTTCCACACAAATAAAAAGGGCAAAAGTCGTTGAGGAAAACTGGAGAGGAAAGACAATTCACCACATGTTTCCTACTTTAATTAGCTTGGAAAGCAGACTCGATCACAAAGAACTGGGGTCTGCAAACTTCCTCTAAAGGCTCTGATAGTAAATATCTTAGGCTTTGCTGGTCATGGGTTCTCTGTGGTAGCTATTCAATGCTGCCATTGTAGAGTGAAATAAGTGTAGACAATATATAAGCAAATAGGCAGGAAGAGACCTCAGTAAAATTTTATTTACAAAAATAGGCAGTGGGCTGGTGGGCTAGATTTGGCCCCTGGGCTATAGTTTGCCCAACTCTGACAAAAGGTCTGGCTTTTGGAGACTCCCACCTTGCCTTGTGGATATGTGGAAATTTATAGCTATCCAAGTGAAGTAAAACTCTACTTGTGTGTTCTTGACTTCTCACATACCTGGTGGGACTAAAAACCGTGGAACTAATATTTTCGAAGGCAAAGTGACTTCTTGGTGAACATGTTTTTCAATGTGAGGCTCTTGTGCACAGGCAATATCTCTCAAGGTGCCATGGAGAACTTGGCTTTTACCAACACTCTTAGAACCAGAATTTGAGTCATCCAAGGAGGGAACATTCATTGTTTTCATTGCTGAACCTTGCTTTAAATCCTGCATCCTCAATTTAAATCCTCTAGTTTGATCATTCATCTGGTTTGCTAGGCTTGATTCTGAGCAACTTTTTGACTCATTCCAAAAGTCAGATCCACCCTCAAAAAAGGTTAAAAAATGTTGCTATTGGGGGCTTCTAAAGAATTTGCAAAAGGCTCTGACAAGTAGTCCCAATGAAGAGTTCTAAGCCCTTTTGTTCTGGCAGTGCTAGTAAAGTAATGCTCAGCATCCCAGAGCATCCCTGGGAAAAGGATGGAGCCCCAGCTCCTGTGTAAGTGGAGCTGGGCTTATTAAAAGTTCATTTTCATCACTGTCTTAGGCTCACTTCATTCACTGGCCCAAAAGTGGGGCACAGATACATGCATGCTCAGGCAGTATGGGCATTTACACACTCTGGAGACTCAAGGACGCCAGCCACATTTACCCACATGACCACCACCTTTCCTTCCCAGCCAGGTATTCAACACCTCTAAGAAGCAATTTCTCTTTGGGGAGCTTTTCCTAAAACATCAGCAACTTCCAGGCCTCGATCTTGTCTTGGCAGAGGAGCCTCTGTACACATCACAATTTATCAGTGTTTCTGAGACGAGCTGGCTCCCCTGCCCACTGCTGCAGATGTGGGTCTCAGAGGAGCCCTTCTGGCTGATACTACAGGACATTTCTCACCCTCTCGACTTGAGAGTGTTAGTTTCCTACTCACCGCAGCACCCCTCCTTGTCAGAGGGGTGCTGGCTGTGTGAGAGGTGTAGCACCTGAGGCTCACTTGAGGCTCTCAGATGTGATTTCACCTCATCTTCTGAGGCGGTGGAGGGAGGAATGCTGGGTTTTATCTGAAAGTTGAGTCTCACTTGGTTGCAGGAAGTGGTCTTCAGACCATCTCTCCACTTCCTCTAATTTTTAAAATTTAAATGCAGTGAATGTGTTATTAATTATATTATAGTATATAATGTTATGTGAAATTATATTATATATTATTTTAATTATATTAATTCTGGTGATGATTTGACTTTCAAGACCCTCAAGGGGGCATCTCCTTTCTGTGTGGAGAAGAGCATCTTCGATTTGCACAAATAAAGTATTTCTCAGTAACAAGCACTATGACCAGAATGATATCTGCAAACAGCTTAGCTTTACCCAGCTTCTGAGCCAACCCCCAAGTGTCCACAGAAAGGCATCATGTTAATTAAATCATTTGTCAGTGTTTAGAATCATATTTTGGAGAAGGAAATGGCAACCCACTCCGGTATTCTTGCCTGGAGAATCCCATGTACAGAGGAGCCTGGTGGGCTACTGTTCATGGGGTCACAAAGAGTTGGACACAAATGAGTGACTAAGCATAGCACACAGAATCATATTTATCTGCTAGAGAAGTAACAGCATTTATGCATCTTTTATCTGTAGAGCAATTTGAACTGTGCTTCTGAAGGCTGAATGCTACAACACCTTAAACACGTTGGAGCATGTTGTTTGAGGAAATATACTTTTGTTTATCCAAGAATCAGCCTGACCAGGTAAAGAACAAATATAAGTGATTTTTTTTTCTTTTTAGAACAATTAGATTTATGTACTGTTACTGCTAAATACATAGGATTATCCCAAGAATGAAAACAGTGGTAATTCTGGTAGAACTGAAGCAAGGAACTGTGTACACCTTCGTTTATGAGGCATTTTGTAGAGGGCTAGAAAAAATGCAGTGTGTTGTCAGGGAGTAAGTGGAAGTTTTGCTGGTTAGCATTTGAGTGGCAGAGCTAAAAGGCAACCTTGAGGGTCTCATCACAGAATCATATGTGTACATGGAGTGGAAAGGTCCTCCAATCCCAGGGCCCATGTAGAGTGTGAGGCCTCTCTGCTCCCCAGTGACCTGACCTTGAGAAAGCAGAACTGATCTTCTCTGTGATATGAGCTTCCAGCCAATTCTACCACCGTCCATTCTTATGTTACTCAGGTTTACTCAGCAAGGCATTTAGATGGTCACCTGATTGAATAACCAATCTCATCCCCCATAGACTGGTTCATTTGTTAGTGCTTATAATGCTCACCTTGTAATGATCTAAGGCAGGGGGCAGTGAACTTTCTATACAGATATCCAGATAATAAGCCTTGTGGGCTATGCAGTCTCTGTCCTGACTGCTCAACACTACTGCCATATATGTACAGTGCCCATAGCCACGGGCAATGCAAACAAACAGACAGGGCTGTGTTCCAATGAAACTTTATTTACCAAAACAGGCAACAAGTAGATTTGGCCTGCAGACCATAGTTTGCTGATGCCTGGTCTATGGAGGCAAAGGATTCTATTCTTAGGCACTTACAAATCTTATATTTAGAGATTTAACCTGGAACAATACAAAGATCTTTAAATTAGGAATTAGGAGACATGGGCTGTAATCTCGGTTTTGCCATGGCTTGGGGTAACTTGTTTAACCTCTCATGCTTAAATTTCCTCGTCACAAAATGAGGGGCTCAGGTTAAATGATCTTTAAGGTTCCTTGCAGTTGGAAAATTCTCATGTCCTCTAAGCACTGGTAGTTCTAAATTACAGGCTCCAAGGAATATCCCTCCCCATACCTTTTATTGTTGTGCAAGGTTTTTAACTGCAAAGGTGACATTTTGGGATGGGGTCTGGGGGAGAGAGACTTGTTGGCTGGTGCCTGTTTGCTGTTCCAATGGTTTGCTTCCTAAATCTGATGCGAGATTGCCTTGGTCTGGAGCTTCATCTATTCTCTCAGCAAATCTCATATTTGAAACACTCTCTATTGGCACCATTTTTCTTTGCCATCAACAGCAGAATGAGACGCTGTTATGTCTCCTCCTTTTGTTTGTTCTGTTGCCCCCAGTAGTGAGCTCTTAGCTTGTTTGGCTGTTGCATTTTTCATTTGAGTGATTCCTCTCCCCAGTGGATGGGGATAGAGTCTATACTTCATGTTGTCCCCATTTTGCAGATGAGGAAGCTGAGGTCCAGAGAGAGCAATTTCTTTCCCAGGTTCACTCAGCTAGGAAGTGGCAAATCCAGAATTCCAAGTCCTGACTTCCAGCTCTGTCTTTGGAGTCCACAGGTTTTTTGTTTTTTTTTTAAACTCTGTGAGGTTTGTTCAAAGTAAAGTGAATCATTCTTTGAGGGAAGTTTTCACAAAGGTGGCAGTGGCTCTTTGCCATTTTGCCTCAATGGGGCCTCTGCCTTCGAAAGAGCTCTTTCTTGCATGCCAGGGCGTGTAGGCTTTTACTTCCTTCCAGGAGAATTAGAAAAGTTGGGCAACTGGAAAGAGTGTTTTATTTTTTTCTTCTTATTTATTTTAAAAATATAAAACATCAGAATATGTAAAATGGCAGCTGCCAGAAATATTATCCTTGTCTCTCTCCAAGTGCCAGTAAAAAAATATGATGCTATCCTCTGCTGAAATGGGCTTTCCTGGGATTGGAGCAGCTATAGTCCTAATCCATGAACTATTCATCACGGTGGCATTGGCAAATGTTTGCTTGCAGTAACTTCCCCCCAGTGAATCTCTTGCATTTCCACAGCTAATGGTTAAACAGGACTTGAACTGATATTTGCATCTCTCCAGCCTCTGGCAGTCTGATTATTAGTGCAATAAATATACAACATTTAATAACTCTTCACTTTTCCACTTTGAAACCATTAGTTGTCTCCAGGTTGACTACGAAGAACTTCAAATTCAATTCATTAACATTTCCTTAAATAGTCCTCTTAACAGCGCAGGTCTGGCTTTCCCATTATGTACTGTCACTAATAATGGTTTTTACTTCTAACCTATTATTAATTAAAAAATAAAAAAGAGCCCTCCATTCTCTCCATTTCTGAATAAGGTTTAGATCCTCTCTGCGTGAACTGCAAAGAGGCCTTCAGAGAGTGGCTTGTAGTGTCTGATAATTGCTATCAAGGTAAATAATTTAGCTGGTCAGACAGAGTGCACTTCTCTCTGCTTCGAGTGGACGGCTTCAGTCTTGGCCAGCCGGGCAAACCAGACCCAAGGCAGAGAGAGTCAGAGTTGCATGAAACTTGCATTAAGAGGCAACAGGAAAAGGCAGTTTTGCTCAGGGATATCATGGTGACCCCTGAAGCTTGCTGTGAGCTGGACAGTGCTATCTTTCCCACATCTGCAGCCAGACAGGGATGTCCGGACCCCCGGAGCCCTCACAGACAGAGGCATCTTTCTCCAAAGGCTTTCAAGATTTTGCCATGAAGGACAAATGAACAGGCACAGATCCTCTGGATGCCCTAATCTTTTCTTTCCCTACTTCAAAGCCTCCTGTGTTGCCTCTGAGCCTGTAATTACCCTGGAGGTATTTTAGATTTGAAGTGACACCAGCAAAATTGCACTTCCTGATCATGGGAGTCCACAGTTGTGTTTAATCAATTATGAAGCTGGTCATGAGATGGAGTTTTTCAGCCATAACTATTAAAGGGGAATCATGATCTAGCCCAACTTCTTGTGCTCAGGGTAAGGGACCCGCAATCTGAAATTAAAGAAACACTAGCCACTTGATGTGGTTTAATTTAGTTTCTGCCTCCTTAATTAAAAGCATACCATTACCCACCCACATAACAAACTGACACTTTTATGCCAGACTGTAACTCAAAAAAAAAAAAAAAAAAAAAAAAAAAGAAAGAAAGCAAACTGCTAAAGTTAGGTGGAGCTAAGACACTGATTTTAAGACACCAGCGGAGGCTCCAGAACACCACAATAGAATCTAGATTTATTTAAACTGGAAGCTTTAAACAAGCTTGGAGGCTATTTGAGAATTGGTTCTCCATCTGTCTCTCCCTGTATTCCTCATCCCCCTCGGCCTTGTCTTTAGCTGTCTGTCTGTCTGTCTTGCCTGTCTGGAGCTGTCTGTCTCTCTGTCTGTCTCTCTCTGCTGTCTGTCTCTGTCTTTCTCTGTTTGTCTGTCTCTGTCCCTGCCTCTCTCTGCCTCTCTCACTCCCTCTTTTTGTCTCTGTCTCTTTCTCTCTTGCACAGTCCCGTGCACACATGTATCCCAATCAGAAACACACCTTTGGTTATTTGCCATCAGCAGTCCAGAAAGGGAAGAAATAGTTCCTTTCTTGGATGTTCATTTTGGAGACATGTGTGTCTGTGTGGTCAGGCCTGGGGAGCTACAGGGGGAAGAAATTGAGACCAACCCTCAAGGCCTTGCAGCCCCATAATCCCAGCCCTATAGCCACGAGCCTAGAGAGTCCTGGCCTGGAGAAGCCAGCCTTGGTGGGCTCAGGACCACCCAAGGCGCACCGTGTGTCTGTGACAAAGCCCCGCTTGCCGGTTCTGCTCAGAGCCGTTCGCGTGCTTTCTGAGGCTTGAGTTGTCAAAGAGGACGCTGACTCCAGATGCTCAGATCGGCCCAGTCGGGCCGCTCCCTGCTCAGATCTCTTGCCACGTTTTCCATTGTGGTGCTCGAGCCCCAAAGTTGGTGGCAGCCAGACCACCTGTCTTGGCTAGCAACCTTGCCTCCCTTTCTTCTGTCCGTTGGCCCACCCTACCTACCTCATTCCTCAGTGGCATATTGTTTTTGTACTTTGAGAGGTCACATGGCCTAGTGGTTCAGAACAGGGATAGTCACACTGTTGTGTTCAAATTCTGGCTCTGCAGGTCTGTAGCTATGTGATTGCATCTGAAAGATGAGGATGTTAAGAGTAACGACTTCCGATGTTTTTCTGAGGATCCAAGGAGTTAATTCAGGTTAAATACTTAGAATAGCATGTAACAAACCTGATATGTTATTAACTTTTCAAATTGGATGCCGCTTCCCATTTTCCTATCTTTGAATGAATCATGACAGGTGAGAATATAAAATTTAGCTTTTCAGAGCTGAAAGATCTTTGTGCTTGACCAGCCAGACCCGCTCAGTTTTTAAATGAAGAAACTGAGGTCTAGTAAGAGAAAATAACCAACATATTAAACAGATTGAGTGGTGGAGTGGATTCTGCTTAATCCAGTGCTTTCAAACACGCTCTTTGCAAATATTTCTCCTTCCTGATGAGAGCTCTCTGGGACTTGGGATTGCTAGAAGAAGCAGCAGCTCTGAGTACAGGGTTTAATACTAAAGCCTTGCTGACCAGCCTCAGATTCATATAGGCAGTCAGTGTTCTGTTTGGAAGGACTTGAAGGATACTTCAGAGACCCTAAATATTAATAGCTCCCCTGTTGCTGCTAGCCGTTCTACCCTCCTTCTGTCTTGGCATAGGATTTGCTCTGTGACCTTAGGTCTTAATTTCCTCTTCTGTTCAAAGAGAGAGGGATTTCTGTGCTCTCTTCTAACTGTAAAGTTATATGACCATATTAATAAAATACAATAGACTGTAAGAATATGTGTGCATTGGATGATATGTTATTGGTTTGTGATGTCTCTTGTAAGTTCTATGAGTTAATATTGTTTGTAAAGTAATGGGGATGATTTCTGGGTAAGTCTGGACATTCCATTCATTAATCTCACTTAGAGATAAGACTATATTAAAGAGCCAATGCTCTTAGGAGACAATGCTCTTGAGGAGACACAAGAGATACAGGTTTGATCCCTGGGCTGGGAAGCCCCTGGAGGAGAAAATGACAACCTGCTCCAGTATTCTTGCCTGGAAAATTCCATGGACAGAGGAGCCTGGCAGGTTACAGTCCATGGAGTTGCAAAGAGCTGGACATGACTGAGCAACTAACACACACACACACATACACACACACAGAGTCCTAAAAATCAAAGAAGAGTCCTTATTTATAACGTTTGTTTGGATTAAGTTGTATACCACGAGCAGAAGGATGTGTATTGTATCCCTTTTACCCTAAAAAGGACAGTCTATGACATGGTTATTTCTGAACCCAAACTCCAGATTCTGATGGGGTCCCACTGTCATGACCTTCATGTCATGATTTGGAAAACATAATCTCATATTCTCTGTAACTAAGACCATCACTTCTTGGATCCATGAAGCAAACCTATAGTTTTAAATCCATTTTAGATAACGGATCTCTGAAAATTGAATACAAGCAATGACTCTTTTTTCCTAAAATACACATACATGTTAAATATGGCAAACAGTATGGGGAGCTCCTTAGACCTTCCAGAAGGCCTTTAATTCCAGATCAAGAACCTCTGTTGCGCAGTTACAAATACATTGATGGGAAAAGGGGAAAAAAAAATCAGCTATTTGCTTAGAGATAGTTTGAGGGAAAAAAAAAAAGGTACCTAAAATCAAGTGCTTATTACAGTTTTCAGACTCTAAGAAGTCAGAAGGTAGCTAAGTCTCCTATATCCCCAAAAGTAGACCTCTCTTATTCACTGCTAACATGGAGGTACAACAGATTGCCCCTGTTGAGTCTCTGCTGGACATTCTGGGAAGCTGCCAACTTCAGGCTCCTCTCAATTATGGGGAAAACTGTCCATTTTGGGGGTACATGTGGAAAATCAATGGGGAGACCTAGGTAGATGTTGAGAGGTCACACAAACCTACCACTCACTCATTTTCCCAGGATGGAGAATCTTTGTACAGGCAGAGATCACCACGTGGCACATAGCTTGCTAAGCAGAACTCCTTGGGGAATGCCTGCAGATTTGCCTCCAGAGACGTTGCTCTCTTCTCCATCCCCCATCGACTGAGAACTTCCAGAGGAGTACCAGAATAAGAGGGAGTAGGAGAGACACATTGCTTTGTAGCTTTGGAGTTTTCTCTGTCCTCTGCTTTTGAATTTTTTGATTGTTGACCATTGGCTAGTACCATATGGCTCTCTGTTGTTTTTATCCGTGTCTCCTTTCCAGCTCCCCACACAATGTTAGGACTGTTTGCAAGGCTCCTTTCCATCAGTCCGCCCAGCAGCATATGACATCTTGGGGATTTGCATTTTTTAGTTTAATCATTAACTTAATGTTTGGGGGACATTAGTCATAGGAAGTTAGTTTCATTCATCCAGATGCGTTTTTGAAAGTTACAGCTCTTCCCTCTCCACCCTAATGCCCCCCTTGAGCATGCCTTCTCCCATTTCCTTTAAAAAACACTGTGTTCTTCTGGAACTCTCAAATGAAGATCTCAAAGTTGGAAGGTATTATTAATTCAGAAACTACATTTAAATCTTCCAGAGGAGCTGAGCCTGGCTGGAGTTGTGGAGCAACTGTGTTGGTGTATGGTCAGGAAATGACTTAAACCTGATCTTCAAGGGCCTGAAATTGCTCCCCTGAAAAAAGAGGAGGCATTTCTCTTGCCTACAACCCTCTGGAGAGACCTGAGTCCAGTGTTTGCATCTCTTTCATTGCTAATGAATGAATGAGTTTTCTTCCTAGGCTTCTGGCCAACAGAACTGGGAACCATTCTTGGAAGCTAGGCTGCTTTTGGAGTTCTTGGGCTTTGTAAGTTGCTAGACAGATGGCTCTGGAGGGGGATGGTGGAGCTTGACATGGACTTTGGAAATGTTGACTTTAGATAGAAGGGAGGAAACATTTTTCTAAGTGAGTAAATGACATGTACAGAAGTGTGGAAGCAGGTATCATAATGAATATTCTGGGCCTCATGAGTGCATCCATCTGAACGTAAGCAGGGAATCAAAGTTGCTGAGCTTGAATACGGCAGACTGGAGCATGGGTAGAAGTCTTTCTTCCCATGTTCTTTAGAGTTTAGTTTAAATCTATGGGTAACCTAGTGCCATTGAAAGCCTGTGAGTTTAAGGATCAGAGTGTGTTAGAACTGTGAATTAGGTAGTGATAATTCCATAGCTGGTCTCATGGGAGTGCCTTTTGGGGCTTCCTTTCTCAAAGGCTAATGATAATGATATTTTTCTTGATAATGAAATTGTCATGCTCTTAGAGTTGCCCTTCTTCATATATCTAAGGACACCCTTTCAATTTAAATATGGTTTAAGAAATCTTCCAGTAACCCTCCCATCTCCGAGTTTAGCTGTTAGTCTGCTCTTGTCCAAGCACAAAGCCTTCACAGGACTGACCTTGGAAGACATTAATCCACTTAAGTGCCCTGGGCATGGTCCAGAGAAGCCATTCTTCTGCATCCTGCATCCCTTTCTGGGCCACAGGCTCATGCTCTCATGTCTCCCACGTGCCCCATATTCTCCCCTTCCTCTCCCTGCCTTACTCTTAATCTGACTATTTTCCACTAACCACCTCCCCCAACAGGAAAAATATTCTTTGCTCATTCAAGGGACAGTAAAAGTAACCTTCTCCTTACAGCTTACCTGCTCAAGGTCCCCACCTCAACCCTTTTAGATCTCATTATCACTCTATTCCATTGATTCCTCCACTTTCTCTCTGTCACTTCCACATACCATGTACCTAGCTTATTATACTTACAGTCTTATAAATATCCTTACACTTTCTTTCTTTTCTACTTGGAAGAAAAACATAAACTCGAGAAGAGCCCAACAACCTATTATATTTGTGCCTATAATTAAATAGCAAAACATTTTCTGGTGAGAGAGAGAGACAGAGAGACACAAGGACAGAGAGAGAAAGAGAGACAATGAGACACAGAGAGAAAGGGAAAGAAAGAGAGATGAAGGAAAGTGAGAGGAGGAAGAGAAGGTAGGGGGAAGAGGAAGTTGTCACATAACCACACAGGACATTTTATAAATTGACCTTCTATAATTGACTATAAATTGACCTTCACAACTACCAGCTGGGCTCTCAACATTGCCTATCCTCTTCCCTGCATCTCTCTGGTAGGCTTGCTTTCTTACACGTCACATCACATGCACCCTCTTCTCTTTTCTCCTGTCATCTCTGTCTCTCACATCAGTGGTCTACCAGGCCCCATAATATGTAGATAAATGCTTTTTCTCTAAATTTATTTAAACATAATTTAATTTATTTTGGTCTAAGCTACACATTCAAATATTTCAAAATTCAAAAGATACAAGTCACCATTCTACCCCACTTCTCCATACTTCTGTTTTCTTTCATGTGGGCACTAACAATCTCTGCATATGCTCCAGAGACAATTTGTGTGTGTATATATTTATGCAACTGATGCACTATGTAAAAGCAGATATACATGTATATTTGAAAATATGGTATATTTTGGAATATATACTATTGAAATATAATATACAAAATGTGGAATGTATGGTAGCACTTTGCCTTTCTTTAAACTTAAGAATATGTCAGAGATAAATCCATAACAGTGTAGGGAAGAGTGTTCTCATTCTTTTTATAATATTACAGTACTCCATTGTATGCATGCATGCTAAGTCATTCAGTCACATCCAACTCATTTTGACCCTATAGACTATAACCCACCAGGCTTCTCTGTCCATAGGATTCTTTAGGCAAGAATACTAGAGTGGATTTTCATGCCCTCCTCCAGGGGATCTTCCCAACCCAGAGATCAAACCTGCATCTCTTATGTCTCCTGCATTGGCAGGCGGGTTCTTTACCAGTAGCGCCATCTGGGAAGCCCACTCCATTGTATAGATGTACTTTAACTTATTTAATCAGTCTACTATTGATGGATAGTTAGGTTATTTCCAATAGCTTGTTATTACAAATTATGTTAGAATGAACACATTTATACTTACATCGTTTTACATGTGTGTTGGTATACTTGTAAGATCAGTTCCTAGAAGTATTATGGGTGGGTCAAAGGATGTGTCATTTTCACTTTCTGTGGGTATTGTTGGGTTGCTCTCCATGGCGATTGCTCCAGGGTGCTCTCTCTTCAGCAATGTGTAAGAAGACTGGCATCTCCCAGCTCACCACTGCAGCATGCGACTCATCTCTTTTCTCTCTGCTAATCTGATAAATGGGAAAAGTTTCTCATTATGGTTTTAATTTGCATTTCCACAGAAGAAAGTGAAGGCATTAAAGAAAACTTCTTTAACTCTGTCTCCACCATAACCACAAACGTGTCTGATTTCACTTTTGTCTCTTCTAACTCCCATCCATGGCATTGAAAACCCTTCTCAGTCAAATCACTGGTCCTTCCACGTACATTTTAGATATCATCCCTTTTTAATTCCAACACAGTAATTTTCATTGGTGAGCCTCATTTCTTCTGCTTCTTCACTTTTTCCTCCTAGATTCTTTCCAGTGACTTGCAAACAATCATTAGTACTCCCACTCTTAACATCTCTTCCCTGACTCCATCACCTCCCTCTAGTTAAACTCTAACACTTTAAAAAAAATTAATTAATTTATTTTAATTGGAGGATAATTACTTTACAATATTGTGGTATAAAACATTGTATATTTTGCCATACATCAACATGAATCAGCCATGGGTACACATGTGTCCCCCTCATCCTGAAACCCCCACTAACCTTCCTCCCCACCCCATTCTTCTGGGTTGTCCCAGAATACCGGCTTTGAATGTCCTGCTACTTGCTTTGAGCTTGCACTGGTGATCTAGTTTACATAGTAATATACATGTTTCAATGCTATTCCCATCCTCATCTCCTCCCACAGAGTTTTTGTACAAGTGCTTCCTCCTCCTTTTCCTCACCTCACAGTTGTTCTTTAGTTTTTTTTCTCTACCACTCCTGAATAGTCTTGCAGAAGTCACCGATGACCTGCATGTTGTTAACTGTTCAGTTTTCATCTTTATTGATCTCTTCTTAGTAGCATTTGTCAGAGTTGACTTCTTCCTTCTTCTGAAACACTTTCTTCCATTGTTATTCATGACCTCCTACTCCCTGGTTTCTCGTATACACTGCTGGTCTTTCCTCTGGACCTCCTTTGCTTATCTTCTCTTCTTACCTGGTCCTAGTTGTTATCCCCAAGGTACTGATATCCCTTTCTTCTTGCTTTTTATTCTCTCCCATAGAGAACTATTTCTGGTGATTTAGACGCTAATAGCTCCCAATTTTTTTTTTTTCCCCCCACAATCACACATTTAACTGTAAATAAATCAAGTTTATTGACAAGAGGGTACTCCTTTTTGGGTCACCTTCTGCATCTTCTGAGTCCTAGACCTGTATGTACAGCTATCTACTTCATCTTCAGGTGAATAACTCACTTGCATTTTCAGTTTAAGATGTCCAGAACTGAAATCTATCCCTCCCCAGCACCCAAACATTCCTTTTCTCTAGTAAATCCCATCTGTGTAAGTGACACCTTCAGCTGTATGGTTGTACCTTTCACCAATTTAGGCATTATCCTGGAAAACTCCCACAGCTCCCATATTACATATAGCAACATTTCTGTTCTTTTCATCTTCAACATATATCTTGATTCTATCAAATTTTTCCATTTCTAATGCTTCTGCCTTTACCAAAGCCACAACATCACTTTCCTGGACCACCATGATAGTGCCTGAATCATGTCTTTGTTTTCATGCATACCTACTATATAGTCTGTTCTCATGAAGCAGCCAAAGTTTCTAAGCATACCAACTGGGTATTGTTACTTTGCTCCTTCAGACCTTTTATAGGCTTTGCATCATACTGACAGTAACATCCGAACTCCCCATCATGGCATGACTGGGACTGTTAGTAACCTTAATGAAATCCATGCCCCCCCCCCCCGCCCCCACTGTTTCCTGACCAACAGAATCTACCTGATTCTAACTTTGGGCACCCCTTTGGCCTGCCCTCCATTTCTCCTTCCTATTGCCTGTACATATGTAATAGCTGGAACTCCAGAAGCCTTCTTGGAGCAGAAGAGGACCTGACAGACAGAAGCCACATGCTTGATGGCAGAGTGGAAAGATAGAAGGAAGCCTAGTCTTGAAAGCCATGCACCTGCGATACCAGCCTTGAGCTGCTTATCTGTGGATTTCCTTGAAGTGTGAGAGAAATACACTTCTGTTTTCTTTGCGCCACTGTTATTTTGTGCTTCGGTTATATGCAGCTGAACTTAATGTTAACTGATACATATGGCTCATAAGGCCCCGAGTGATGATCTGGCCCAGCGCTCCTCTCTGACCTTGTCTTGCGCGCCTGTCCCCGCCCCGGATCACTGTCTGTTCCCTGCGCTGGTCTGCTGTCAGTTTCTTGAACCCCTTCCCACCTCAGGGCCTTCCCTCCTGTCGTCCTCTGCCTGGAATTCTCTTCTCCTTCTTTGCCTGGCTAACTCCTGTCATTTTTTAGATCCAAGTTTAAAATGTCATTTACTTGCAGAGAACTTCTCTGATTCTCTGATCTAAATTGTATTTCCTGTATCTCTCACACTTCTCTGATTTTTTCCTTCACAATGCTGATTACACTTTGAAATGACATATTTATTTGTGGTTTTTTTTTTTTTTTAAATCTCTGTCTCTCCACCATAGTAAAAATCCTGTCTGTCTGCTCATCACCTATACCCTAGAACTTAATTCTAGACCAGGCATATCCTCAGATAGTAAACAAATGAATGGAAGAAAATATGAAGTATGGTTTAGAGAGTGGGGTCAGGAATCTAAGAGTCCTGGGTTTTAACCCCAACTCTTACTAGCGGTGTGACTTAACCAAGTAACTTAACCTTTTAAAGCCTCATTTTACTGATCTTTAAATGAGGCTAATAGTAGAACATTCCTGAGGGGATTGTGGTGAAGATTAAGTGACCAAATAAAATGAAAGAATTCAACATAGTGCCCTTCACAGAGGAAATTCTCAGGATACACAGCTATTATTAATGAATAAATGAAGAAATCAAAGAAGAAACCCAAGGTCATTCTGGCAGCATGTTATCTGACCCAGGAAAGAGACTTCAACAATGGCCTTTATTTGCTAAGGTCACAATGCCTTCAGCCAAAGGATTGTGGGAATATTGTTTGTCATGGACATTTTGAATGTCCACCTTGACACTTCTTTAGGGACAACTCAGTGCTGCTACTCCACACGGCCACCTTTGGCCACTGGTGGCTGTTTATGGCACACTGCCTCACTCTCCTGGTGTGTACCACGAGGGGCCGGACCCGTTTCCCTTCAAGCCCACGTCTCATCTGTCCCTGCGAGTGCCAGACTTCCCTGTGCTGGACCATGTTTTATGTGCCTTCCCTCCCAAAGTCCTCCCCTGACCCATGAGCCAAATCCTTCAAAAAGTGAGATTTCAGTCTTTATTATCAAACAGGAGTGAGAACGAGAAAGCCAAGAAGTAAAGAATGTGGGAAGAGAAGGCATGGTTGGCTTCCCGTGTGTGAAACCACTCCTTACCAATTACTTCAAACCCTTGCAAGATTTGGAGAAACCACCTCAGAGTTTGTTTTGGTTCTCTTAGGGAAACTCCAAAGCCTTGGTTTTGGAAAGGCTTCAAACATTCTCCAGACGAGCTGTCTTTCCATTTATAAGACACTCCAAAGTCCTGTATTTAGTAAGAGAGGAGCAGGACACACACACACTCCCTCTCCCTCCGTCTCTCTCTCATATAAAACAAGCCACTCTGGGTTCTCCATAATCCTGGCTTGAACATTCAAGAGAATACTTGAATAATACTTACCTACCTCACTGGGGTGTTGTTATCGATTAATTAGTTAATGTTTGTAAAGCACTTTGCAGATGTAAAGTGCTTGTATAAGTGCTAAGTATTCTTATTATTAAGCAGAAGTTCTGTGGTTTGGCTGAAAATATTTTTTTCGCAATCACACACTTAACTGTAAATAAATCAAGTTTATTTACAAGAGGGTTTTCCTTTTCGGGTTACCTCCCGGTTATTATCACTGAACTAATCTCTTTTATTTTCCTTTAGGTTTCTAATAGAGCTGACTCATCCTGAAAACCTCTGTCTCTGAGAGAGTTTCAATAATACCCTAGGAAAATAAATTCCTGTGGACAGTGCCTGTTTTCTCAGAAGCAAGGTTGAGAGTATATTTCTTCAGTAAAGACCCTATACCTGTGCAGTATCTAAGACTTTCTCTGTAGAGTTCCCACCTAATTTAGTTCTAAATTGAAAAAAAATGCATACAGAACAGTGCCCTGTGAAATAGGTCATTAGAATAAATTTGCTCAATTTGATGATGATAATACAGGGATAATAATAAGGTTTTGGAAGTATTTTATTTTTTCTTTCTTCATTTCCCTGTCTTCAATCTATCTTTGGTTTTGCAAGCAAGTAAGGAAAGTCGGGGGAGGAGACTGAGGAAGAAACATGTGGCTTCTAATGCACAACAATACACAAACTGTCCAGTGGAAGGGCAGCCTTAATGAAGTAGGAAATTGTCTAAGACCTGCAAGTCAAGTTCTTTCTTCCAGTGCCTTAGGC
Source organism: Cervus elaphus (assembly GCF_910594005.1). NCBI lineage: Eukaryota > Metazoa > Chordata > Mammalia > Artiodactyla > Cervidae > Cervus > Cervus elaphus. Next base: position 61,869,583 of record NC_057825.1, read on the forward strand.
AATTCCATGAGAGTCACACTGGAACTTTAAGGAACCCTGTGGACTATAGATCAATAAGGGATATGACACTGGGGAAAGGGATGAAACAGAAGAAATCAGACAATGAAGCCTGCTCTTCCCTTACTAAAAATCACACCATGTTTTTTTTTTTTTTTAATTTATTAATTAATTTAGTTAGTTATTTTTGGCTCTGCTAGGTCTTTGTTGCTGTTTGTCAACTTTCTCTAGTTGCAGCAAGTGGATGTTGCTCTCTAGTTGTGGTGCTCGGGCTTCTCATTGCGGTGGCCTCTCTTGTTGTGGAGCACCGGCTCTAGGGTGCACGGGCTTCAATAATTGTGGTGCATTGGCTTAATTGCTCCAAGACGTGGGATCTTTCCAACCAGGGATTGAACTGGTGTCCCCTGCATTGGAAGGTAGATTCTTAACCAATTGATCACCAGGGAAGCCCCCCGTGCTGTGTTTTTGAGGGACCATATTCTTCAGCATATTTGTGTGAGTATGAGTGTGTGTGTGTGTGTGTGTGTGTGTGTATGTGTTTATCACAGTATGGTTGGGCAGTGGCTCTTTTTTAGTAAAGGCTTATGCATTGTTCAGATAATGGATCAATACCCTGCAAGGGTTACATCCTTACTGTATAATTCTAGGGTGGGTGGGAGCAATCAAGTTGAATTACTGACTTTGTAAGGAAATGAAAAGTCAAACTGCTGACCATGTGTATTTTATATTATTTAATTAAAAGTAGATAACAGTACTTGAATGAACCACAAATCAGATAAAAATGGCAGCATTTTCTCATATTTAACACATATTTGACTTGTGGTTGTGTGACAATTCACCAGAACAGGTCTATGATGTCTCCAAATAGAAAATCAGAAGTGTAATTAAAAAATACTGCAGGGGAGAAGCAATATTAACTCCAACCCTGAGCAGAGCTAATCACAACCACAGTACCATCACTGTTATTCCTATTTAATGAGAATCTCCTCTGCTTCTTTCTTTAACCTGAAATAAAAAAGAAATCATCAGAATTTTTGTTTTAAATATACTGTGTACCTTTTATAGAAATAAAGAAAATAGATGGATTATGAATTTTAGGTGTCCATTCCCCATTTATGTATTCATTTTAATGAAGTTTCATTTAATATCCAACAGTCAGTCATTCAAAATTGTATGCCACAGCAGAACTGATAGTTTATAGGACTCTCTAGATATCTTTGGCTTCATCAGACGAGCACTTGTGGGGAATGTCCATTTACTCTTTTTCAGTATCACTGGAGTGACTGTTTCTAAATCATGTGGAGAATAATCCCAGTGGACTCAATCTCTTCAACATCCATTCAGACATGCCTGGTACAATCAGAGCTTGGCATCCTCAGACCCTGGTACAGTGCCACAGCTGAAATTTCTGAGTCTCTGGCCTTCCCTACCAGACTCCACTGACTTTCAGACCAAACGAAGAAGACTTTGGTGCATTCTCTGCTTTTGATCTTCAGTTAGTGGTTGATTTAGTTACTTCATCCACTTTTATTTAGAGATGTTCATGAATATCTCTAGTGTATCTTGGTTCTTCTTTTGGAGGTTGAGAGCAAAGTACATTAGTCTATTCAATGACAAACTATTGACATCTGTTGGATATTTCAATTCCTTTTTCTGTTTTGAATTGAACAAGACTTCAAGATGTTTCTGCATTAGAATCTAGTCTAATATTGCCAAGTAGTCACACTTCCGTTAGTCCTTACAATACATTTTTTACTCTTTAAATGAAAATTCACATTTCTTATCCTTTTTTGCCCCAAATTAAGAGATTGTTTGACTGATTTTTATTTAAGGGTCCTCCTTGCCACCAGGATAGAGAACTTGATATTTTATCCATGGAGAAGGTTTTCAAATCATAGGGGAAGGAGAAGTATGGAGGTGGATGGTTCTAAGTAGAATATAGCTCATGTTCTTATGTCCTAAGCAAGCCTGATGCCATCCTGCTACCCATGAAAGGTGGGAACCAGGGAAAGAGTCCTGGGCCAAATCAGCTGTGCAGACTGCTTATCTGGGTCAGCATTAAGATACAACTGGGTGTGGAAGAGGGTTGGGAAACTGGGGCTGTTAAGTCTGTAGAGCATTGTGAGGATGATAACAGAATGCAAAGGAGAGAGATACAAACATGATGGAACTGGGTTGCAGACATGGTTCAGTAGAGAAGTTCAGAACTAAGACAATTTGGTGAGTGTGGAAGAGAGAATTCTCTTCGCCCCTGAACTGCTGCCCAGGAGCATTAAAAGATGGGTCTTAAAGGATTTTCAAAAGGTGTGGCAGGAAGTAGGAGGTTAAAATCAGGTCAGTAGGGAATAAATAGAAACTTAGTCTGAAGACAAAGAACAAGGCCAGAATTACTCTGGCTTAGACATTCATGTGCTAACATTTTAGCATCTCTAGCACTGGTTTGCACCTCACAATTGATGGGATCTTGCATTTAATAAAATATGGCCTACTGTGAATGGCATGAAGGTATGAGAAAGAGATGAATCTCTGACTACAACCTTCAACAGATGTGAGGGGCAAAGATATGCTTTCTGTTGCTTTTTAAGTGGGAATATTGTCAACACAGTCTTTTTGCCTTTTACTGTGGTTTTTCAAATGAAATTTTGGAATGTCTCACTTAGATGCTGAATCTCAGCTTCCTCTTTTTTGATACTGCCACATGTTCCTTCCTTCTTTTCCATTTTGAGTCCATTTTGACTTATATTCAGAGAAAAGTGGTGTTGGTAAGAGGTTAGGTTAACCATCAGTCCCTCAGAAAGGAGCCTTCCCAGACCACCCAACAAATAACCACCCCCCCCATTCACTTTTTATCAATTACCTTATTTTATTCCTATCACAGCACTTACACTTTTCTGATAGTTTCCTATTAATTCATTGTCTAATTTTGTTTATGGTCCACCTCCTCTGTTAGAATGTAAGCTCATTGAGCATCAGGGTTTTGTTCACCAAGGCGCCCTTTGTGCTCAGACTGATGTCTGGCACATAGCTGACTCTTTATCAACATATGTGGAATGAGTAAATGCATATATGATCTTGAAAGGAGTTGAACTCTCCCCTGCGGAGTTAGGGCTCCCTGGAGTAAATCTAAATATAATGAGCATTATATCCAACTAATGCATTTTGTGGGTTCCTCTACATTTCCCATTTATCTTTTAATGAAAAAAAATTTTAAGAACCATGTGATTCTGGATTTTTAAGACAGCAACCCCTAAAATATAGCTTGACAATTTCCAGGATCTTAAATTAAAGCTTCCCCATCTCCCTGTCTGGGCTTATGCATGCTGATCCAGCTTCAAATCAGCCAGTATCTATTATTCACCCTAAAATTAAAAAGCAAGAAAACAACCTCTCTTCTTGGAAACAGACATTCAAAAGTTTTGGCCTTGTTATGTTTGCTGTGGTCTTAGTGATCCATATTTATATGTTTATAAAGTATCTCTCACATGTTTCAGTTCAGTTCAGTTCAGTTCAGTCGCTCAGTCATGTCCGACTCTTTGCGACCCCATGAATCGCAGCACGCCAGGCCTCCCTGTCCATCATCAACTCCCGGAGTTTACTCAAACTCATGCCCATCGAGTTGGTGATGCCATCCAGCCATCTCATCCTCTGTCGTTCCCTTCTCCTCCTGCCCCCAATCCCTCCCAGCATCAGGGTCTTTTCCAATAAGTCAACTCTTCGCATGAGGTGGCCAAAGTATTGGAGTTTCAGCTTCAGCATCAGTCCTTCCAATGAACAGCCAGGACTGATCTCCTTTAGGATGGACTGGTTGGATCTCCTTGCAATCTAAGGGACTCTCAAGAGTCTTCTCCAACACCACTTGTTCAAAAGCATCAATATTTTGGGTGCTCAGCTTTCTTCACAGTCCAACTCTCACATCCATACATGACCACTGGAAAAACCATAGCCTTGACCAGATGGACCTTTGTTGGCAAAGTAATGTCTCTGCTTTTTAGTATGCTATCTAGGTTGGTCATAACTTTCCTTCCAAGGAGTAAGCGTCTTTTAATTTCCTGGCAGCAGTCACCATCCACAGTGATTTTAGAGCTCAAAAAAATAAAGTCTGACACTGTTTCTACTGTCTCCCCATCTATTTCCCATGAGGTGATGGGACCAGATGCCATAATCCTAGTTTTCTGAATGTTAAGCTTTAAGCCAACTTTTTCACTCTCCTCTTTCACTTTCATCAAGAGGCTTTTCAGTTCCTCTTCACTGTCTGCCATAAGGATGGTGTCATCTGCATATCTGAGGTTATTGATATTTCTCCCAGCAATCTTGATTCCAGCTTGTGATTCTTCCAGCCCAGCGTTTCTCATGATATACTCTGCATAAAAGTTAAATAAGCAGGGTGACAATATACAGCCTTGATGTACTCCTTTTCCTATTTGGTTTAAAGTATATTAATTATTAATATTACATTAGTACTTATAATTTCTGAGGTTTTTACTTCAACAAATTTAAACCAACTGAAAATAGTATCAAAAGAAATTAACCTACCTTCACATACACACAACTCTTAAAATAGCTCACTTATTGCATAGAGATGGATAATTTCACCATGTTAGGAGAAATTGTGAAAATGGACATGAGTCATGACTAAGTTTTATGAAACTAAGTTAGTCATGGAACAAGTTTTATGTTACTCTCTTGAATGAACATCAGTCTCAGAATGAAATTAACCTCTTTGATTTTAGCAGATCAACTCATATTATGTCCTCATTCCAAGCTAAAAGCAAAAATATAAACAAAACTTATTAACATTTGAGTATATTTGATGCAGAATCATCCCTGAATCATTAAGGAATATCTCTTGCTAAATTTAAAAGCAGTTGGAAGGTCAGGTATATATATAGGGAAATAGAGCCTTACTTGATCATATTAGGGCCAGCTTGATGCTGACAGGGATCCCCGTTGCACTGGGAAGGAAGAGTCGAGACAGACATCATCATCATCTTAGTTTGATGATTCTAGGATAAAACTCACTACTCATGTGGATAAGCAGTATGTGTTCATCATTTCTTAATTCTGCAACCCTAGTCCTTATTTATTCTGCATAGCGAGTGAGCTTGTCTAACCTATAATGACCCAGGGCTCATTTACTCACCAACCATTCACTGAGCATCTCTTAAAAGGCAGAAACTGGGCTGGGTTCTGGGGATACTAAGAGGGAGACCCTGGTCTTTTCCTTCAACAGCTCAGTCATGTCTCTGGCTTTCTTGACACTATTATGGAAGAGTGTAATTGACAGTGGGCTATCTGAGTCACAAGTGGAAAAAGAGTCATCATATGCCTGGAATATGTCTTATTTTATGTTATTGAAAAATGAAGTATGACCAAACTACCAAATACTTGATAGAAAGTTCCCCTTTAATTTGAATGTTTTCATCTTGACTAGACATGACCATTGGGGGTGGAGGTCATTCCTTGGGTATCTTTTTGATTTGTTTAGGTCTTCAACCCTATAGGATATATGTCATACCTAATACACATACAACATATAGGTTATGTATCATTGTCTCCATTTTACCTATGAGGAACCTGAGATTTAGGGACATTGTATTAGATTCCTGTGGCTGCTGTAACAAATTACCACAACCTGGGTGGCTTCAAAGAGCAGAAGCTTATTCTCTTACAGTTTTAGAGGCCCTGCTTCTGAAATCAAAGTATTGGCAGGTCTGTGCTCACTCTAGCAGCTCTAGGGGAGCATCTATTTTTTACCTCTTCCATCTTCTGGTGGCTGTTAGCTTCCTCAATTTGTGGGTGCATCATTTCAGTCTCTATCTCTGTGGTCACATTGCCTCTCCTATTCTGTCTATGTGTGTTTTCTCCTTTGCGTGCCTGTTTTTCTCAGGGTTATATAGATTGATAATTTTTTTAATTGGGATATAATTTTTTTACAATACTGTGTTAGTTTCCTGCTGTGCAGCAACATGGTGAAAGTCGCTCAGTCGTGTCCGACTCTTTGCGACCCCATGGACTATGCAGTCCATGGAATTCTCCAGGCCAGAATACTGGAGTGGGTAGACTTTCCCTTCTCCAGGGGATCTTCCCACAACAACATGAATTATCTATCTATCTATCTACATATATATATATACACATATCCCCTCCCTCTTGAGCCTCCCTTCCATGCCCCCATCCCATCACTCTAGGTCAACACAGAGCACCAAGTTGAGCCCCCTGTGCTATGCAATAACTTCCCACTAGCTATGTACACTACATATGGTAGTGTGTATATCGATGTGACTGTCTCAATTTGACCCACCCTCTCTGTGTCCACAAGTTTGTTCTTTATGTCTGGGTCTCTATTCCTGCTCTGCAAATAGGTTCATCAGTACCATTTTTCTAGATTCAACATATATGCATTAATATACTATATTTATGATCATACCATTCCAGTATTCTTGCCTGGAAAATCCCACAGACAGAGGTGCCTGGCAGGCTACTGTCCATAGGATCACAATGAGTCGGACACAACTGAAACGACTTAGCATGCACGCATGCATCCTGAACACACCTGATCTCATCTGCGTGTCTCTTCTATAAATATATGTGTGATCACATTTAGGGCCCACTTGGATAACACAAGATTTTCTCCTCACCTCAAGATCATTACCTTTACCACATCAGGAAAGATCCTTTTTACAAATGAGATAACATTCACAGGTTCTGGGAATTGACATGGATATCGTCCAAGGAGCCATTTTCTAGCCTACCACAGAGGTTACATCCTTGTCCAGCGTTGGGCAACTGGTAGAGATAGGGTTTGAACAAAGCCAGATCTAACTTTAGAGTCCACTCTCATAAACCTCCACACTGACTCTCTAGAATGCACATGGGCATTCGAGTGATGATGGAGTTTTCAATGCAGCTATATAAGTAGTTTCGACCTAGAAAACTAGCATGGAGAACTAGAGTGTAGGTTTTATTGATAAAAGTCTTTTATTGCTGTCCACCTCCTGGTTCATTCAACAAGGATCATCCAGTGTTTACAGAGGGCCCAGGGTGCTCCAGGTTCTGTGTTGGCATGGAGATTCAATGCTGAGTAAAACCAACCATTATTCCTGTCCTTTCAAGCTCACTGTCTAGTGGGGGACTACAGACAGACTTTAAGTATCACATGAATGAATGTATAATTACAAACTGAGAAGGAAAGGGGAGATGTAAAATAAGGAAAGCTGACCCAGGCTGGATGTAAAGAGACGTTTCTCTTGAGGAAATGTTTGAGTTAAGATTCAAGAGCTGGGTAGGAGTTAGCTAGGTCAGGGAGGAAGGCAACAGGGAAAAAAACATTCCGGAAAGACAGAATGGCATATGTAAAGACTGTGGCAGAAGAGATCATTAGCGTTGTAGGAACTGAAATAAGTTTGGAGCTAAGAATGAGGTGGCTTTGTCAATATGGGCACTTTTTTGTAGGTGTCATGACTGGGGATGCAGTAAGACTCAGTGAATTCTGCATTGGCAAGTTCCTTAAAGACAGTATGCTCTGGCCCAGAGTGGTGTCTCATCCAGATGACATGCTTAATGCTGTGCTTATTGCTAGACTTCATGAGCAAATGAAAGAACAAATTAGCCTTGACCTTATGTGTACAGGGAATTTGACAAAGCATGTGAAAGAGCCATAGTCCTGCTTGCTAGGTGTTTCCCTTCCAAACCAGGGGCTCATTGTGTAGCCAAGTATATTCTGGCCATTTGTCACACCCATGTGATTATGCCATGTGAGCCAAAGTCTGGTGAGAGAACCAGGAGTCAAAGTCTTTTTGCACGTGGTTGTGAAAAAAATCTGGAAAGGCCAGTAGCCTGAGGAGAGGAAGCAGAGATAGTAAAACCCCAAACAGCTTCCTCAGCCCTCTGCATGCTTCACCTGGCACAGACATTGCTGATTGCAGCTTGAGGCCTGAGCAGCGGTCCCCTATTGATTCCTCCATCTCCTTTGAGGGGAAAGAAAATGGGAGGCTATTCTGCAAGCTGACCGGTATCTGTTGCTCCATTTTAAGGACACAGCACTAGAAAAGAGCTAGCTTTGGGTCTCAAAAGGGACAGGCCATGAAGAATGTTTTTCCATCTTCCATTCTGAGTGTTTCACGTGCCTTGACTATCACATGTTGACTGGGCTGCCTCCTATTATAGGAGATATTTGTGAGATGCATGATTTTTTTTTGAAATTGAAGTATAGTTAATGTACAATGTTGTATTATTTTCAAGTATACAGCAAAGTGATATATGTGTGTATATGTTTGCATGTGTATGTATTCTTTTTCAGATTCTTTTTCCTTAGAGGTTATTACAAAATATTGAGTATAGTTCCCTGTGCTATACAGTAAGTCCTTGTTGATAATATACATACTTTTTATAAACTTTCTTTTAGCTTTTTCATCTGAGAGGGAACAAATTTCACTTCTATGCCCAGCCCACTCAAAGGACAAGATCTCAGAGATTACCTTAGAATTCATATATTGAGAGTTCTCTTTGGGATCCAGCCTAAATGCCACAGATGTGACATTCTGGCCATGGAAATTTCAGGCAAGGAGGTGAAGGGCCTTGGAGACCTGTATCATTAATTACCTCCCTTCTAGATGGAAAGCTCCCAGGGCTGAAAACCTGTGTCTTGGACAATGCCAACCACACGTGGTGCTGTCAACTCAAGGATGAATGTGGTTTTTAAAATTTACTTCTAAAACAGAAATTCTAGACTGACCCACTAGCCTTATGCTTCTAAGACTACCTTTTCCCCATTCCTTCCTTACTGTTTTTCCTCCTTCTCTCTTCTCTTTCTTTTCTTGTAATTTCTTGAGATGGTGTGAGATGCTAAAAATGGACACTGCATCAGGAGAGTTCTAGACCAGACTCTGGCACTGAGTAGCCATGAGGCCTGGCCCGTGTCACAGAAACTCTTCGGGCCTGTTTCCTCACCTACGATGGAAACTGGACTCTCTGAGTACCTTGTGAAGTTCCCGCTGTGGTCTTTAGATCTTTCTTGTCTCCCCACCCTGCCCCAGATAGTCCATTTTTCTCTTCTCTACCCATAGCCCCTCAACTTCTCTTTCCAATCGTATTCTTCACATACTTCCCCCTTCTCTTTCTTCTCTTACATGAACAAAGGACTGCGCTTACTTTGGTTAGGACAGCCCATGCCCTGTGATGTCACAGGCTGGGAGAAGCCATAGGCTGACTGCCAAAACTTGCCTGTTCACGATAGAAAAGGGAATTTGGAAGAGAAGGAGCACATGATGGCATCCTTTCCCTTTCACATCTATGCCCTTATTTATTTTCCTCATATCAGGGGCCTGGGTCCCATGGCACCTTCTCATAGGGAGGCCAAGAGATTCCCCATTTGCATGCCTTCACAGGGCTCCAGCTTCTCCCCCAGCAGCAGACACTGTTGAGTAAACTCTCAAGGAACTCTCTCCTTTCATCTGCTCTCCCAGATTATACCTTCTTTCTACTTTGTTTTTCAAAGACAAGACCACCGTAGAACATCTCTTTTTCCAAAAGAGCATTTGGCACCTTTCTTCCAAGCCTGAGGGCGGTACAAGAAGTGGTTTCTTCTTTTTTCCTAATACAGGTATTAAGCTGACTTAATATTCACTTATTCTGAAAAATCCCACTTCACAGAAACATTTTTTAACACGAGCCAAAGTGTTTCTCCCTAATTCAGCACAATTGTGCCTGGTTTATATCCATTGATGTTAAACGATTTCCCGTTTAATATCAATTGGAAATGGCTGATTTCCTACCCCAAACAGTACTTAATGTCAATTATGGCAGGCAGGGCAGAGCTGTTTTTCAATTAACTACACCACTCCATTTTGTGTTCTGGCGAGTGGTGCAAAATACATGCACACAGAGCCACCTCGTGTAACAGTGACAGAGAGGGACTGCGTATTGATTTTGCTTCCTATTCTGAGCATCAGTTTGGGAGTGGGGTGCTAGTGTGGGGTGCAGGGATTAACCTTCCCCCTTTATTCCAGGCACCGGACGTGGTTTAATAGGAATCTACCCTTCCATCAGAGAAGTGTCTGGTGTGGTGATGACCAGAACTTGTTGGGGACAGTACAACACTTAACTATAAACAGTATTGCTAGGACAGAGTTCACAGAGATGTGAAAGGGGGTATAGATTCATAAAAAGGATATGATTGTGATGTGGATTCTCTAATAATTCTCAGAGAATCTGGGAGCGGTTGCCTGGTGAGACTGAAATTGACAGCTAACATTCATTGAACACCTCCTGTGGGTCTGAAATGTTATATTATTTTGAATTTACTCAACAACCTTGTAAGAGATAGTGTATTCCTATTTTATCGATGTCCATATCTGAGACTGATAGGATTGCCTGGTACCATTGAGCTATTCAACATTTGAAGCTAGAGTTCAAATCCAGGGCTGTCTAATTCTGTATCATGGACCAGACTTCCTTTCTAATGAAACAGATGGTTGAAAATGTCCCTGGTGAGTCTATATAATCCCTAGGGTGATGCTCCTTAGTTGCAGGACAGAACCAGAAGATAATGGAATCCAGGGGTTTCTCTTTTCCTTGGTCTAGGATCAAAAGCTCTACACAGTCTTTCCTCATATTGCCTTATGTTTTCCTACCTCCCTCTGGGGGAATGCCTTTCCTCACACATCTGCCTATACTTAATTCCACACCTTTCAAGGACTAGCTTGAGTTGCCTATGAGACATTCCTTGACTACAGTGCCCACCTTGGGTACTCTCCTTTGAACACGTTCAGCATGTCTTCTCTAAGATTTTTTGCTAACATTTTCCACATACGGCTGCAGAAAACTTTCCAAAGAGCAGAAGCCATGCAGGAAAGAACCTCAGGTGTGGGGGCTAATAGATCAGAGCTGACATCCAGTTTTGTCATTTCCTACATCATTTTGTCTTCATTCAACAAAGGTTTATTAAGTGCCTGGATGGCTCTTCTAGGCTACTCTTTCTAAGATGGTTAGGAAACAAGACTTCTGGTGAGGTCCATTTGAGCTCTCAGATTCCGGGATAACTCATATAGTTTTAGAGGGTGTTTGAATGTCATACTTGCTAATATGCTAAGTTTTTCATCCTGACCAATTTATTTAGAGGAAATATCAGATACCAGTATATGGATTAAGTCCACTGGTTGAAAAATACAGTATATTATTCAACTATTTCTTTGATTTGTGTGAAAGACCATTTGACGAGAATCTGAATTTTCTTTTAAATTCTTATAGTAGCAGGAATTTATTCTTTAAGGTGGTTAAAGGTATCCATAAATGCTAGTCATTTTTATTTTCCTGTATGTTTTTGAGTTTAGGATAACTTTGAACATTATAAAAAGGGAAGGAGAATAAAAGGCAGTGGACTTAGAAGGTGGGACTCAAGAGCCCTTAATAAGTATCAAGCCAGCATATTATTGTTCAAAAGTGGTACTGATGATGACTCTTATGCCATAATTTCTAGCCTAGACAAAGTGAGTTTTGCTAGATGACAGTAGACAGTATTTATGGACATTGTTCCTTTCATCCTTACAGTATCTCAGAATGTGATGAGAATAAATCTCTTCTTCAGTTCAAACTGGCTCAAGGTCAGTGCATGGAAGCCAGACCTTTGGACTCTTTCCTAAGGAGCTGACTCCCAGCGGTTGTCCTGGGCCTTGATTGACAGCCTTCTTCTCTAAGATGGGGGCTTTCAGAATTGTGAAGAATGAATGAGAAGAGGTTTATGGAGAATTGAGAGGTTTATAAAGAAGGCCTAACTGTGTGCAGGGCACTATGCTATACAGATTTCAGACACCTTCTTAATTCTTCAGGGAAAGCCCATTTCCCTACACATGAAGTATGTCTCCTTTTGCCACAGTCTTTGCAATACTAGATGGTGATTATGTCAGAGAACCCCAGGCTTTGCCAGAAAGAGACAGGTATTTGGCATGATCTGGGCATCAAGTCCACATTATTATGTTCATTTCATAGATATGGTGGATAGATGCTCTCCAGGTCCCTGAGGAGAAATTCTTGACATTTGGTTCAGATCTCTCCTTGGTTCCTCACCTCTGAGGGTATCTAATCCAACTGCTAATTAAGGGAAAAACATGAGAGGCAGATGAGAAGGGTAACTTTTTTTTTTTCTTCTTTCAAAGCAATTTAAACCTTTGGAAGGTACATAAACGTGGTCCTATTATTCAAGTTAATTTACAATCCTTCCTCCATCTACCACGAGGAATTTATGAACCTGGAAGAGCTGAAAGTCCCTTAGCAAAGTAAACAAACTGTAACTCAGGTTTGCATACTTCCAACGAATCTCTATCAGCAGGTTTTATTTTCACACCAGAGGTGAAAAGATAATTTGGTGAGCTGTAGTGCTTTGTGTCACTGGAGCAGCTGAGAGCTTACTTGCCCAGTGTGGAAAGAGAGGCTGACTGGGCAGCCATCTGCGGGCTAAAACACAGCTGCTGCCATTGTCCTGGTGATGGTGGTGATGACGATAAGAGCTGGCGTTTACTGAGCCATCATCGTGAGTCTTCCTATGTGGCTTCCCACGTGGCTCAGCTGGTAAAGAATCCGCCTACCATGTGGGAGACCTGGGTTCGATCCCTGGGTTGGGAAGATCACCTGGAGAAGGGAAAGGCTACCCACTTCAGTATTCTGACCTGGAGAATTTCATGGACTGTAAAGTCCATGAGGTCACAAAGAGCTGGGTGCAACTGAGTGACTTTCACTTTCACATCATGAGTCAGATATTGTCTAATGCTTAAAAGCCTCAGAACAGCCCTTTGATATTGATGCCCTTATCTCCATTTTACAGATGAGGAAACTGAGGCTTTAGATGTTTGGATAATTTTCCTCTAGAAACAGGGTCAGAGTGTTTATCTACAGATGGGGTGTTATCTGAGTATAGAGAATGGACTCTGTGTGTTTGGGATCAGGAATGGCTAGTGTTTTCTTTATAGGGAAAGGGAGATTTCTTGTCCTCTTCTCTCTTTGCACCCCACATCTCCCCCTTTCAAAGCAGACACCAGGCCCCGGACTTGGAGTCAGGAAACGTGTGTTCCAGTCTCCTTGCTCTGAAAAGTGCTGGCCACATGATCATGGACAGATCCTCCCGCTCTCTGACATCAGTTTCTGTTTTCATAAAATGAGGAGGACAGCAGAGGTAGCTGATGTCCTGCTCTCCATTTCAGTGGCTTCAGGATTCTGTGAACCAGGATGATCAATCTTTGCCTTTCAACCCCTCTCTCATCCACCCTTGTGTGTGGGACAGCAATGCTTCTCTTGGATGTGCAAGGCACTGAAAAGAAGGAAAGTTGTTTTTTTTTTTTTTTTATGTGCTGTATACCAGATGACCTTGATGTGATGGACTATGGGGTCTGGTGACACTGCGCACTGAGTACTATTCAACACTTTGCCTGAAAGGAAGGAAGGAATGGATTTATTGACTTGTGACTTTGACTCGGGCCTGTGTATCAGGCCTATTATTATGTGGAATGATTAGGCTGCAGTGGCAGGGACAAGTTAAACTAGAACAACAAAAGACCTCCTTAACCTTTACCTGGACACAAGGCCATTCATAATGACTTGCATGGTTTGGAAAACCAAGTCTGTCCTGGAGCACTCAATACTTCTGCAGCCCCAGCAAATGAGCAGGGAAGGGAAGATGGATGGTTGAGGGAGATGAAATGTAATCCAATTCTGCATAGTCCTGTTTAGAATGCTGAGTTCAGGTCTGTGTCAAAAAAACAGCGACGGCTTAGAGATCATCATCATTTTCTTTGGCTTGAAAAAGGAATTTGAAACCAGATACTGTGTTGCTTGCTGAGAAAGCTTCCCACTATTTGTTATCCACTAGAGCAAATTATGCTCTTTCCAAAAGATATTTTCCCTCTTGAAGGAACCATGTGCCTTCTATTAATGTGAACAGAAGTAGATACATGGAACTTTCACACACACACACACACACACACACACACACACTGTCAGTATCAAACACAAGGTCTCCTTGAAAAGCTAAAATAGCAAACCATTCCAGGCTTCTCTTGCTTCTGAAAGATACTCTTCCCTCTAACGCCCATCCCTGCCTGATGAACCATATTTTCGGTGGAATGGCTGCAGCATCAACATTTCAAAATCGTGGGTAGGATGAATTCTTTTCCAGACACCTCCCCCTAAATATTGCAACTCTTAATGGAGCTGGGTATAGCACACAAATTAGAGACTCTCCCAGCTAGAGAAGACCTCACTGATCATCTCACTTGAGGGCAACCTCAGTATTTCTTTAAATGGCCAGTAGGCAGATATTTTAGGCTTTGTAGGCCACTCTGTCTTTGTCACCAACACTGAGCTTTGCTGTTGTAGTAAGAAAGTGGCTGTGGGCAGTACTTGCACAGTGAGCATGGCTTGACTCCATGAAACCTGACTGACAAAAGCGTGGCAGGCCAGGCTGGGCCCGCAGCTCGCGGCGTGCTGACCCCTGGCCTCACTCATGGTTCAAATGAGTGTGAAAAGGCTCGTTCAGGGATGTTTTTGCCAGCTAGTCACAGAGCCGGGGCTGGACACTCCTGGAGTGGGAATCAGGTGTGCAACTCCTGGGTCCCTGGTCTGGGAATGTTCCCTTCAATAGCATTATCTTAATCCAGTTGAATGCTCTAATATTTCAAGCAATTTATTGTGAAAATTAATTTATCAGCTAGAATATGGAAACCATGCTTGGTTAATAGGGGTCATGTCTGGAGTGAGGTGAGACTTGTGTGTGACATTGGTGACTTTGAAGCCAGCACGCCGTTGCACACATCATCTGGGCAGACTCTGACCATCCACTAATTTACATGAGCCTGTGGGGAGAGTATAAAAATTCTTTCCATCACTGGGGCTCAGACTTATGCAAACATACTTGGGAAACTTGAGGAGAGTTGATTCCAGCAGATACAAGATTGTAGAGAAGGAGAGCACAGCTTTAAGAGAAACACACAGAATGAGGAAGTTTGGTAGAAGTGGTTCAGCTTAGCTTAGCCATAATGAGATTGTTTGGTAATAAGGACCATAGTTCTGGAACAATGAAGGCTCTACTAAAACTCAGGTGACCCAGTCACCTGGGGGTACCCCTGGACCCTGGCCACAATAAAACTAAAAACACAAAATTGCTAGGAACCCTAGTACCTTTGCAAGAAGTTTTCATGACCCACACCCCGCCCCCCCCCCCCCCCCCCGCCAACCCTGCCTCAACACACACACACATAATAGCACAGCCAGAAAGAGCCAGCATTTCTTCTTCTGATGGAGAGTCATGAGACCTGGAAGTCTGGAGCGAGTCAGTAATGCGGTGCCAGGTGGAGTCAGCTGAGAAACTGGACACCAAGCAGGCAGAGGTCATGAGTGCGTGAGTGCCATCACCCACGTGCTCTGCAGAGGAGAGCGGCCACTCTGCAGACGGGCTCAGTGACATAAGAAACACAGACAACCCGGAGGCAGACATAGAGACCAGCGACAGTGGCAGAAGGAAGCGATTACACGGAGTGTTGAGTGTGGGGACTGGTCTATGGTAAATTGGTATCAGCGTGTTAGGGGCTCAAGCTGAACATCTGCAACAGGGCAGGTCAGTGTGCTTGACATAAGTGTGGATGAACCTGGAGAAACAGATCTGTCACGACAGCTTCCAGTTTCTGAGCAGTGACTGTATGTGAGGTGGTATGCTACCTGCCTTTCAGGCATTATATCATTAGATCTGAATATCAACCTTGCAAGGTCCATACTGCTCATATCTTCAGGGAGGGTCAGTGATGGCTGGAGTAACAACTCTCTCCAAATAACAGCAACTACAAAGTAAAACATCTTTCTCATTCACATTTTGTGAGGGTCAGAAGTTGACGACAGCTCTGTGCCCAGCTGAAAGTGAACTGTGGATCTGTTCATATTACCTGGGACCCTGGCTGAAGGAGCAGTCCTTATTCTGGATGTGTTCTCAATACAAGAAAAATGCAATAGCGGGCTGAACTTTGTCATCACTTTTTTAAAAAAATGAAGTATAATTGATTTACAATATTATATTATGTTCAGGTATACAGCATAGTGATTCAATATTTTTATAGATCATATCCCCTTTGCTGTACATTACATCCCTGTAACTTATTTATTTTATATCTAGTAGTTTGTGCCTCCTAATCCCTTCTTCTGCCTTGCCACTCCTCCAGCCCCCACTAGTAATTACTAAGTGCTCTCTGTATCTGTGAGTCTGTTTCTATTTTGTTATATTTATTTGTTTTTTTCTTTGGCTTCCACATAGAAGTGAAAACATATAGTATTTTTCTTCCTGTCTGACTTATTTCACTGAACTTAATACTATCCAGGCCCATCCATGTTGTTGCAAGCGGCAAACTTTCATTCACTTTTGAAGTTGCTACTTGGATGTTTGCCTCAGGTTCATGTATCTGCCAAAGGAAATCATGACCAAGTTTGACAGAGGGGTGGGGAAGCAGTCTGTGCCTTCTAAGAAGCAGGGCAAATCATACGCCAGTGGAAGGAAAAGGTGTTTGTGACTAATTTAATCTATCATACCATCTCTGCTTTATAAATGAGAGCAGAGCCCATTATCTTACATAGCCATTCACCCATAGCCATGCATTACACTTGTGGCACGAAGGGATACACCTTTGATTTAATTATATGGGCACTCTCTTACCCACTTTGTTCCCCGTATATATGTACACCTTTCAGGTGAGGTCCTCTGGTGGGTGGAGGATACCATATCTATAGAATGAAGAACAGGCCTAGGGCATCTTAATCTAGAATTTATAAACTTGAAACTTGGGTACACTTAGATTTGTTGTTGTTGTTCAGTTGCTAAGTCTTGTTCAGATTACATTTTCTAAATTCATGGTACAAATACTTTCTTACCATTATAGAGAAAAGCTTTTCTTCCACTGTGCCTGCTACTCTGTGGTATCATAAGGACTCTGCAAGCTGGTGGTATTATTTTAGAGATAGAATTGCCCCTTGAAGCAGGCTGACTTGTCAGGTTTGAGGAAAAATTTTCCCTCATCTTTTTATTATGAACATTTTCAAACATACAGAAAGGTTGGAAGAACTACACAGAGATCACCAGGGTTCAACAATGGCTACTTGTTTTATCTATAAATTTCCAAACACACACATTTATATGCACACATACATGCATATGTATATACTGGGAAATTTAAAAATAAGTTGCACACATCATGATATTTCTTTCTATGTGCTTCTGATATACCTCCTGAAAATTGAGATATTCTTTTAAATAACCCTATCACCATTACTATACCTTAGAATAATTTCTTAAGTCTTAGGCATCATTTATAGCTATGTTTCAGTACTAGAATCCAATCAAGCTTTATGTATTGCATTTAGTTGTAATGTTTCTTTAAATTTCTTTAATTTGCAAAAGTCCAACAGTACCTCACTTAAAAAATATAGATTTTAGAAATAGACCAGGACAGCTATCTTATATAATATCTTATTATCTGGATTTGCTTGATCATCTTCTCTTGGGGTCATTTGTTCTGTGTCTCTATCCCCTGTATTTCCTATAACTGCAAGTTAGCTCTAAAAGCATGATGGGGTTATCATTAAACCTTGATGTCCAGGATTCTTTACAGGAGGTTCTATGTACTTGACACTGTTTCTCACCTAGAGGCATGTGGATCAAGACATCCTACTACCAGTGATCTTAAGTATGATCGTTTTGTGATGGTGGTAAATGCAGGCACTCCTAATGGTAGGTTTATGTTTCTCCTTTTGCAATTTAGAGTGATACTTTGAAATTTTGTGACTTGCTTATTCCTCATAAAACTTTTACTTATTATTGGTTTTGGGGCTTCCCAGGTGGCTTAGCAGTAAAGAACTCACCTGCCAATGCAGAAGACATGGGTTTGATCCCTGGGTCGAGTAGTAGATCCCCTGGAAGAGGAAATGGCAAACTACTCCAGTATTCTTGCCTGGGAAATCCCATGGACAGAGGAGCCTGGCGGGCTACAGTCTATAAGAGTCGCAAACAGTTGGACACCACCGAGTGACTGAGCATACAGTCAATGAAAACACAGGTTCTCACTTAAATTTAAATTTCAGATAAACACTGAAGACATTTTTTGTATAGTATGTCCCAAATGTTGCGTGGGGCATAAGTATACTAAATTTTTGTTGTTGTAATCTGAAATTGAAGTATAACTATGGATCCTGTGTCTTATCTGGCAAGCCTAGACTCTATATTATGGGGGGGCATTATGGAAAAGGAAAAGGGAAGTAAAGATACCAGATGCTGAAAACAAGCTGTATAGATTTGGTGAGACTTCCTGGAGACAAGTTTACACATAAAGGTTTGGGGAAGCATGGCTGGAGATGCAGAAGACACAACAGCATAGGTTTGGGATTGGTCACAGTGATGTATGAGGATGGTCCGAAAAGATGCTGAGTTCATCCAGCATGTACTCTTCTAAATACTACTACGTACATACCCTGGAGTGGACACCAGTATAAAACAGAGTGGTGATCTTTGTATATTTCTCCAGTTTCTTCAACGTGTTTCAGACATTTCAGTGAAAGGACCCTGCAGCTTCAAGTCTGAGGGACAGGCAAGTTTCAGTGTCTCTGTAATGTCAGCCCTTACTTAATCTCTCTATGCCTTGGTTTCTTCATCTGTAAAATGGGGATAATAATCATAGTATCTTTCTCTTGGCATTATTGTGAAGTTTAAGTAGTTTAAACTACATAAAGTATATAACGTTGTGTTTGGTAAATAGTAGTTCAATGAATAGCACCATTACTTATTCCTCCATTATTGTATGAATGAGAATTGACTCATTTTTGTGTGTTCAATCATGAAAGCACAATGTTATCTATCAGGAATATGACTCTGCAACCAGCCATGAAGGAATATCTGCTCCTGGTTTTAACCAGAGTGGCAGAATGTGCAGCAACTTGAATTGGAAAGATCTGGTTGGTTGAAGTTGAGGCAGGAGTGGAGAGGTAGGGGTGAGGGATGCTTAGGGGCTAAACAAGAGGTGTGAAGATATCATGGCACCTGAAGCCAGATGACTTTCTGAAGGACATTGTCAAGAGACCTAGTCTAGAAGGTCAAGGTTGAGACCAGCTCCTTCATTACCGAGGTTGAAAGTGAAGAACTGAGCACATGTGGGTTGTAAAGGGTCAGGCAAGCTGAGAAATAGTTGTGAACACAGATCATGACCACAGTGTAGATTGTGGTTTGGGCAGCTGTAGTCTCTAGTTACACAAACCAGAACCTAGACAACCTATCACCCCACATATCCAATCCAGATCTTTCTTTCTTTTACCTCCTAATATGTTCATCTTTTTTCCCCATTCCCACCTACAGCACCACCCTTAACTGAGCCAAACCATCTTTTGCTTGGACTGTAAATGACTCCCAACTGGTCTCCCTGCATCTGTGATGGCTCCCTTTTCTTCTTTTCTCCATCATGCAAACAGAAGGATGTTTTCTAAAATCAAATATGATCATGGGGCAGCCTGAAAAAGTTTGTCATGGTTCCCAGGACAGAGTTGCAATTCCTAAAGACTGTGATCCAACTCCCATGTATTCTCCTGCAGCCGTGTCTTCTTCCAGGGACTGCTTCATGCTGAGCTTTCACAACCCTGGCCTTTCTTTGGCCCTGCTACTCACCACAGAGCACCCAGTGCTGGTAGCTGCAGTTGCCTGTGCCTGGAGCACTCTTCCTCCTCCTTTTATCTACTTAAAATCTCATCCTCCCAATCAGAGTCAGGCATCAGGGAAATGAGGGGTCATTTTCCCATGATGCTTTTAGAGCTAACTTCCAGTTATAGGAATTACAGGGGATAGAGACACAAAACAAGTGACACCAAGAGAAATGATCCCTCCTTCCTCATTTTAGGCTCTAATAGAGCACCCTGAATTTCTCCTTTGTGTCACTTACATAGTTGAAATTCTACATTTAGTTATTTACTTGCAATTAACTATTAGTGAGTTCTGCAAAGGCAAGGATCATGCTTGGTTTTGCTTAGCATCATCTCTCTAGAGTGTAGCATGACGTTTAGAAAATACTAGGCCCTCTATAAATGTTGGTTGACTGAATAAATGCCTGCATGATTAAATAAATGGGTGCATTCGTGAACAAGCAGAGATTCAGGCAGAATCAGAATGTGGGATTGTGTAACAGTGTAGGTCCATCAGAAGGCATTGACAACTGAGTCATCTTATCCAGATGGCTTGGACCTTCCCTAACTGGTCCTATTCCTTGAGCTCACCTTTCAAACTATGCGTGTTCTTCACTCTCTGCCAAGGTTCAGAAATGCACAAGCTGCAGTTTGGTTGGTTCATCTCTGCATCCTCAGCTCAGGGTGTGGCATGTGGTGGGCACTTAATGCATTCCCCCCTCTAATGAATGAATGAGCCACTGCCCAGGGAGTGCTCACATTTTCATCTACCATTCCTGTTGGGCAGTAGGTCTAGGATGTCTGGTGTCTTTTGGAGCTGGTGCACCTGATGCCTCTGAATGTGTCTTAGATCCAGTTCTCCTTGGGAAAGGATTCTGAACAGTGTGTTTTGGTGTTTTAGGCCATTCATGGTCAGAGCTTTGGCCTCTCCAGCCCACCTCTACCATTGTGATGTATAAGGTCTCAGCCATCTCACTCTGGGGTGAATTTGGACCAGGGCTGTTGTGATTCCCCTGGGACCCCAAGCTGGGTCAGGGGTCCTACTCCCCTCCAAGGCCTGGGAGTACCTCTGTTTCCTCAGTCGTTCTGAGGAAATGACTTTTCCGGAAAGAAGAGACCCAGGCCGCGGTTTCTTGGCAGCTAGACTGGAGGGAGAGTGTAAGCTGAGCCTCATGCTTTCTCTCTGCACTTTACAAATATCTCATTTTTTATTTCCCTCCAACAACATGTGGTGACCCTTTGGCAAGTCCTTAGTGCTAAATTTCTTTTTTATGGAGGCAGCAGTAAAAACTCTAGGGCCTTTGATAGGCAGAGCTGGGACGTCGAGTGGATGTAAATCACTTGAGCATTGGCTGGATTCGGTTGACAGATTTCTAGGTTCAGTGAAACTTTCCTTTCCTAAATAAATCAAATTCTGACCTACAAAGGTCTAAGCTGGGAACACTTCTGAAGTGTCTGAATTTGGGCTGAGGCTAGAGGTCATCCTGTCTGGGTGATGGGCATGGATTTTGTAGTGAGCATGAAGGGAAAACTCATGACATAGAGTTTTTGTACATTTCTCTTTTGCTTGAAGCTTTTGGTGTGCTTGGCTCCTGGGCCCTTACATGAAATAGTTACAAAACATATAAAGGAAACCAAGGAGGTCTTGGAATAAGTATGGAAGCAAGCTGTGGGGGTGGGGACATCTTTATTCAAAAAGAAGTGTGTGTGTATTTATGGTATGTGTGTGTGGCAGGGGGACTCTAAACTCTATGACCTTGTTGACGTTTCTCCACAGCTATAGAGTACAGCTGTGTCTGACCCTTATAAGGTATTTGTATATAGAATGGCATTGAGAAGATCTATGCTTAGAAGGATTTGAAATTTTAAGATTATCTCCAAAGTGTCAGTTATCTTATTGTGACTCAAAGTACCTAGAGGATCAGAGGGACCTATCTATTTGCTTCTGGACTGAGTTTTATCATTCCAAATGGCATATTGTTTCCCCTTATAACTCAAGCATCCATAAGCCTGCTTACCATAGGAGTCTCAAACTGAGTCTATAAAGGGACAGCAGGTGTCTGGAATGTGTAATTTTGGAAGGCATCCACCCACCTCTCACCTGTGTGGGAACCATCACAAATGGAAGCATGCAGCATCTCTGAAGCCATGTATGAGCCAGGTGGGGGCTGCACTGACACTCACTAATGGCCCAACTCTCACGGAATAGCATAGCGCTATTAACAACTGATTATACACATTATTGGGCAGCTCACAGCTAATGGGACCTGTCACAGGATCTCAGAAGACTGGGCTTATGATCTGTTGATAAATAGATACGTGGAACATGTGGGTCAGTCATTTCCTAGTTAAGACGGAAGGAGGAAATGAAGTGACAGCTGCAGCAGTTCCACATAGACTATGGCGATGTGCTTGGATGGCATCTGGTATCGACGTGAGGCCGGGGGTGGCCTGAGGTGCAGTGGGATCTCTCTGTTCTATTCCTGCAGATATAAAGGGTGGAGGGGGGATGAGGCAATTGCATGGAGATTTTAAAAAATGCATTGGAACGTCAACATTCTGAAGGGAGCTGTCTTCCTACTAGCAGTTTCCTTGGGAAGTTGAGAACTCTTAAGGATGTCTTTGTTCTTGTACTTTCTTTGTGGGGTTTTTGGGGAGGGTTGTGAGGGTCTTTTTGAGTGTCCTTGGTTGTGTCAAACTGGTGAAGGAGTAATAGGCAAAGGTGAAGTAAGCAGGGATAGGAATATCACTGCCAACTAGTATG
Source organism: Cervus elaphus (assembly GCF_910594005.1). NCBI lineage: Eukaryota > Metazoa > Chordata > Mammalia > Artiodactyla > Cervidae > Cervus > Cervus elaphus. The sequence continues at coordinate 61,892,030 of NC_057825.1, forward strand.
TATCATTTAAACCTGGGTTGAGGTCTGCTTCTCATCCTGGTACAAATATCCAGGGTGATAATAGAGTAGATTTGAACTTCAGGCCACAAATACAGGCAGCATTATTTTATTTAAATCAACTTCATTCTGATTTGGCTCAGATGAGAAATACGGTCTCACTCATTTGGTGGAGAGGTGGGGACAAAGATTTTCTCTAGGCCCCTCTAGTATCTGTTCACCCAGAGTATTATTCACACCCTCACCTTCATTGGTTCCTTTCAGTCTGTGAATGCAGTGCTTCCATGGCATCATATTTTTGCCAAGGCTGGTAGCCTTCTCATCTGGGGCCAGCCTGTATAGGTGCATTGGGCAACTCTCCATCAGTGGCCCTGTCACCTTCCCTTGGTGACCACTGTTGCAATGCAACAGAACCTTGGAGTCACACCCACTCCAATCTCTTGGAAACCCCTCAACTCAAAAGCATTTGCTTCTTTCCCTATGTCAAAGAGCTCAAACTTATAGGGGGAAAAAAAGCCAGGTGGGGATTTTTCTGCAGGCAATTTCTACTTTCAGTCTTTACAATCCTTGGCTAAAGTAAGGGAACACAAAGAGCTTGACTATTCTTTGGGAGTCAAGGAGGGGAAATGTGGTGAGAACAAAATGCACATTAATGTCTCAGTTGCTTATACTTCTGTGATAAGGGTGGTGATGGCAAAGATGGTGAGAAAGATGATGATTTATGTTGGCATTTGCTTTAGAATTTCAGGCCACAGTCTGACATGATCCCTGTAGTAGGTCAGTAAGGTAGGATAATGTGCCAAAAGGAAATGAAGACTCAGAGAGGTTTTGTGAGTTGGTCAAGACCACATAGCAAGTCAGTAGCCACAAGCCCTCCTTTGTTGGTTCAGTATAGTTTTCTTTGTAAAAGGCCGTGCGTTGCCATTTTTTGTTTGGAGAATACCAGACAGGCCCAGACTTCTGGGAGAAAGTGACTAGGAGTAACTTAGAGACACCCAGGGTCTTGGACACCCAGGACACTGAGAGACCTTAACAGAAAGAATCCCAAGACTTGCTAGCCCCCTCAAAGTCTCCCTGCCATCTGGGCAGAAGGGGACCTTGTAAGTCAGACAGAATTTGAGCTCTCTGCCATCCGGGATTCTTTGGATAGAAAAGAAAGTTTATTTTGGTGTTATTTTCCCCTCCATATCTCTCTCCCTATATTTCTGCTGATCCTTTCCATCGAAAGTAATTCATGGAAGCTAGAAGGCCTAGAACATGCACATGTGTATACATGTACACGTGTGCCCGTACACACACACACACACACCCCTTCCTACGATTTTTTTCACTCTTACTTGAATTATGTTGAGCTGTTTGGTCTATTGGTTCAGTACCCCAAGCCCAGTGCAGTATTGTCATCCCTCGCTTTACAACACAGTCATTATATCCCTAAACCACATTGTGATACACAGTGCCTTCTGTTTACGACTCCCGAAACTCCCACTCCATATATCACCTGCCATAAAACCCATCAAACTGCTGCTACTAAAATGGTGCACAGTGGTCTAAGCAGGAGCCGGGCAAATTGTGTGCTACCCTACTGTGGTTAATGAGAGTGAAAATGTGGTTAGGATTTTATTCAGGCGATGTTCATTTGCAGGGCCATTGTAGTGAGATGGCAAAGAAAGATTCTTTTGTTAACTTGAATGACAATATATTTTCTATTGTATGGAGTGGTTCAGTGCTGAGTTTGCCAAATTATTCGTCAAATGTAAATAAGTCAAACTGTGACCTTAAACGACTAGGCTTTTTTATTGCTGGGGGTGGGGGTGGGTCTCAAAAACTAATTAATATAGTGAGATTGTGATATTATCAGAAACCTGTTGCCAGATTTGGAAGAACAGTAGCACAATTCAACTCTAATAGATGAACAAGTTAAAATAGAAGGTCTAGTTTCTGTAGAATAAATAATTTATTGTGTCTTCTACCTGGTGGATTTTTTTTAAGAAGATGGAGGATGGGGAAAGGACACCTTACCTTTAGGATGTTTTGCATTCTTCTGAAACCTGATGTAAGCAGGGAATCTTTAGTAATATCCTTAACAATCACTGAGTACCTATGTGAGGATCTTCACTGAAAAATAATTAGAGCAATTAAACATAACTTTGTTCTGTAAATAATCTTAATTCAAAGGAACTCTCACCCTTCCCGGAACCCTCTCCCCATCTCCAACTCAAGAGCCAAGACTTTTTGATCTTAAAGAAAGGATTTCCTAAAGTGGTTCAATAAATGCAAGTATTTTACTCAAGGAAAAATAACATAAACCTCTCTCTTGTTCATCCATGATTCTCTTATTGTCTTACGGATTTTTCTTTCCCTCCAAACAACTAATTGTGTGGCGTGGAAGACATATACTATTAATGGTATTAGAAGACTTTCTTCTGTAAGCCTTGGTCCATTTATGAAAACTTTAAAGAAAAAATTAGCACAGTGTATATACAGCATGTCTGATCTCATTAGCTCGTTAATTCATCACTGAGATATGAGTGTCCCCAGAGACTACTCTGGGCAATGTCATGGAAGCAGAGCTTGTCCCTGGCATGCTCTAGCCTTTCTAGTTTCCTCTTCTCCACTGCTCCCCCCAGGATGATTGGGGTCCTGGGAGCTGTCCCTGAAGTAGCATTGTTATCACTGCCAAAGCTGGAACAGGCCCCCCACCAAACCCCAAGTTCACTCATATATGTTATTCATTTGACACACACACAAATGCTATGAGGCGGGTTCTAGTGTTTTCCCCACTCTCTAGATTGAACCCATGGAGACTAAGCAGTTATTCTAAGGTCAAGTGAATGGAAAGGGGCAGGACCTATTGTGGTCTCCCTTCTTGTAGATCATTCTTCCTCCTTCTGATCACCTTCTGCTGGGATTCTCTCCATTACCCCAGACCTCTTCCCCCACTATTTCTTTAAAGTCTTAATTCTCTCCTGGGGAAACTGAGTGGACAAGGGGTGAACTACACACTTCCTCTCCACTCTGATATAAGCATATGATTATTCTCAGTGCAGGACTCTTGTTTTCTGGAGGGAATGTTACATGCTGTGGCCTCAGCAGAGAAGCTGTGTAGAAGCAGGCACTAAACCTGCTTCATAAGTATTGCTGGCTGGTCCTGTGTGCAAATGAATAAGTTTCCTTAGAGATTCATGTCTTTATGAATATGGCAGCCCTAACCATGGAATGGAGTAGAGTTCACATTTTCAGGACAGACTAAATAGGTGCTGCAAAAAGGGTGTTACCCACAAAGATTTTGTGGGTGAAGAATACATTCTGTGGGCTTCCCTGAGGGCTCAGCAGTAAAGAATCTGCCTGCAATGCAAGAGACAAGGATTCAGTCCCTGGGTCAGGAAGATCCCCTAGAGAAGGAAATGGCAACCCACTCCAGGATTCTTGCCTGGAGAGTTCCACAGACAGAGGAGCCTGGTGGGCTACAGTCCACGGAGTTGCAAAGAGTCGGACACGGCTGAGGAACTAACCACCATCACCACGCTGTGTGTGCTTTCAGGAGGCTTTGCTTATCAACTCCCAGTACTGCACCATCACAAGGCTGAGAAAAACAAGTCATTCAGGTAGAAACCAAAGGGTAGCAAATTCAACACAGGATTCTCTATGAAATGAGCACAGGCTATGGGGCAGTTTTCAGACTGAGCCTCTCTGTGATCTGTTTGACTTCTTTGGGTGAAATCTGATTTCAATTGAGTCATATTGTTTTTAAAAAATTCCAACTCCAAACAGCACCACAAAAAGGAAATTAAACTATAAAAAGTGCATTAAGGTAAGGGTAGGGATCTAAGATACTGGCCCAGAAACAAGTCAAAATCAAAGTTAAGAATAGAACCCATAAGTTGCTCTAGTTAGACATTACAGATGCCACCGGTATTTACAATTGCTTGATGTAAAACAGTCCATCTTGCCATGGATGCTGACATCATCAGCATAGCACTTAGGGATCTCCAAGTACTTTATAAGCATCCCTTTACTTATTCATTTCTTGTGGACAGTCTGATAAATAGAAAGTACCATTATCCAAGCCCCATGGATAGAAGCACTCCAGTTGGAAATGCATCCGCAATATAGGGATTCTGTGATGATTTGGGGACTAGCAAAGTATTGTTGGTTCTCAAAATATTTGGATTCATTCTCTCCCTGACTCAGCATCCCATACTTTGTAATTCATATTTCTGGTATTTGAGATCTACATTAAGATAGGCAACTGGGTAAGGAGGGATATTTTTATTCTAGCCCTGGTGGTGCCACTAACTAGCTGTGTGACCTTGGACAAGCCACTTATCCTCTCTCCTCTGCCTATGGATCAAGATTATTTTCAAGATCAAGCACCAAAAAAAAAAAAAAAAAAGTGGCCAAACCTAGGAAAATCTAGGGCACAAAGCAATTGTATTATCATTATATAGGAGAAAAGAAAAACAAAGGAAAGACATAATTTAAAAAAAAAATTTAGTTGAGTTTTGGCACAGTATTTTGCTGGCAAGTAAATATAATATGAAATTTAATTTAAGTATGACTGTGCCCTCCCTAATTATTTCTTACACCTGATGTTGCCCATGGGAAAATTCTCTCAGAGGCCATGCATTTAGGGTCTTGTATATTTTCAGGTTTCCTTATTAAGTAGAAACCAGAAGCCTTTTTATGTCTCCATGGGGATACCTCCAGTGCTTGTATCAGCAAAAAAAAAAAAAAAAAAAACCAAAAAACCCCATAACCTGAGGTGTTGAGGTTAGGACAGAAAGTCCGAAGGGGTTCAACCCCATAAGGAAGATCATTCTGCCTGGCTGGTCATGTGGGCTACACAGTCCTATGGTCTCCTGAACATGGATGATCATTGGGTTTAAAAGGAGCTTTGGCTTTTAAAGAGGAAAGAGATGAGAGAAGTGTGTGTGTGTGTGTGTGTGTGTGTGTGCTGTGTTTATATATAGAACCTTGATCAAAAACTTTTGGGTCTATCATTCGTGGCAAAGAAGCAGCAGAGAGGGAAAAGGAGAAAAAATATTAGCTAATGAATATTAGTTGAATATCTGGTGACAAAGAATATTATTCAATATGTTATCTGTGATATTCTCTTTTAAAAGAGGGTGGGCATGGTTGTATTTTTTATTCTCAATTGCTAATTGTTTTCAGGTTCACCAAGCATTTCTTTCTGGTGTTAATCCACCAAAATTTGCCTAGTTTTGAGCTGGATTCTCTGTGGTTCAAAAGAATTCAGAGTCATGGTCACTGACCTGTAGAAATTTATGGACTGATCAGGGAATATATTGATAAGAAGAGAGACAGAGTACAAAGCAAGAGGATTTTCAGTTAAGTGCTGCCTCGAGTGGCAAAGATAATCCATGCTTTGAGAGTTAAGAGAAAGGGGAACCCCAGTTTTGGAGAAATGGGTATTGGAGCCGTGGGTAAGGGTAGGGGGCCTCCTGAAACTGGTGGAACCAGAAGTGACAGAGATGTTTGGGTAGAATTTGGCTGAGTAGGATCTGACTTTCTGCAACGCCATGGACTGTAGCTCACGAGGCTCCTCTGTCAATGGGATTTTCCTGGCAAGAATACTGTAGTGGGTTGCCATTTCATTTTCCAGGAGATCTTCCTGCACTGCAGGCAGATTTGACTGAAGAAGCCCAGAATTTGGAGACTCACCTCTATAAACACCTTGGTTCTGTGATCCTGGGACCAGCAGGGGGAGCACAAGGTAATAAACAGCTTTGGTTTGAGAACATGGCTGTGGTCTTCGGAGCTCCAGGAAAACAAGATTGTGAACACTTACTAATATCCGCTCTCTGCTTGCACATACCTGTTGAGAGAGCCCAGCACTCTCCTCCCTCCCTCACTTACAAAACTTGTTCCATGGTAAATGCAAAAACAAACCCCAAACCGAATTACCAAAAGAGTCCAAAGCAAACAAAAAAATCTAGACAAAGAGAAAAGTAATAACATTCAGTTCTTAATTGCTCTTTAAAGCAACTTGAATCCTTTAGCTTTTCAATTCTCTGAATAATCAGGTGATATGAGAAGTTCACAGAATATTATGTAGCTCAGAGACCTGTCTCTTTAATATTTTCTCTGCCTTAGAAAACGGGCTATTTAACAACATTCAGCAAACCCATGACTGTTGGAGAGGGGGTTTGGGGGAACTAATATGATCTTTATAAGGCTTCAGTGTTGAAACATGCATTTTTAAAATGCTGCAGCCTCATGTTTATTCTCAGTGAAACTTCTTTAAGTTTCTAAAAAGTTGGTCAAATATGGTTCATAGATGTGTTAGAATGAGGCTTCAGCTTTACTGAACTACCTCTGCCTGGATGTCCATGTCCCTTTTCATGGATCTTCCATCACAAAGAACAATATAGCTCTGCTTGCTTCAGGCCCTTTGCACATCTATTTCTATTGGAAGTCTCACTCTGTACCTTTTCCTCAAACTTTCTTTTGCCTGCTTAATTTTAATTCATTATTCATGTCTCAACTCAGGCATCGCTTCTTAGGAAAGTTCTATAGCTTATAGACTAGGTCTGTCTGCCATATATTCTCAACGTACTTTTTATTCATTTACATGGTTTATAATTGCATATATATTTTTGTGACTGTTCTGCTCACCATTCTGTACCTTACTAGACTGAAAGTGCCAGAGTATGAGTGGGGGATCTGTCCTTTTAATACACCATTGTATCCTAAGCATGAAGTATATAGTTCCTGATATCTAATACGGCTCAGTAACTACTTACCTATTGGGTAGAAAAAGTACAGACTTAATAATTTCACCTTCTAACAGTGGATGTTGGGCTTCTCAGGTGGTATAGTGGTAAAGAATCCACCTGTCAATGTAGGAGACACAGGAGACAGTTCAATCCCTGGATTGGGAAGATGCCCTAGAGGAGGAAACGGCCACCGACTCCAGTATCCTTGCCTGAAAATTCCATGGACAGAAGAGCCTGGCGGGCTATAGTCCATGGGGTCGCAAAGAATCAGACATGACTGAGTGTGCATGCACACTCACATGCACAATGGTGATTTTTCCTTCTGCTAAGGATTATGACGGTAGAAAGAATTGAGGCTTAGGGAGGGACAGTAAGGTCAGGAGAGCCTTGACAAATACTAGTTTTTGGAGGAGAGTGGGAAGGGTATTGGGAGAGAGGCTAGACAGGGGAGAGTGTCCAGTGCTGGCTGAGGGATATAAGGAGACATGAGAGAAGATGTGGGATGACTGTCCTGTGCCTCAGGTGGGGTAAAGCGCTAGCCGTAGTTCAGCTTACACAGTCTAAAGAACATTACTGACTTTACTAGTTATTCTTCATTTGCTCCCCATCCCTGAGTTCACTCTATGGTTTTGAAGTCCCCAGAGGCTGACCGTGGCTCCTGGTTGGATTTGGCAAGTGGGAGGCACTGGAATGATCTGGAGGGAGGGAGGTGGGGAGGTGGGGAGGTGGGTTTGCCCACCCCCTTGCCCCCTTGAGTACACGTCTCTAGTGGCAGCGGCACCCCTGCTTTACCGCAGCCCCTGCTTCCAGGCCCCTCTCTCCCAGCTCTCACTAGTCTCAGGAAACAATTTCCTATCCACATCCCTTAGGGCCTCCTGCCAACCTGAATCCCCACATGCCTCTCTGATCATTCCTTATTCCTTGTTTGTTTCCTTAACTCTATTTAGCCCTCTGTCAGTAGCCCCTTCTTTAAAGTCCCCTGGTTTGAACCATCTGGAGACAAACTGTGTTTCCTGCTGGGACCCTGACCGATACACTTACTTTATCCAAGAGCTGACACTTAATCACATGCTACATCCGGTTCAAGGCGAGGATCAGGACTGCTTGCCGATAGGCAATGTGGTTGCCACTGGCTGTTTCTCTAGATTCACATTAGAAACAGCCTCTTTATTTCTGGGCAGCATGCTGGCTGTTAGATTCTTGAATCTGTCAATGGAGGGAAAGGAACGTCTTTCTGCTTCTTCTGCCATGCTTGCGAAGACTCTACTGTTAA